>NC_090448.1:3365067-3670982 GCF_031143425.1 Pleurodeles waltl | reverse complement strand
AAAATAAAGTACCTTTATTTTTAGTATAACTGTGTATTGTGTTTTCTTATGATATTGTGCATATGACACTAAGTGGTACTGTAGTAGCTTCACACGTCTCCTAGTTCAGCCTGAGCTGCTCTGCTAAGCTACCATTATCTATCAGCCTAAGCTGCTAGACACCCTATACACTAATAAGGGATAACTGGGCCTGGTGCAAGGTGCAAGTACCCCTTGGTACTCACTACAAGCCAGTCCAGCCTCCTACAGTCTTTGCCCTGTTCTTCGGTGCTTGCCCTGTTCAGCGGTGCATTCCATGGCGGTCTTTGCCCTGTTCAGCAGTGCTTGAGTTGGCAGTTTCTGACCTGTTCAGCGGTGCTTACCCTGTTCAGTGGTGCATTCCATGGCGGTCTTTGCCCTGTTCAGCGGTGCTTGAGTTGCCAGTTTCTGACCTGTTCAGCGGTGCTTGCCCTGTTCAGCGGTGCATTCCATGCGGTCTTTGCCCTGTTCAGCGGTGCTTGAATTAGCAGTTTCTGACCTGTTCAGCAGTGCTTGCCCTGTTCAGCGGTGCATTCCATGGCGGTCTTTGCCCTGTTCAGCGGGGCTTGAGTTGGCAGTTTCTGACCTATTCAGCGGTCCCTGGCCTGTTCAGCGGTGCTTGCCAAGGTGGTCCTTCATTGCCCAGCAGGCCTGTGGCTGGCGGTCCTTCATGGGTCAGCTGGCCAGTGACGATTGGTCTGGCCTCCTGGGCAGTGACTCTGGCGGTGGCCTCCTTGCCAGTGACGATTGGGCTGGCGGTGGCCTCCTGGACAGTGGGGATGATGGCGATCTTCTCCGCCGTGCTGCCCCTCCCAGACTTTGGAGATTTCTTCTGCCCCTTCCCCACCTTGGGAGGCGTCACAGCTGAGTTGACACTACCCCCGGGACCCTTGGAGCGGCTTTGCTGGCTGGAGTCTTCCCCCTCTCCCGGCGGGCACTGTCCAACTTCTGGTGCTTCACAGGGGGGGGACTGGCTGTGCTGTGGTTCCGTGCCACACTGGCTGGCCTGGTGGCCGTTGCACTCCACATACCTGTAACAGGCACCGCTGGTCCATGCGATTTTTTGGATGAGGTGCTAGTACGGGACCTATGAGTTGGAGGGGGGGTGGGAAAGAGGTCAAGGTTGGCCAGGAAAAGTTTCTTAGGAACACTGGGACGGGTAGCTGGAGGGGGTTTGGGAGTGGAGGAAGAGGTAGTGGTTGTAGGAGGTGTACGTTTGGTGACTTTGGGTGAAGTTGCATGCGCTGGAGGCTGTCGTGGGGTGGATGGCTGTTGGGTGGGTGTGCCTGCATTTGTGTATCTTCGGAGGTGGCGTCACACACACACTGGGAGAGGACACAGGGGACGTGTGAATGGGAGTGGGGGTGGTGACTGCAGGTGAGCGGGGTGTGGTGGTGGGTGTGCTGGTGCGGGACGTAGTGGCTGTAGAGGTAGTGCATGCAGGTGAGAGTATAGACGAGACTGGGAGGGAGGAGGACACAGTGGAGGCAGTGGATGTTGGTGTATCTGTATGTGTGTCATGCTTGCGTGAGTGCCTGTGGGATGTGTGGTGCTTATGTTTGCCTGAGCTTCCCTTGTGTGTTGAGGTGTGTGCAGGCTGGTCTGATGGTGTGCTTGGGATAGGCTGGGGTACAGGGGATTGGGTCTGGGTGGAGGAAGTTGGAGGGGGGAGGCTAGAGACAGGGACGATGGCTGCCATCAGTGCTGAGGCCAGAGTTTGCAGGGTTCGATGAAGGGCAGCCTGACCAGAATAAATGCCCTCCAGGAATGCATATGTGTGTTGCAATTCCCTTTCTAAATCCTGGATGGCATTCAAAATGCCCAACAGTGAGGGACCTGTGGAGGTCAATGGCCTCCTCACTGAGGGCAGCAGAGGTGACAGGGGCAGGGGCAGGGGCAGGGGCTGAGGTGCCTGGGGCGAAGGTGATGCCCACCCTCCTGGGTGAGAGGCCCCCACCCTCGGGGGGGGCGAAGGCTGGAGGCTGCTGGGAGGGTGGTGCTGGTAGGGGGGGTGGCGGCTGTACCTGGAGAAGTGGGGGGCACAGATTTTGCCGCCACTACAAGGGAGCTCCCTTCGGAGGACGAGTCTGTGATGCTGGTTGCTGATCCTGTCCCCGCCGTCAAGCTCCCCTCGCCCTCCGTCCCACTGGTGTATTCCGAGTCTGTGGTGTGGCCCTCCATGGCCATGTGGGATGCAGCTCCCTCGTGCTCCGGTGCCACTGTACCTCCGCCTGATGATGCTGATGCATACAAGAACAGGGAGACCACAAAGACAGGTTGAGTGCATGGCTTACCGCTACCGTTGGCGGACAATACAGACACAGCAGCCCCCTGCACTACGTCGCGCTGTTGGGCTCTTACAGATGCAATTCCTGGGATATGTCCTACATGGCTATGGTCGACATCTGCACACATAGATGACACAGGCGCATGTATACCAGTACTTGGCACTCTACAGAGGTGGGGTGGGGTGCCACATGGCCTGCATTACGGAGGGGCCTAGCCTACAGAACTCGCCCTGGCCTAGGGAAACCCACAGCCCTACTCCCCCACCCAGACACCTTCACTGCGCGCAAAGTCCGCTGAATGATGTTGTACTCACCCCCTTGTGTCTGCTGTGATGCCCTCAAGTGCCCATCCAACTCAGGGTAGGCCACCACCAGGATCCGGAACATCAGGGGGGGGTCATGGTTCGACGGGCACCCCTCCCACGTTGGGAGGCCATCCCCAGCTGAGCCTCTGCCGTCTTCTTGCTCCAGCGGCAAATGTCCTCCCATCTTTTATGGCAGTGGGTGCTCCGTCTGTGGTGGACCCCCAGGGTCCGGACGTCCTTGGCGATGGAACGCCAAATATCCTTCTTCTGGTGGGTGCTGACCTACATGACATGTACAGGGGAAGAAGAGAAGTCATTACCAACTGCACCGTCGAAGTGAGTGGCCCACATCCCTACCCTTGCCATGTGGCACATGCATTCACAGTCCTTCATGCACGCAGAACTGTGCCCCCTTCATTCTTACAACCAGCCCTCTCCACACAGGCACAGCCCATACAACGTGCTCCCTGTGTACTTACCTGTTGGTCTGGAGGACCGTAGAGTAGCGTGTACTGGGGGAGGACCCCGTCGACGAGCTTCTCCAACTCCTCTGCAGTGAAGGCAGGGACCCTTTCCCCAGACTCACGAGCCATTGTCTCTTCCAGACCGAGGGCACAGCAGCACTTGCAGTGTAGGTCCTCTCCTGTCGAAGATCAGGTATCGAGTGATTGAACAGATAGAAAATGCCTGTCATGTCCGCGGCGGTCATGTCCGCAGTGGTGCGTACCATCACCCCCGGCGTACATCGTCATTGGCTCCTGGGAACCATAGGGTCAAATGTTAACCAATGCAGCATTGCGCCGCGGTCTTCGACCGCCTACTGCGACGGTGTACAATGCCAGCGCAGTTACCTCACATCCCATTGTCCCACTTTAGTGGTCAGGCAGCCGCCATTTCAGGGGCCAACATGTCTTAATTTTTAACTGCGTCACACATACCTAGGCCTAGACTCAACACACATACAGGCCACATTTTGGATTATGATTCGTGTTCTGTGTAAGCTGTGGGTACGTACTTCTGAGTTGGTCGCTGTTATCCTTCATAGGCACCGTCCGCTGGGACATGTGAGGAGATGGTGGAATCCTCCGGTGTACCGACCGCTGGTGGACCTGTCAACAATGGAGGAAAGACATTTGATCATCACCTTCAGGTTTGACCGTGTCACAATCCAGGAACTGTGTGCCCAGTTGGAGCCAGACCTGATGTCAGCAATCCGCCATCCCACAGGGATCCCCCTTCAAGTGCAGGTGTTGTCAGTACTCCATTTCCTGGCAAGTGGGTCTTTTCAGACGACAGTGGCCATAGCAGCAGGGATGTCCCAGCCTATGTTTTCCAACGTGTTGTCCGGAGTGTTGTCTGCCCAGCGGAAACACATGCGGAGCTACATCGTTTTCCCTCAGTTTGAGGATTTGCCTACAGTTAAAGGTGACTTCTATGCCCTTGGACATATCCCCAACTTCATAGGTGCCATTGATGGGACCCATGTAGCTCTGGTCTGCCCCCACAGGAGTGAACAGGTGAACAGGAACCGGAAGAGTTATCATTCGATGAATGTACAGATGGTATGTTTGGCAGACCAGTACATCTCCCAGGTAAATGCTATGTACCCTGGCTCTGTGCATGACGCCTACATCCTGCGGAATAGCAGCATCCCTTATGTGACGGGTCAACTCCAGAGGCACCGTGTGTGGCTATTAGGGGACTCTGGTTACCCCAACCTGTCATGGCTACTGACCCCAGTGAGGACTCCCAGGACCAGGGCAGAGGAACGCTACAATGAGGCCCATGGGTGGACTAGGAGGGTGATCGAACGCACCTTCGGCCTCCTGAAGGCCAGGTTCAGGTGCCTCCATATGACAGGTGGTTCCCTATTCTACTCACCAAGGAAGGTGTGCCAGATCACCGTGGCCTGCTGTATGCTTCACAACTTGGCTTTGCGACGACAGGTGCCTTTTCTGCAGGAGGATGGTGCAGATGACGGTGTTGTAGCAGCTGTGGAGCCTGTGGACAGTGATGAGGAGGAAGCAGAGGAAGAAGACATTGACAACAGGGACTCAGTTATCCAGCAATATTTCCAGTGACACACAGGTTAGAACAAATTCCTGCCTACTACAAGTACTTTCACACTTCTACCTCTATCCTGTCTGTCGATTTCACCCAGTAAATGGTAACTGAGTTGTACATTTCCCTTACGGTTTCACAGGTGTGGTTTACAACGTGTTTCATCTGCTTAGATTCCTCATGGACTTGAGATGTGTGACATAGGTATGTTGACATTACATTTGAAAACGCATTTTGGCACTGTCATAGCTAATACACATTTCCGAAATCACAGACTGACTCCCGATTGTTTTGTGGTTCAAGGGTGTTTATTGAAGTGCTCAATATTGGAGGGGGGTTGGAAAATGGTGAGGGGTGATGGTGGAGGAATGTCCATGGCAGAGTCCAGTCTATTAGTCTCACAGGTGCATTGCCCATATGGGCATAGGAAGTGGAGCTGGGGCAGTTCCAAGATGGACAGGGTTACAAAGTGGGACAGTAGGATGACAATCAGGGTGGTCTCATTTCTTGGCGGGGGTCTTGGCATCGTGCTCTGTCTTGTTCCTGGATCTCAGGGACCGTTTGCGGGGTGGTTCTCCGTCTGCAGGGGGCGGGGTGCTGTGTGGTGGTCCTGTGGCCGGGCGTCCTGTCCACTAGCGCCGGCAGAGGTGGTGGGCAGTTCATCGTCCATGCTAGTGTCAGGGGCCCCTTGCAGTGCCACACTGTGCCTCCCGGTGTTAAGTATCTCCTTCAGCAACCCTATGATGGTGCCAGGGCGGAGCTGATGGTTCTGAGTTCCTCCCTGAAGCCCAAATACTGTTCCTCCTGCAGCCGCTGGGTCTCCTAAAACTTGGCCAGTACCGTTGCCATCGTCTCCTGGGAGTGGTGGTAGGCTCCCATGATGGAGGAGAGGGCCTCGTGGAGAGTGGGTTCCCTAGGCCTGTCTGCCCCATGTCGCACAGCAGCCCTCCCAGTTCCCCTGTGTTCCTGTGCCTCTGTCCCCTGGACCGTGTGCCCACTACCACTGCCCCCAGGTCCCAGTTGTTGTTGGGGTGGTGGGTTATCCTGGGTTCCCTGTAGTGGTGGACACACAGCTGATTGACATGTCCTGGGGACGGAGATATGGGCCCGCTGGGTGGGTGCTGTGCTGGTGTTACCAGAGGGTGGAAGGTCTGTGGTGGCCTGTGACTGGGTGTGGGGAACCGACTGTCCCGAGGCCCACAATGGTCCGGGCTGGTCATCTGGATCCAGCTGGACAGAGCTGCTGTCATCACTGTGGGACTCTTCTGTGGGTGGGGTGGAGATGTCTGGACCCTCCTGTCTGGTGACATTGGGTAGTGGTTCTGCAGGGGTATAAAAGCATGATTATTGCATCTGTGTGTGTCATGGTGGGCAATGGGTGGGTGAGTTTGTACCCCAGTGCTAGCATTCCTGTGTGGGGGCTTGTGTGATGATGGTTGAGGGGGGTGTTATGGGTATGTGCCCTGGGAATGCTTTAGTGATGGGTGTCCATGCTTTGTTGTGTCATGCAGGGCTTGGTGTTGGGATGGGTGGTTTGTGTTATTAGTGCATTTGTGAGGAGTTGGAGTAATAGGGGAGGGGCGAGGGTGGGGGTCTGTGATAGCATGCAGGTAGGGTGGGGGATATGATAGTTAATATTTGACTTACCAGAGTCCATTCCTCCAGCTACTCCTGCGAGGCCCTCAGGATGCAGAATAGTCAAGACCTGCTCCTCCCATGTTGTTAGTTGTGGGGAAGGAGGTAGGGGTCCGCCGCCAGTCCGCTGTACCGCAATGTTGTGTCTTGAGACCACGGAACGCACCTTCCCCCGTAGGTTGTTCCACCTCTTCCTGATGTCGTCCCGATTTCTTGGGTGCTGTCCCACTGCGTTGACCCTGTCGACAATTCTTCGCCATAGCTCCATCTTCCTAGCTATGGAGGTGTGCTGCACCTGTGATTCAAATAGCTGTGGCTCTACCCGTACGATTTCCTCCACCATGACCCTGAGCTCCTCCTCAGAGAACCTGGGGTGTCTTTGCTGTGCCATGGGGTGGTGTATGTGATGATAAGTGTGGTGATATGTAGTGGTGTGTGGTGTTTTGTGCGTGGAAGTAGTGTGGGTGATGGTGTTGTGTGCCTGTGGCTGCTAGTTTGTGGATGGTGGTGTCTCTCTCTGGCCTTCTTTCTGAATTTTTTGTTATAGGGGTTTGTGGGTGATGTGGGTGTGTGTTTTATATTGTATTGGGTGTGTGGGAGTGGTGTGTGTATGTATATCAGGTGTGTGTATTTTGAATTGTCAAATGTGGTTGTGTTTTGTAAGAGTGTGTGTATTTTGAGCGCAGCGGTCTGTACCGCCAATGGAATACCGTGGTTGAAAGACCGCCGCGTGGATTCGTGGGTCGTGATAGCATGGGCGTATTTCTGTTGGCGTGACGGTAGAGGTTTTGCTTTCGCCAGTTTCTCACTGACCTTTGGTGTGGCGGACTTGTGTGGGTGTCTGAATTTTGGCGGATTTCGGGATGTGGGTCGTAATAGCTGTGGCGGAATTCCGCGGCCACGGTGGTGTGTTGGTGGTCTTCTGCATGGCGGTAAGCGGCTTTTACCGCCAATGTTGTAATGACCCCCATAGTCAGTCTTCTATGTTTGTCCTGAGGTCCCGTATGGGGAATTACTGCCTCCAGCATATTAATTTTCTGCGCCAGCCAAAATGGAGTCTCCTCCCGTTTTGCTGGGACTTTACCCATAATAGAGTGTACAGTCACTGGGTTCATACCTGGTGTTACTGCGTGTGGTTGTGCTGGAGCAGCATGCGCTGGGTTTGTATTTAGTGTCTGCATCACAAATTGTACTAATCGTCTATATATTGCTGTCAATTCAGTATATAGCGTCTAACCTCAGCCACTTCCATATTAGCACCGCAGGATGTGGTGTATATGTGGCCAGTAAAGGCCAGGTAGGACCATCATTGCTAAGTGGACCTAACCTTACTGTTAATATGGTATGGGGTAGGGCGCCATTAAGCCAATTATTATGTTCTTGATAAGATAAAGGTATCTCTAAGTATGCGTACGCCCTGTATTGCCCAGGTGCGTTCCCTACTGTATATGTATGGAATGTATTTGTATTCCCATCCACTGCTGGAAATGCGACCCAAGAGTAAAAAAAGTTCTGTTCTATAGGCAGCGTGGGTGTCCACCACAAACGTGACCAGACCACTCTGGTGAGCGGATGTCTAATATTAAGAGCTATTTGTAGAACCTGGGGATTCGCCATTATAAAGGCACCAAGAGTTCAGAGAAGGCACACCAAGATGGGTTTTTATCCTTTTAAGGTTCAAGCTTGAACAACCATCCGCTGTAATTAGGATTACCTATGCCGCGGTGGCGGAAATCCTCAGTGCCACGAACGTCTCCGCAGAAGGCACTGAGGGATCATTATATTATATGAGACCGAGATAAACCGGTGGACCCGAAAATTAGAGCCAGACCAAACGTTGGCGGCACCATGTTACGTAGGCTCTCATTATCCTAATGAGACTACTGGATTTTTGGGCAGCAAGATCGTTCACAGTGTGGGGGACTAAGTCTGACCCACGGTGAAGGACCCTTGTCACCCCAAACCCGTTTTTTGCTCTGGCTAACTAGCAGTACCTCATCTCTCCCGAAGGTAAGAGACAATTGGGCAGCCGAGCGCATGACATCTTAGTACTTCCCAGGGAAGTCGTGGTCACTCAGGTCACAACCGATTCTCTTGTATACAGTGCGGTCTCATATATAAATGACAAAGGCAGTTTGAGTTTTAAAGATTAGTTTAATAAAACAACTGCATTTTAGATAACAAAGAGTGAGCCGCAATAACCAGAACTATACAACACAGTAGGATTGAAATAGTAACGAGGAGAGTAAAACATAAGAATAAGGCTATCATAGTGCAACTAATTTATGTTCTCTCTAAGTTATATTTTGAGCACAGCCTGTAAAGCTCTAAGCCTGCCTTTCAGGTTCCCCCGGGAGGTTATGAACCCTCATGCCTGAGCAAAAGCCTGTGATCTGCATCAGCATCTGCAACAGGGCAGTCAGCATCCAGTTGTGGTTTCCTGGTCGGAATTTGCCTCTTACGTGTACCAGGACTAGAAAGTGTTTTTATAACTAACACGCTGGTGTTCTAAGAAACGTCCCTACATAAGGATGTGTATTTTCTACGAACCCTAAAGACTAAACTTCTACCACGTCTATAGGCAATTTACCAGACTGTATCCTTGACCAAAGCACAGAGCGAGCAAGAATGTATTGTTTGAGAACACAGTGCTGAAGTAAGCTAAACAGTGTGATAGAATGAAATAAAAACAAGACAGTGAAACCGGTTATTGTAAAATAACAGTGCGACGTTAAATAAAATGCATCTAGGGCAAAGTGCACAGAGGCCTAATAAGTTAAGCAAGCGCGCAGAAAGCTACATTAAAAATGGCTACACTACAGAGTCAGAGAGCGCAAAACCACCACATGAGCGGTGAAGGGGACACATGGAGAACATCCAGGAAGTAGATGAGAGACCTACATCTGAACCTACTTCAAAGAAGAGCAAACTAAACAACTCACAGCTGAAAATCGACAACACATGTTTTCAGGAGGAATCAGCGAACAGTCAATAGTGGCTAAAATCTTCAAAAAACAAAGCCTTAGCTGATTTCCAACTTTTTAAAATAGAATTTAGCATTGTTCCTCAGGGTCTGAGTGATGTTGAGAGTGCATGAATGAATTAAATCAATTATTGAATAAAGGAAGTAAAGCATGAAAAGTATTTATAGAAAGCACTGCTACCCTCAAGAGGGTGTTAAGGAGATTCACTAGTTGAGGTAGAGAGGGGTATTACATGGAAAAATGCAAATCTCAAGCTTCCTCCTAACCTACTGGTGGCTAGAAATTGCCAGGATATCTAGAGGATGGGTGTATCGGTGATAGGTAGTGATAAGTGGCAAGATAAGCAAAGGATTGGCCAACAAGTCCGGGCCTCTTGAGCTTACTTAATAGGAGAGGATTGGCCGTAGCATAAGGACCTTGCAGGAATAAATGGGTTAATAATATTTTGAAGGCAAATATTGAAAGAATTACGTATGGTAAGCTGATAAACCAAGAGAGAGTTGCAATAGTCCAACTCTGATGTAACAATAGTTTGAAACACCCTGTGACTGTCAGCAGGTATCAAGAGCGGGACACCAATGCTGTTCCAGATAACATGATTTTGATTGCATTCAGTAGCCACTTTGCCTGGCTGTTGTCTCTTTGAATGGGTCACAGAAGTAGGAAAAACCTAATAGGCAAATAAACAAACCCTGGCAAGGAACAAGAAACTGATTTAAGGTCAAAGACAGCGATGAAAGCAGCCAGATCTGAAGAGCCCAAAATGAGCAGAATAGGATCTGGAGTATGAAAGAAGAATCCAAGACAGGTTTTCAAGAGGCTGAACAAGGCAAGGGACACAACTATCTAGCAGTGGGTGATGAACCTCCCATAAACCACTGATCAACTGCATTGTGATGGAGCTAAACAAACACTTGTACTCTTTTTTTTGTTGAGAAACAGGAAATTAGCATACAGTAATAGGATGTTATATGGCAGCCATATCGGAATGGGCTAAGATAAGGAAAACATACAAAGAATCTGTGCTTGTGAAGGTCATGGCTACACCTTTCTTTCCTGTAGTGATGAAGTCTCACCAAGATGGTCACTGTCATATTACAGCTCCCCATCGGTGTGAGAACATGGTCCCTGTCTGCCTGAGAGACCCAAGGTGTGGAACCAGCTGTCACTGCACTAGAGAGAGAAATGTGTCTGTGGTCTCCAATCAAAAACAAAACCATTGATGTGATAAACATAGAACCAGGAGTGTGAGCTTATCCATAGCAATGTCAGGTAGGAGAAGGGCCCACTCACCTCACAGACACATGCCACTACCTCCTCAGACTGTCCAACTAATGCCATCTGCTGAAGGACTGTGGCCCAAAGGTCCAACAGCCAGAAGAAGAGGAACAAGCAACCTTCTTGAGTTTGAAAAAAAACAGTCTGGTGTCCTGTTGCAATGTTAATAGTAAAAAACAAGGAGTTATCAAACTTGGCTCCCACGTTTCAGTCAGAGAAAGAACCAAGTGTTGGTCTTCCTGCAAAACCACATATGTTCCAGAACCACATCTGGCATTTAGTAAAGTGTGCCCCTAAGCAAATCACCTACCCTTGCCTGGGCCAATGATTGTTGTTGCCTTTGACAAATGTTTACTTGAGCCAATGCTTGTTTTAGAACTCGTGTAGGAATCTGGGGCACTTGTCAACTTGTTGCCTGAGCTTGTGGCAGCCTCATGACTCAGACTGGGTGTGGCCAGGAACAGCAGCCTTGTTACTCAGACTGGCTGTAGCCAGTAGACTCAGACTGGGTGTGACCAGGTTCAGCAGCTAATTAAAGCCACACCAGCCTTGAGGTGATTGCTTGCTGTCAGCGGTCTTCAGATGCAGAGTGGGATTCTCTGCTCCTCCACGCTTGTTTCTGGATCGTCTATTCCACAGCCCAACGTCGCGGATGCCGACCCTAGAAAAGAAGAGATCAAGAAGATTTGCATTATAAAAGGTGGTAACGCACTGCACGCGCTTGAAAGGCTTCTTACCAGTTACTTCTGATAGTTGATTGCCGGATGTTCAGACGGGCTGCGCGCACTAGAAGGGCATGTTATCAGTGTCCTTGGCTATTTTAATGCTTGCCCTCTGCCCAATATTAACGCTCATTGTTGTTAGCTTCAAATTACAGTACAGATTTGAGCACGTGTTGGACAATTGTTATTTTAACGATGTGCTATGAACATGTTTGTTCTAGCTGAGTTTTATGTAGCATTTTTGTGATACTAATCATTGCCTACGATAAGAACACTCAGTGCTTAGCACACACTAGTTTCAAAATGTGAATCAAGGGTCTGTTATTTCCATGTTCAACTGTCACTGTGATGTAACAATGATGACACCAATTACATATGAAAGTGAGATTTATTATACTAACCCTATACTCTCAGTGTAGTTAAAACACCTAACCTTGTTCTTTCCAATATTATTATACTAACCCTATACTCTCAGTGTAGTTAAAACACCTAACCTTGTTCTTTCCAATACTAACCTGCTGCGCTGATTAATCCCTGAATATTTGAGAAATCTAAATACTTAAGAATCGATTCTCATTCTTTATTGCCTGTTATATGCCTACGATTGGGATTGTGGCTGTGTTTAAAAAGTCTCATCAAGACCCAACGAGCAAGAAGTAAACTGAACTTCTGGAACACTTTAGGCAGGTCTTCCAGGGGGGCCACATTGACTTGGGAACCAGGTGGGAATCCATGTCGATAGTATAGAAGGCTAAACATTGTATTTGGTTGC
Source organism: Pleurodeles waltl (assembly GCF_031143425.1). NCBI lineage: Eukaryota > Metazoa > Chordata > Amphibia > Caudata > Salamandridae > Pleurodeles > Pleurodeles waltl. The sequence continues at coordinate 3,658,919 of NC_090448.1, read as the reverse complement.
AGGCTCCATACTATTTCTTGAAGATCCCTAGTGAGAGGGGTGAGCCATCAAAAGCGGGAAAGGGGACCCTGACAGTTATACCTAGATTGTGGGAACTGGTGAAGAGTAGTTTTAGTATATCGGATACATGAAAAGTGAAATTTGACTAATGTTTAATTTATCATAGGAGATATCTGCTCTTCATATACCACAAATAGCCATCCTGATCCTGCCAGGCGTCATCTGTGTTTCTCTCTTGCTCTCATCCATCCCCTTTCCCGTGTCGATCACATACAAGTAATTGGAAGGCATGTAACGTCTAGGTGGAATTGAGAACAAGCAACTTAGTTCAGCATTGGGTTTCCGTGGGAAAAATAGGTTAGAGCTTGACACTAAGCTCACTTGTGAGGGCATATTCCAAAGGCTAGCACATCACTCTTACTGCTGTTCAACTTGAAAGAATTTCTGTTTATCCAGGCACTGACCAAGGACATACATGCTGTAAACTTCGATAGAAAGTCACCCAGGTGGCAAACCAGGTGTCAGCAGCATACGTCATCATAGTGAAACTACATGATATGATGAGGAAAATTAATGGAGTAATATACAAGTTGAATAGTGTAAGGCTGAGTGAGGATCCCTACGGAACATCAGAGAAGAGTGCCTTGAAGCAGGAAGAGCCTAAGATGTGCCACACAAGAAGAACTTTAGGTGGGAGAGCGCAGGCGCTACTTCTGAATCTCTTTGGACACTGTCACACGGCCAAAGGATGAGCTCCACCCTTCCTCCTGGGGCAAGAATGGCCACAAGGTCCTCAGAATTATCCCCTTCACCCAGCTTTAGCAATGACTGGAATGTGGCACCTTTTCTAGACCTTGCTGTTTATAATGCAGAGTCAAATGCAGCAAATAAAAGAATTATTAGTAAACTGTTGTGAAAAACAGACTCTTTGGAATTTTTTGCTTTCTTTATCAAATGATAATGCATCTGCTATTTTGGTGTTTGGAAAAAATATTGAATACAAAATATTGTGATACAAATGTGTCAATAATGTCGGGATGTGAAAAATATAGTCGATAGGAATATTGAAGGGAAAAATGTAGCTTTAAGTGTTTTTAATTTTGTTGTAAAATATATATTTAGGAAATAACGTTGTATGTAATATCATTTGTATTAATTTGTATGTAATTCATTGTAGTGTGTTTGATTTGTTTATGTTTATAATTCTTTATTTGTGTTTTTAGTAGGATAATTTATTAATTATGAACATTTTAAAATGTTTCTTTTTAGTTGTATTAATTTATATAATTAATGGATTTATAATTTTTATTAGCAGTGAAATATTGGGTTTTTGGGGAAAAGGTTGGGGAAATTGTTAAATGTACATTTAATGTTAATTATTATAATGATATGAAAATAATATTGTAATATTGTAATCATTTTTGTTACATGAATACTTTTCGTAAATAATAATTTTCATTTCATTAACATATATCAATTGTATTAAATTTAAAAATTATTATTATATTGTAAATATGATTAAACTAGACTATTAATTATTAATAGTGATCAAAATATTCCTTTATATGTTAATGTTAAAATATGAATATGGAGGTTTGTAGTTTTGGTTAGTGTGTTTTTTAGGTAAGTTTTAATTTATTTATAGGACCAAACATTATGGCCCTCATTACAACCCTGGCGGTTGGTGATATAGTGCCAGTAATACCGCCAACAGGCCGGTGGTTATAACTGTGAAATTATGACCACGGCGGAAATCGCAAAACAGACAGCTACTTTAACACACCGACGACAGGGCGAAATCAACAGGCACCACAGCGGTAACTGCCTACAGCCAGGCGGAAGACAATGTTCTGCCCACTTTATAATAACACACCAATCCGTCACCTTTTCCGGGACAGTACCAACAACATCAAAAGCCTGGCAGAAACACTGCACAGAAGGGAAACGACTCACCTCTGGAGATAAGGAAGAACCACGCCTAACTGTCCCCTCCAGTCTCTGTCGTGGTGCTCCCCTCGCCCTCCGTCCCACTGGTGCCCTCGCCGTCAGTGCATTTGGCCTCCTGGGTCCTATGGAATGCCGCTCACTCTGTCACCGGTGCCTCTGCTCCTCTGCCAGTTGATGCTAATGCACAGAAAGACAGGGTGACAAAACAAAAAGGGGCGGGAAGAGACAAAGGATACACTTGGTCAATGGTGACAACAACACCACCGCTGGCGTACACAACACACTCACACAGAGGGAACAGCTCTACGCACTAGGCAATGCACTACCAGTCACAATGCTAGTCACAAGCCCATGGATTGGGACACCTAACGCCAATTGCAGCATACCTGAGACCAACAGACCCCTGCCCAGTAGTGGATGCCTACTAGCTTGGTTGGCAGACTTTCATATCAGAAACCTGCCCAACATGGGACCTACTCTGCAATGCCAGGCCTGGGCCAGCGGCACCCACGGAGCCCGCACCCCCCACCCACATACCACCCCACCAGGCAGGCGTGAGTTGTAAATTAGGGCACTGTACTCACCCCCTTGTGGCTACTGTGATGCCCTCAAGCGCCCATCTAGCTCCGGATAGGCCACCACCAGTATGCGGGCCATCAGGGGGTCAGGGTTCAACGGGCATCCCTTCCTTGATGGGAGGCCATCCCCAGCTGGGCCTCCACCGTCTTCCAAGCCCAGCATCTCAGGTCCTCCCACCGTTTCCGACAGTGAGTGTTCCGCCTGCTGTAGACCCCCAGGTCCGCACGTCCTTGGTGATGGCACACCATATACCCTTCTTTTGATGGGCCTGACCTGCAGGGAAATGGAAACAAGGAAAGGTATTAGTTTGACCGTCCTGCCTGTTACACTCATGGCCCACGATGCCCCTTCCCATTCCCATTAGCACAGACATGGCCCGCATACATGCTGGACGCTGCCCAAGACCCAGGACCCAGCCACCAACCCCCCCATGAGGCCTTCACACACAGCACTCCACACATTCACGGCCCATGCATTGTACTCACTGTGTACTCACCTGTTGGTCTGGGGGCCCATACAGCAGTCGGTACTGGGGTAGGACCCCATCCACCAGCCGCTCCAACTCCGCCGAGGTGGCCCTTTCCCCAGTAACACGAGCCATGATCGGTTCCAGACACAGGTTACAGCAGCACATGCAGTGTAGGTCTTCTCCTTTTGAAGGTCAGGTAGCAAGTGAGTGCACAGATAGAAAACAGCGGTCACGTCCGTGGTGGTGCATACCGTCACCACCGGCGTACATCACCATTGGCCACTGTACCCCATGGGGCCAATGTTAACCAATGAGGAGTTGCACGGCGGTTCTCAACCGCCTCCCGCAACGGCGCACAAAGTCAGCGGAATTACCTCATTTCCACCTGTCCTTCCATACAGGACAGGTGGACGCCATTTCAGGGGGGTGCAGGCCATGGATCCTAACTGCGTCACAGTACACAAATGCACCATTTGGACATCTCCAACAAAATAATGTTAAAATCACAATATGCAGTGAAGTGTAGTGGTTGGAGTGTGGAGATAATGACCAGCTGCTTACTCTTTTGCCCCATAGATTGCAACTGCTGCGGATGAATAGGAGATGGAGACATCCCCTGTGTACACACCCCTAGTGGACTTGCCAACAATGGAGGACAGGCACATTATCCTCACCTATAGACTTGACAGGGTGTCAACATCAGGACAGTGCGTGCTCTACGGGCGACGTAATGCAAAAAGCCAATCCTGATGCAATGTAATAATCCATGCGTTGTGTGTTGATGCAATATGTTAACCTTTTGCATTGCAGAGATTTATCTTGAAATTTCATCAATGCTGTTTGCAATGTATTGTTAATTTTCAAGGCTTTGTTGCAGGATTACAGGGAGTAGTTAGGGTGTGGTCCTTATTCTGAGCCCTTCTAGAATCCTTTCCTGCAGTCTGGCTGGGTGTGGCACGTGGGCGGGGTTTGGGTCTATTTAAGGGACCCAGCCCAGCTCCACGTGCTCACTATTCAGAGGTCCCGGTGCAGAGCAGCAGCATTTTCCTGAGCTCCTGTTCCAGGGGCCTGCCTAGGCTTTTCCAGGCCCTGTCCTCATTATCTTGGTGATCCTCAAGCAGGGCGGTAAGGCAAAGGTCGGGTTAGGCCCCCGACTCCGTTTTCAGAAATATTTGAGTTTTGGGCCTTTTGGTTAATCGCGTGTGCGATTGTTTTCATGGCATTTGAATCTTCATGTAGGAATCGGCAACAGTATGTGCGATTCATTCTTGGCATTAAACTCTTGCAATACAGATCGGCAAAGTGCGCGATCATTTCATGGCATTTGAATCTTGATGTACGAATCGGCAACAGTGTGCGCGATTCATTCTTGGAATTAAACTCTTGCAGTACAGATCAGCAGAGTGCGTGATCATTTCATGGCATTTGAATCTTGATGTGCGAATCGGCAACAGTGTGCGCGATTCATTCCTGGCATTTAACTCTTGCAGTACAGATCGGCAGAGTGCACAATCATTTCATGGCTTTTGAAACTTGATGTACGAATCGGCAACAATGTGCGCGATTCATTCCTGGCATTTAACTCTTGCAGTACAGATCGTCAGAGTGCGCGATCATTTCATGGCATTTGAAACTTTATGTACGAATCGGCAACAGTGTGCTCAATTCATTCCTGGCATTTAACTCTTGCAGTACAGATCGGCAGAGTGCGCGGTTATTTCTGGGATTTGAATCTTGATGTACGAATCGGCAACAGTGTGCGCAATTCATTCCTGGCATTTAACTCTTGCAGTACAGATCAGCAGAGTGCGCAGTTATTACTGGCATTTGAATCTTGATGTACGAATCGGCAACAGTGAGCGCGATTTATTCTTGGTATTTAACCCTTACAGTTCAGATCATCAGAATGCGCGATCATTTCTAGACATTTGATTTCAGATGGTTGAATCAACAGCAGTGTGTATGATTCATTCTTGCCATTTATCTCTTGTGTTTCAGATCAGCAGAGGGCGCGATCATTTCTAGGCATTAAAATCATGATGCATAACTTGATATTAAAGGGCATAATAATTTCTAGACAATTTAATTCTGAAATTCAGAATAGAGTGCGACCTTGCAGTATCATTTATGAGTGTATCGCAGTTTATTCATGAAAACTAATGTGTTCATTGATTAATGTTATAACATAGTTCAAGAACTAAATTGAGAAAGTTCAATGTTAAGAACATAAGATGTTATTCTAAAAACGCTCATATGAAAGTTTGCATAATCCTTCGTTATTTTCCAGGTACCCAGGGCCAATAAGGTCATGTTGTAGAAAAACCCTTGATCATTCATGTTATCAGTATATAAATATTTGGAACAAAGTTTATGAAAGTCATTGTGAATAATCTTGCTATTGTGCTCTTAACTCTTGCTCCCACAGGTCTCAATCCCTGCTGTTCCCAACCTAAAACCCCATCCCCCACTTGGCCATTCTGTAACTCTGTGCTATAATAGCTAGTAGAGTTTGGAGCTGCCAAGAGATGGACATATTGGGAACAGGCGCAAACCCTGAGGATCCGTTCTCCCTGACACAGGGCCTCAATCACAGAGCTGGGTACCTAATTGGAGCCTGACCTAATATCTGCTATCCGTCACCCCACCCGGATCCCCCCTCTTGTGCAAGTGCTATCAGTGCTCCATTTCTTGGCAACTGTCTCTTTCCAAGTGACAGTGGGCTTGGCAGCAGGAATACCACATCCAATGTTCTCAATAGTGCTGACCAGAGTGTTGTCTGCCCTGATTAAACACATGTGCAGCTTCATGGTTTTCCCCCAGGTGGAGGAAATGGCCACAGTGAAAGCTGACTTCTATGCAATGGGACATATCCCCAACATCATTGGGGCAATCGATGGAACACATATTGCATTCATTCCCCCGCGAAATGAACAGGTGTTCAGAAATCGAAAAAGTTTTCACTCCATGAATGTCTAGATGGTGTGCCTGGCGGACCAGTACATCTCCCATGTCAATGCAATGTATCCTGGGTCTGTGCATAATGCCTTTATCCTAAGGAATAGCAGCATCCCAAATGTGACGGCCCAACTCCAGAGGCACAGTATGTGGCTAATAGGTGAGTCCTGGTTCCCACCCAGTGGATGTAGTTGTATGGGTATGGTGTGGGCCCTAAGGGTTAGTGTGTGGCTAACAGTTGTCCCTCGATATTTGCATGTGACTCTGGTTACCCCAACCTCTCATGGCTACTGACCCTGTGAGGTATGCCAGGACAAGGGCAGAGAAACAATTCAATAAGGCACATGGGTGAACAAGAAGGATTATAGAGAGGACCTTTGGCCTCCTGAAGGCCAGGTTTTGTTGCCTCCATCTAACACATGGAGCCCTGTGCTAGTCACACAAGAAGGTCTGCCAGACCATTGTGGCATGCTCTATGTTGCACAACCTGGCCTTGCAGGAGGAGGAGGCTGGAGATGGCCCTGTGACAGCAGTGGATCCTGTGTACAGTGAAGATGAGGAGGCAGAGGATGAGGATGACGACAACAGAAGTGCAATTATTCGTCAATACTTCCAATGAGACACAGGGAAGACAGTGTTGATACATATATAATTGACAGTTTGATGTGTGACATTGTCACTGGCAGGCTGTGTATTCCTACTTCTATGCCCACTCACTGTACCCTTTGGCATCTCTTTTTGCCGATGTTGGTGTCCCACTATTGCTCCTAGTGTATTCAGTACAGGTCTTTCTTATGTAAACATTACTGTACAGTTGAATTGCAATGTTTGAACCTTGTTAAACAAATACATTTTGAAAACATTTGACATATGCCATGCTTGTATTTTATCAAAGTGTGTTTATTGCAGTGCTCTGAGGAAGAGCGGGCGGTGCAATGGGCTGGGTTGATGATGGAGGAAAGTCCAGGTTAAAGTCCAGTCTATTTGTATCACAGGTGCATTGTCCAAGGGGGCATCGGAAGGGGAGCAATGGCAGTTCAAGGTGGACAGGTTGACAGAGTGGGACACAAGGGTGACAGTCAGGAGAGTCTTCTTTCCGGGCGGGGGTCTTGGCAATAGTCTCTGGCTTCTGCCTGGATCAGAGGGAACGTTTGCGGGATGGTTCTCCTTCTGCAGTGGGGGAGGTGCTGGTGGCCTGTTGGTCCTGTGGCCGCGCCTCCTGCCCACTAGCGTCGGCAGAGGTGGCGGGCTGTTCAGTGGTTTGGCTAGTGTCAAGGGCCCGGTGGTGTGCCACTGCCTCCCTCATACTGTTGGCCATGTCTGCCAGCACCCCTGCAATGGACACCATGGTGGTGTTGCTGTCCTTCAAGTCCTCCCTGATTCCCAGGTAATGTCCCGCCTGCAGCCGCATATCCTCCTGCAACTTGTCCAGTGTATCCTGGGAATGTTGGTATGCTCCCAGGATGACAGTGAGTGCCTTCTGGAGGGTCAGTTCCTTGGGCCTGTCCTCCCCCTGTCGCACAGCAGTCCTCCCAGCCTGAACCATGTGTCCACTGCCACTGACCCCAGGTCCCTGATTGTCTTGGGTTTGTGGGGTGCCCTGGGGTCCCTGTAGTGGTGGACACACAGCTGATTGATGTGTCCTGGGGACAGAGGCATGGGCCCACTGGGGGGGGTGGTGTTTCCTGAGGGGGGAGGCTCTGTGGTGGTGTGTGAGTGTGCCTGGGTAACCAACTGTCCAGAGGTCCCTGATGGGCCAGAGTGGTCATCCAGATCCAGGCGACCAGAGCTGCTGTCATCACTGTGGGCCTCTTCTGGGGGGGACTGTATGTTGCTGGCACCTCTTCTCCGGTGACATTGGCTGGGCAACCTGTGGGGATGTAAATGCAGTGTTATTGTTTCTGTGTGTGACATATTGTGCATGGGTGGGTTGCCCTCTATGGTTATTATTGCCCTGGCAGCTTTGCCTTGTTTGAGTTGTTATTTGGTGGGATAGGTGATTCTCTCTAGTGTGCATGCTGTGGTGATAGGTGTCCGTGTATTGGTGTTGCATGCAGGGCTTGGCACTGGGATGAGTGGGTTGTGATGGTGAGGTGTGTGGGAGGTGGTGCGGTGATGGAAGTGATGGTGGGGGTATGTGATGGCATGCATGCAGGGGGTTGATAGTAATAGAGAGTTGATTTACCAGAGTCTAGTCCTCCTCCTACTCCTGCCAGGCCATCAGGATGCATGATTGCTAAGACCTGCTCCTCCCATGTTGTTAGTTCTGGGAGAGGAGGTGGGGGTAAGTGGGATTTACCACCAATGTCATAATGAGGGCCTATGTGTGAGTATGGAGTATGGATTGTGTATATAAAATGTTTAGTCTGTAGCACCTTGCATAAAATGTTTTAGATTACTGTGGAAATAGTAAATTTCACCCCTCAAGTGTCCAACAACTTCAACAAATTGGTTTAGATTGGGGTGGGAATAGTAAATATCACCTCTTTAGTGTTCAAACCCTTCCCCCAGTTGGGATAGATTGGATTGGGAATAGTAAATGTCAACCCTTTACTGTCCAGCATCTTCCCCAAAATAGTGTAGGTTGGAGGGGGAATAGAAAATGTCACCCCTTTAGTGTTCAACACTTGTAAATTGGTTTGGATTGGAGTAGGAATAGTAAATGCCACTCTCTAATGGCCCTGTTCATTTTTTCATTTCATTTAACTTTATTTCGGTAAGTAAAAACATACAATAAAAGTACAATACACATTTTTTAAAAGCAAGAGAACACTAGAGATAAAAGCACAGTAAAGAAATTAGGAAAGAATAAGAACAATTTAAAAATCAAGCAAAATGAGCAACAGGATGAATACGTCTTAATAATGAAAAAGTCCACTCAACAAAAAAAGATTCCATAAATCAATAAATAATCAATAATATAGTGAACCAGTATCTATATCCTGCAAGGTAGAGGCTAAAATCATGCATCTAATTCAATAAATATACATAAATAAATCTAAGAATTGGTTACCCAGTCTTGTTCCTTAAAATTGCTAATCTCAACTGCCAGCTTAATTCGAAAAAGTTTGCCACTGATAAAACTATCTGAACAGATGAATCACATTTTAAAATTCTCTCAGCTTGAAAACAAAATACAGGTTCCATAGATCAATAAATAATCAATAATATAGTGAACTATTATCTATATCCTACAAGGTAAAGACTAAAGCCATGCATCCAAATTCAATAAATATACATAAATAAGACTAAGCATTAACTACCTAGTCTTGTTCCTTAAGATTGCTAATCTAAACCGCCAGTTTGATTTGAGAAATTTTGCCACTGATAAACCTATCTGGGCGGATGAATCACATTTTAAAATTCTCTCAGCATGAAAACAAGATCTGACCCCTATTTGTTTACAAAGCGGGATGAGCCAGAGAGCTCTTTGTTTGTAATATGCATGACAATGAAAAAAAACATGTGAAACAGACTCTTCACTTTTACAACCCATCGGGCAGAATTTTGATCTATTGATGGAACTGGACCATTTGTACGTTAAGGAGCACAAAGGGAGAGACCCAATTCTGAACCTAATAAAAAGGGCACGAGCAAATGGAGATAACGCTGCGTCCATAAAAGGCTCAAATTCATAATGGCATTTGACAGATAAAAAATTATCAGACATAGACAGCGGGACAGAACTGGCAAATTGGCCAATCTGGACATTATGCCAAAAAGCATCCTTTAACAGCTGTGCAGCATTTTTAGGAATGGAAATGGGATCCTGCCAATAGGACCCTAAGCCGAGCTGGGTGAAAGATCGTTCAACAAAAACACACCATTTAATTTTGATAGTAGAATCACGGCCCACCAAATTAAGAAGCCCACAACCAAAAGGAATTAGAGCATCTGTTGTCCATAGCCGGATCCAAAACAGCAGAGGCCTTAAAGCAGCAATCTGCGAAATTGAGAAAAGGTTTAGGTCCATTCGAATGGGCAGAGATAGTGGGCTAGAGGGGACCTTTAGCAGCATTTTTAGAAACTTATTTTCTGCCCTTGCCAAATTCGCCAAGTTGCAGTGGCCCCAAAGTTCAGCGCCGTATAGGGCACCCCCCCTAGCTTGAGATTTGTATATTTCGAGGGCAGGGGACATTGCAAATTTGGGAGATCTAGAGGCAAATCTTGCAATGCCGCCCCCCCTTTGTTTCAGGCATAATAGAGATTTTTGGCAATGAGCATGCCAGAGATGTGAATCTTCCACTTTAATGCCTAAATAATCAAAGGTGCCCACTCTTTCCAAGGGAACACCTTCTAAATATACAGGCCTCTTCATTTTGTGCCTGGTGTCTCCAAAGACCATATATTTTGTTTTTGCTGAATTGATTGACAACCCATGGTCGGTACAAAACTCCATAAATCTGGAGAGCAGTCTAGAAAGGCCGTAGCAGTACGCGAAAGTAGCAGAGTATCGTCCGCAAGCAAAAGACAAGGGAGCTTCTGCCCACCCATGCTAGGGGCATCACTTTTGCAATCTGAAAGGTATTGCAAGCAAGCATTAATAAACAAAAGGAACAGGGTAGGCGCCAGAACGCACCCCTGCCTCACACCACGTGCTGTTGGAAAAGCTGGAGTCAGATCGCCAGTCACACCCCAGAGGACTTTGGCACAGTTGTCAGAATAAAGATCCTTGATAATATTAATCATAGAACCCGGAACACCAGTAGTGCTGAGGACCTCCCAGAGCTTGGCGCGCAGGACAAGGTCAAACGCAGATTTCAAATCAACAAAGGCCACAAATAAGTGGCCTTGATCTCCGTCTACGATCTTCCACTTAATGGTGGTAAATCGAAAGATCTGATTGGTGGTACTGACCTTGTCCCTGAATCCCGCCTGGAAATGACCTAAGACCTGTTTTTTCGTTATCCAGTGTTTTAATCTAGATAACAACTGGAACGAAAATATTTTCTGCAAGTTATCTAATAGACTAATAGGTCTATAGTTCCCTGGGGAGCTACTGTCTCCTTTTTTGTGAATGGGGACAATAATTGCCATCTTCCACGAGACCGGATAGGATCGAGTTGCCATGGCAGTATTCGATACCCTATTGATGTACCGGGCTGGCACAGTGCAAAATCTGTAGAAATATCATCAGAATCCAACCGAGAGCCGTACAATTCCCCAAAATGGGAGAGACAAATTTCTGAATCAATATGACATTCAGGAGTAGATGACAGGGCAGGATCTCTACGCGAAACCAAGGTCCAAAAGAGTTTGGCATCACGAGCACTAGCCGCCTCTGCCAGACACTCCCATAAATTTTCCTCATATTTGAGTTTCGATAACTTGCAAGTAGACACATAGCGGGTCATTACGACCTTGGCGGGCGGCTACCGCACTCACACGGCCCCCATTATGACATTCCCGCTGGGCCGGTGGGCGCAAACCAAGTTTGCGCCCGCAGGCCCAGCGGGAATGAGGCCGCAACATAGGAGCCGGCTCCTAATGGAGCCGGCGGTGTTGCGGCCGTGCAACGGGTGTAGTTGCACCCTTCGCGCTTTTCACTGTCTGCTATGCAGACAGTGAAAAGCTGGCCGGGGCCCCCAGGGGCCCCAGGACACCCCTTACCGCCAGCCTCTTCCTGGCGGTGCAAACCGCCCGAAACAGGCTGGCGGTAGGGGGGTCATAATCCCCAGGGTCGCTACCGCCGCGGTCGTAATAGGCCAGGAAGCACCGCCAGCCTGTTGGCTGTGCTTCCGTCATTTTAGCCCTGGCGGTCTCGGACCGCCAGGGTCAAAATGACCCCCATACTTTCTTCTCGCATGTATAATGGCATCCCGGTTCTTTAACTTTAAAGCTTTGGACAGAAGATTCTTGGCCACCCAGCACTTTTTATCGAACCATTTGCACTTAGGTGCAGAGGATTTCAATTGGGTTTTAGAAGATTTAGTGAAAAGCTCCTTGAGTTCCGCAAAAAAAGCTACATGGGAAGACATAATTTCCGAGAAAGATAATGCAGTGAAGTCCTCAAAGAGCTGGTGACAGGACACCATAGTGCAGAGCTTATTGTTCAGCAGATTAGATTTAAAAAACGAGGCCACTTTACCACACGCCTATCAGTGAACAAATCATTGGGATCAACTGAAGCAGTAGGCAGATCGTGCTCTGAAACTAGAGCTGCATTGTATGCAATTTGTAAAGGGGCATGGTCACTAGTACGGGGAAGGCCCACCTCTACGTTAATTATAAGATGCCAAACTCGTAGATCTAAAATAACGTAATCCAGAAAACTGCTATAACATCCTCTGAAAAAGGTGGGCCTAGCAGGTTTGTCGTTTGGAAATCGACCATTTCCAAAACGAAGGCCGTATATAAGTGCAAGGTCTATTATCTGTGACGCCCTGGGGGAGGAAATGAGTGGCATAGATTGGATTGGAAGCAGGGGAACATTCCACACTTCATCTTCAGCCTCAACAAAGGCTGAGTCAAGTTCAATTTGGACAATAAGGTCGCCTGCGATGATGACACGATATTTAGAATGAAGTTCAGATAGAAGATTGTGCAGCAGATGGATAGTGTCAGACTGTTGGTTAGAAGGGCCTGGTCTGTTATAGATATTGATGCATAACACAGGAGTACCAGGGTTTGGCCGTATTGCTATGGCTAAAATGTCACAGGAGTCAACAGCAATTTCCTTTACCCTGCCCATCTCAGACAGCTTGACCCAAGTACATAGGCCGCCAGTCGCCCTTCCCCTAGGAGATTGAATTGCCTTTTTAGTAAACAAACAATAACCTTGTCAATACACACAATCCGTTGCCCAGGTTGCCTGAAACATGCAGATGGAATAGGATTCGACATAAGCCCCCCACTCAGAGTCAAACAGTTTACTCTTGATGCCTGCCACGTTCCAGGACAATAAGTTCCCTGAAGCAGGTGGAATGCTACAAGTGGGCGTGCCAGAATCAACATCCAGAGCTAGATTAAAAATTGCTTTATGAATGCAGGATGAAGCACTTAGAGTGGGATCGCCCAAGCTGATTAAAGGTCTTTGAGGTGACAAGTGTGGAACGCTAAATTTGCAGGAATTAGGAGGGCGTAGTCAATCCACGTCAGATGTGTCCCCTAAAAAAACGGGGTCTCGGGTATCAGCACCTTTAGGGTTGTAGACCAAAGCAGCCCCATCAACAGGGAAAGACAACAAACCAGGAAAGGCAGCAGAAACTGGAACATTACAAGGAATTTTCTTGACCCTAAGAGGATGAACGGGCAGGATCTTATAGCCCGTAACAGGCAGACATTCTCTGAAATATATATCCAAGTCCGTTCTTAACATGTTGCGGGCTTCCATCTGCAAAAGACCCGTGACTAGCTCAGGATTAACAAAGTTAATTTTGATAGTGTCCCACCCACCAGGACAGCCACGCACACGGGAGGCAGAAACAATATCGGAATGGATAATAGAGGCACAGCCCCTGGTGAAGCAAATCCAATATGACACCTTGTTAATAAGAGAGGAAGTATCTTCCCTGATATGGGATGTAAGAGGAGGGACATTACACAAGAAAATACAGTTTAGATTAGACACGTGATTAGGATGGGCCACAAATTGATCGGAATTAGGGAAAGAAGATGTCAAATGTTCTGACAATGGGGCCAAATGTTTCCCATGAAATGGCTTGTTGGAGGGGCCCTTGTTAAGATCCCCAAGTGATGGAGAAATAACTGGCAATACAGCTGGAACCAGTGGACAGGAAGATTGGGCTGGCGCTGGAATCAAAGTACACTGAGAGGATGAGTCAGATTTTTTGAGGAGTTTGAGGACCTCAAACAGTAGACCCTTCAGCTCCCCAACTTCTCGTTTTAAACTGGAGACTATTGTTAAAACATCTTCTCCTGGAGGATCACAATAAGTGTTGAGAGGCTGAGGAATCAAAGATTGTTTATCACCCGCCAAATCAGAGTGGTCCAGGATGGAGAACCGATTAACACAAGGAATCCCACTAAGGATGGGATCAAGAAAAGTAGCATCCGAATTGTCAACTAAGCTAGGTGGAGGTGAAGAATTGAGCAAACACGACTGCCTAAAAGAGGCAGGAACTTGGGCAGAAATTTTCGGAGGCTGACCATCGGTAGAGATATTAGGACCTGTTGTTAAAAACGGAAGTAGGGTTCCAGGTTTCAGTCTCTTGCAAGCATTACCTTCCTTTTCCTTAAGAATAGATTCCACTTCTTCAATTAAGTTGTCGATTTCTCTAGCCCTGGAATCAGCCCCTCCTCCTCCGGCAGCAGCAGCGTCAGCTTCGCGCGCGTCCCGCAAGCGGGAGCGCTGTAGATTAATTTAAAAGGCTCCCTGGCCCTGGAATAAGCCCCTCCCCCTCCGGCAGCAGCAGCGTCAGCTTCGCGCGCGTCCTGCGAGCTGGAGCGCTGTAGTTTAATTTAAAGGGCTCCCTGGCCCTGGAATCAGCCCCTCCTCCTCCGGCAGCAGCAGCGTCAGCTTCACGCGCGTCCCGCGAGCGGGAGTGCTGTAGTTTAATTTAAAGGGCTCCCTGGCCCTGGAATCAGCCCCTCCTCCTCCGGCAGCAGCAGCGTCAACTTCGCGCACGTCCCGCGAGTGGGAGTGCTGTAGATTAATTTAAAGGGCTCCCTGGCCCTGGAATCAGCCCCACCTCCTCCGGCAGCAGCAGTGTCAGCTTCGCGCACGTCCCGGTTCACAAAGGTAAACTTAGATCTGAAGTCGAAGTTTAGACCTAAATTCTAACTTTAGACTTGAAGTCTAAATTTAGGGCCTCATTTACAAGCACCTAGCAGCACACTGTGCCTCCGGAGCGTCATTTTTGGCGCAGTGTCACCTTGCTTGGCTTTTCATGGCCTTGTAAATATGGCCCTTTACACGCATGACTCTCCGTGAAAGGGACGTTCCATGGGTGCTGCTGTGAGTGTTCCCACACAACCTCCACAAAATCTATTGCATTCCCAGATTTACAAGGCTGGGAGTACATTAGAGTCCTATGCTACCTGAAGGGTGGCTCTACAGTGGAGTAATGGGGAGAAATATAATTTCTTTGTAAATGAGCCCCTTAGACTTTAGGGGGCTCATTTACCAAAAAATTAAGCAGCGTGGCACTGCAAGCCAGCTTGCTGCGCCGTGTTGCATCATTTTGTTGGAGGGACCCTTGTTAGGATCCCCAAGCGATGGAGAAATAACTGGCAATACAGCCGGAACCAGTGGACAGGAAGATTGGGCTGGCGCTGGAATCAAAGTACACTGAGAGGATGAGTCAGATTTTTTGAGGAGTTTGAGGACCTCAAACAGTAGACTCTTCAGCTCCCCAACTTCTCATTTTAAACTGGAGACTATTGTTAAAACATCTTCTCCTGGAGGATCACAATAAGTGTTGAGAGGCGGAGGAATCAAAGATTGTTTATCACCCGCCAAATCAGAGTGGTCCAGGATGGAGAACCGATTAACACAATGAATCCCACTAAGGATGGGATCAAGAAAAGTAGCATCCGAATTGTCAACTAAGCCAGGTGGAGGTGAAGAATTGAGCAAACATGACTGCCTAGAAGAGGCAGGAACTTGGGCAGAAATTTTCGGAGGCTGAGCATCGGTAGAGATATTAGGACCTGTTCTTAAAAACGGTAGTAGGGTTCCAGGTTTCAGTCTCTTGCAAGCATTACCTTCCTTTTCCTTAAGAATAGATTCCACTTCCTCAATTAAGTTGTCGATTTCTCTAGAGACCCAATTTGAGTGGATTTGCGTTACTCTGTTGAGTTTTGAGGTTTTAGACTTGACTACAGCAGGATCAGGACTGGTACGCGCCTTACGCTTCCCCATGCTGAAAAGAGAAAAGAGAAAAAGAGGGAAAGCTTGCGCCGTACCCCTGAAAAACACAGCAAAAAAGTAAAAACTAAGGGATGTGGCCCAGCCCAGCCTCTTCCGGGCACTGATGGGCAAGGACGGGCCCGCCCTTGGCCCGGGCTTCGCCCAGGCGTGTCCCGCGAGCGGGAGCGCTGTAGTTTAATTTAAAGGGCTCCCTGGCCCTGGAATCAACCCCTCCTCCTCCGGCAGCAGCAGCGTCAGCTTCGCGTGCGTCCCGCGAGCTGGAGCACTGTAGTTTAATTTAAAGGGCTCCCTGGCCTTGGAATCGGCCCCTCCTCCTCCGGCAGCAGCAGCGTCAGCTTCGCGCGCGTCCCGCGAGCTGGAGCGCTGTAGTTTAATTTAAAGGGCTCCCTGGCCCTGGAATCAGCCCCTCCTCCTCCGGCAGCAGCAGCGTCAGCTTCGCGCGTGTCCCGCGAGCGGGAGTGCTGTAGTTTAATTTAAAGGGCTCCCTGGAATCAGCCCCTTCCCCTCCGGCAGCAGCAGCGTCAGCTTCGCGCGCGTCCCGTGAGCGGGAGCGCTATAGATTAATTTAAAGGGCTCCCTGGCCCTGGAATAAGCCCCTCCTCCTCCGGCAGCAGCAGCGTCAGCTTTGCGCACGTCCCGTGAGCGGGAGCGCTGTAGATTCATTTAAAGGGCTCCCAGGCCCTGGAATCAGCCCCACCTCCTCCGGCAGCAGCAGTGTCAGCTTCGCGCACGTCCCGGTTCACAAAGGTAAACTTAGACCTGAAGTCGAAGTTTAGACCTATATTCTAACTTTAGACCTGAAGTCTAAATTTAGGGCCTCATTTACAAGCACCTAGCAGCACACTGTGCCTCCGGAGCGTCATTTTTGGCGCAGTGTCACCTTGCTTGGCTTTTCATGGCCTTGTAAATATGGCCCTTTACACGCATGACTCTCCGTGAAAGGGACGTTCCATGGGTGCTGCTGTGAGTGTTCCCACACAACATCCACAAAATCTATTGCATTCCCAGATTTACAAGGCTGGGAGTACATTAGAGTCCTATGCCACCTGAGGGGTGGCTCTAAAGTGGAGTAATGGGGAAAAATAACATTTCTTTGTAAATGAGCCCCTTAGACTTTAGGGGGCTTATTTACCAAAAAATTAAGCAGGGTGGCACTGCAAGCCAGCTTGCTGCGCCGTGTTGCATCATTTTGTTGGAGGGACCCTTGTTAAGATCCCCAAGCGATGGAGAAATAACTGGCAATACAGCCGGAACCAGTGGACAGGAAGATTGGGCTGGCTCTGGAATCAAAGTACACTGAGAGGATGAGTCAGATTTTTTGAGGAGTTTGAGGACCTCAAACAGTAGACCCTTCAGCTCCCCAACTTCTCGTTTTAAACTGGAGACTATTGTTAAAACATCTTCTCCTGGAGGATCACAATAAGTGTTGAGAGGCGGAGGAATCAAAGATTGTTTATCACCCGCCAAATCAGAGTGGTCCAGGATGGAGAACCGATTAACACAAGGAATCCCACTAAGGATGGGATCAAGAAAAGTAGCATCCGAATTGTCAACTAATCCAGGTGGAGGTGAAGAATTGAGCAAACATGACTGCCTAGAAGAGGCAGGAACTTGGGCAGAAATTTTCGGAGGCTGACCATCGGTAGAGATATTAGGACCTGTTGTTAAAAACGGAAGTAGGGTTCCAGGTTTCAGTCTCTTGCAAGCATTACCTTCCTTTTCCTTAAGAATAGATTCCACTTCTTCAATTAAGTTGTCGATTTCTCTAGCCCTGGAATCAGCCCCTCCTCCTCCGGCAGCAGCAGCGTCAGCTTCGCGCGCGTCCCGCAAGCGGGAGCGCTGTAGATTAATTTAAAAGGCTCCCTGGCCCTGGAATAAGCCCCTCCCCCTCCGGCAGCAGCAGCGTCAGCTTCGCGCGCGTCCTGCGAGCTGGAGCGCTGTAGTTTAATTTAAAGGGCTCCCTGGCCCTGGAATCAGCCCCTCCTCCTCCGGCAGCAGCAGCGTCAGCTTCACGCGCGTCCCGCGAGCGGGAGTGCTGTAGTTTAATTTAAAGGGCTCCCTGGCCCTGGAATCAGCCCCTCCTCCTCCGGCAGCAGCAGCGTCAACTTCGCGCACGTCCCGCGAGTGGGAGTGCTGTAGATTAATTTAAAGGGCTCCCTGGCCCTGGAATCAGCCCCACCTCCTCCGGCAGCAGCAGTGTCAGCTTCGCGCACGTCCCGGTTCACAAAGGTAAACTTAGATCTGAAGTCGAAGTTTAGACCTAAATTCTAACTTTAGACTTGAAGTCTAAATTTAGGGCCTCATTTACAAGCACCTAGCAGCACACTGTGCCTCCGGAGCGTCATTTTTGGCGCAGTGTCACCTTGCTTGGCTTTTCATGGCCTTGTAAATATGGCCCTTTACACGCATGACTCTCCGTGAAAGGGACGTTCCATGGGTGCTGCTGTGAGTGTTCCCACACAACCTCCACAAAATCTATTGCATTCCCAGATTTACAAGGCTGGGAGTACATTAGAGTCCTATGCTACCTGAAGGGTGGCTCTACAGTGGAGTAATGGGGAGAAATATAATTTCTTTGTAAATGAGCCCCTTAGACTTTAGGGGGCTCATTTACCAAAAAATTAAGCAGCGTGGCACTGCAAGCCAGCTTGCTGCGCCGTGTTGCATCATTTTGTTGGAGGGACCCTTGTTAGGATCCCCAAGCGATGGAGAAATAACTGGCAATACAGCCGGAACCAGTGGACAGGAAGATTGGGCTGGCGCTGGAATCAAAGTACACTGAGAGGATGAATCAGATTTTTTGAGGAGTTTGAGGACCTCAAACAGTAGACTCTTCAGCTCCCCAACTTCTCATTTTAAACTGGAGACTATTGTTAAAACATCTTCTCCTGGAGGATCACAATAAGTGTTGAGAGGCGGAGGAATCAAAGATTGTTTATCACCCGCCAAATCAGAGTGGTCCAGGATGGAGAACCGATTAACACAATGAATCCCACTAAGGATGGGATCAAGAAAAGTAGCATCCGAATTGTCAACTAAGCCAGGTGGAGGTGAAGAATTGAGCAAACATGACTGCCTAGAAGAGGCAGGAACTTGGGCAGAAATTTTCGGAGGCTGAGCATCGGTAGAGATATTAGGACCTGTTGTTAAAAACGGTAGTAGGGTTCCAGGTTTCAGTCTCTTGCAAGCATTACCTTCCTTTTCCTTAAGAATAGATTCCACTTCCTCAATTAAGTTGTCGATTTCTCTAGAGACCCAATTTGAGTGGATTTGCGTTACTCTGTTGAGTTTTGAGGTTTTAGACTTGACTACAGCAGGATCAGGACTGGTACGCGCCTTACGCTTCCCCATGCTGAAAAGAGAAAAGAGAAAAAGAGGGAAAGCTTGCGCCGTACCCCTGAAAAACACAGCAAAAAAGTAAAAACTAAGGGATGTGGCCCAGCCCAGCCTCTTCCGGGCACTGATGGGCAAGGACGGGCCCGCCCTTGGCCCGGGCTTCGCCCAGGCGTGTCCCGCGAGCGGGAGCGCTGTAGTTTAATTTAAAGGGCTCCCTGGCCCTGGAATCAACCCCTCCTCCTCCGGCAGCAGCAGCGTCAGCTTCGCGTGCGTCCCGCGAGCTGGAGCACTGTAGTTTAATTTAAAGGGCTCCCTGGCCTTGGAATCGGCCCCTCCTCCTCCGGCAGCAGCAGCGTCAGCTTCGCGCGCGTCCCGCGAGCTGGAGCGCTGTAGTTTAATTTAAAGGGCTCCCTGGCCCTGGAATCAGCCCCTCCTCCTCCGGCAGCAGCAGCGTCAGCTTCGCGCGTGTCCCGCGAGCGGGAGTGCTGTAGTTTAATTTAAAGGGCTCCCTGGAATCAGCCCCTTCCCCTCCGGCAGCAGCAGCGTCAGCTTCGCGCGCGTCCCGTGAGCGGGAGCGCTATAGATTAATTTAAAGGGCTCCCTGGCCCTGGAATAAGCCCCTCCTCCTCCGGCAGCAGCAGCGTCAGCTTTGCGCACGTCCCGTGAGCGGGAGCGCTGTAGATTCATTTAAAGGGCTCCCTGGCCCTGGAATCAGCCCCACCTCCTCCGGCAGCAGCAGTGTCAGCTTCGCGCACGTCCCGGTTCACAAAGGTAAACTTAGACCTGAAGTCGAAGTTTAGACCTATATTCTAACTTTAGACCTGAAGTCTAAATTTAGGGCCTCATTTACAAGCACCTAGCAGCACACTGTGCCTCCGGAGCGTCATTTTTGGCGCAGTGTCACCTTGCTTGGCTTTTCATGGCCTTGTAAATATGGCCCTTTACACGCATGACTCTCCGTGAAAGGGACGTTCCATGGGTGCTGCTGTGAGTGTTCCCACACAACATCCACAAAATCTATTGCATTCCCAGATTTACAAGGCTGGGAGTACATTAGAGTCCTATGCCACCTGAGGGGTGGCTCTAAAGTGGAGTAATGGGGAAAAATAACATTTCTTTGTAAATGAGCCCCTTAGACTTTAGGGGGCTTATTTACCAAAAAATTAAGCAGGGTGGCACTGCAAGCCAGCTTGCTGCGCCGTGTTGCATCATTTTGTTGGAGGGACCCTTGTTAAGATCCCCAAGCGATGGAGAAATAACTGGCAATACAGCCGGAACCAGTGGACAGGAAGATTGGGCTGGCTCTGGAATCAAAGTACACTGAGAGGATGAGTCAGATTTTTTGAGGAGTTTGAGGACCTCAAACAGTAGACCCTTCAGCTCCCCAACTTCTCGTTTTAAACTGGAGACTATTGTTAAAACATCTTCTCCTGGAGGATCACAATAAGTGTTGAGAGGCGGAGGAATCAAAGATTGTTTATCACCCGCCAAATCAGAGTGGTCCAGGATGGAGAACCGATTAACACAAGGAATCCCACTAAGGATGGGATCAAGAAAAGTAGCATCCGAATTGTCAACTAATCCAGGTGGAGGTGAAGAATTGAGCAAACATGACTGCCTAGAAGAGGCAGGAACTTGGGCAGAAATTTTCGGAGGCTGAGCATCGGTAGAGATATTAGGACCTGTTGTTAAAAACGGAAGTAGGGTTCCAGGTTTCAGTCTCTTGCAAGCATTACCTTCCTTTTCCTTAAGAATAGATTCCACTTCCTCAATTAAGTTGTCGATTTCTCTAGAGACCCAATTTTAATGGATTTGCGCTACTCTGTTGAGTTTTGAGGTTTTAGACTTGACTACAGCAGGATCAGGACTGGTACGCGTCTTACGCTTCCCCATGCTGAAAAGAGAAAAGAGAAAAAGAGGGAAAGCTCGCTCCGCACCCCTGAAAAGCACAGCAAAAAAGTAAAAACTAAGAGATGTGGCCCAGCCCAGCCTCTTCCGGGCACTGATGGGCAAGGACGGGCCCGCCCTAGGCCCAGGCTTTGCCCGGGCGTGTCCCGCGAACGGGAGCGCTGTAGTTTAATTTAAAGGGCTCCCTGGCCCTGGAATCAGCCCCTCCTCCTCCAGCAGCAGCAGCATCAGCTTCGCGCGCGTCCCGCGAGCTAGAGCGCTGTAGTTTAATTTAAAGGGCTCCCTGGCCCTGGAATCAGCCCCTCCTCCTCCGGCAGCAGCAGCGTCAGCTTTGCGCTCGTCCCGCGAGCGAGAGCGCTGTAGATTAATTTAAAGGGCTCCCTGGCCCTGGAATCAGCCCCTCCTCCTCCGGCAGCAGCAGCGTCAGATTCGCGCACGTCCCGCGAGCGGGAGCGCTGTAGATTAATTTAAAGGGCTCCCTGGTCCTGGAATCAGCCCCTCTTCCTCCAGCAGCGGCAGCGTCAGCTTCGCGCACGTCCCGGTTCACAAAGGTAAACTTAGACCTGAAGTCGAAGTTTAGACCTAAATTCTAACTTTAGACCTGAAGTCTAAATTTAGAGCCTCATTTACAAGCACCTAGCAGCACACTGTGCCTCCGGAGCGTAATTTTTGGCGCAGTGTCACCTTGCTTTGGCTTTTCATGGCCTTGTAAATATGGCCCTTTACACGCATGACTCTCCGTGAAAGGGACGTTCCATGGGTGCTGCTGTGAGTGTTCCCACACAACATCCACAAAATCTATTGCATTCCCAGATTTACAAGGCTGGGAGTACATTAGAGTCCTATGCCACCTGAGGGGTGGCTCTAAAGTGGAGTAATGGGGAGAAATAACATTTCTTTGTAAATGAGCCCCTTAGACTTTAGGGGGCTCATTTACCAAAAAATTAAGCAGCGTGGCACTGCAAGCCAGCTTGCTGCGCCGTGGGATGTGTCTTACTTACAGAAAAACATGACACATCCTTGTACATTGTTCTGTGCTGGTGCACAAACTACTGCCTCTCCACAAAGCAGGCACCCATGCAATTTGCCTAACAGATTGCTCCAGTCATAGTTGTTGATAGCTTTGCTTGTTTTGTAATGCTTCTATAAATGTATAAAGTGCTGGTTGATTTCAGACTAGTGTGGAATAGAAGGCATTGTGCCGTCCATCCACTGCGTTATTTGTTTTGGCTTCCTGTGCCAAGGTGCTGTGACAAACACCGCTACGGTAACCGCCAACAGCCTGATGGAAGACAATGTACCGCCCACAGTATTACAACAGGCCAATCCGCCACCTTTTCCGGGGCGGATTCACCGCGAACAAAAACACAGCGGAAACAGGACTTGGAAGGGAAAACGCTCACCTCTACACACCCCATGAGGAACAAGGACGCCATGGAGCCCGAACTCCATCTACTACCTGCCTTTGTCTTCCTGCTCCTCTACCAGGAGCACGAACGCCGGCGGCGAAGACCACAGTGAGTACTGCACCTATGACACAGGGGAGGGGGGAGGGAAAAGAGAGTGACACACACAGGCAACATGCAACACCCCCACCCACAACAACATACACACAAATACATGTAGATACATTATAGTTACGCCTCCCAGCCCCCTTGGAAGAATGCAAAGACAAAAGGAAATGATTGAAATGATTGTAATCGATTCAAATCCAGTACTCAAAATATATATATACACTATTTACAAATATATACACCAAGATTTCAAGTCCATGTACTGCACATACATAGTCCGTGGACCACTGGGCCCAAAATGCATGGGCGAGGCCCACACAAGATACGTCAAAGATCAAAACGGAGAGAACACTGCAGGGGCATCAGATAGAAATACAACAGGCACCTCAGGGGGAAGGGACGGGGGAGCACCTCAGCCAGATGAGTGCACGACGCCAGATCCACGAGGGGGCTCCATGCCCATTGATGTATCCTGGGGAGTGCAAAGCCACAGTCTCTCAAGTCTCTCCAGTGGGTGGTTTGCCCACTGCTTTATCCTGGGGAGTGCAAAGCCACAGTCTCTCAAATCTCTCAAGTGGGTGGTTTGCCCACTGCTTGGTCCTGGGGAGTGCAAAGCCACAGTCTCTCAAGTCTCTCCAGTGGGTGGTTTGCCCACTGCTGCATCCCGGGGAGTGCGAAGCCAAAGTCTCTCAAGTCTCTCCAGTGGGTGGTTTGCCCACTGCTTTATCCTGGGGAGTGCAAAGCCACAGTCTCTCATGTCTCTCCAGTGGGTGGTTTGCCCACTGCTATATCCTGGGGAGTGCAAAGCCACAGTCTCTCAAGTCATTTCAGTGGGTGGTTTGCCCACTGCTTCATCCTGGGGAGTGCAAAGCCACAGTCTCTCAAGTGGATAACAGTCTCCACTGGTTCTGGATTGGGCTTTGTGCCCAGAGTGCTTCATCCTGCCAAGGACTGAGGTAGTGGATGCCTTTCTCCACTGATTCTGGAGTGGGCTTTGTGACCACAGTGCTTCATCCTGCCAAGGACTGAGGTAGTGCATGCCTTTCTCCACTGGTTCTGGAGGGGGCTTTGTGCCCAGAGTGCTTCATCCTGCCAAGGACTGAGGTAGTGGATGTGATACTCCACTGGTTCTGGAGGGGGCTTTGTGCCCAGAGTGCTACTTCCTGCCAAGGACTGAGGTAGTGGATGTGATACTCCACTGGTTCTGGAGGGGGCTTTGTGACCAGAGTGCTTCATCCTGCCAAGGACTGAGGTAGTGGATGTGATACTCTACTGGTTCTGGAGGGGGCTTTGTGTCCAGAGTGCTTCATCCTACTTGTGGCGGCCTCAATAGCGTTGGTGCTTGCGGCACTCATTGGACTGCGGTGCTGGTGGGTAGCTCAGTGAGCGTACTGGTGGCGGCGGTGTCCTTGGCAGCGGTGCTGGTGGGGGCGGTGTCCTTGGCAGCGGTGCTGGTGGCGGAAGTGTCCTGGGAAGCGGTGCTGGTGGCGGCGGTGTCCTTGGCAGCGGTGCTGCTGGCGGCGGTGTCCCTGGCAGAAGTGCTGGTGGCGGCGGTGTCCTTGGCAGCGGTGCTGGTGGCGGCGGTGTCCTGGGAAGCGGTGCTGGTGGTGGCGGTGTCCTTGGCAGGGGTGCTGGTGGCGGCGGTGTCCTTGGCAGCGGTGCTTGTGGTGTCCTTGGCAGCGGTGCTGATGGCGACGGTGTCCTGGGAAGTGGTGCTGGTGGCAGTCTTCTCCGCCTTGCAGGTTTGCAGCGGCTTGCCTTTCATTCTGTGCCCCTTCCCCACCTTGGATGGTGGCGCAGCTGTCTTCCCACTCCCAACTGTACTCCTGGGAGAGCCCTTGGTGGCAGGTGTTTTGCCCTTCTCCCTCCAGGCAGTGGCCAACTTCTTATGCTTCTGAGGTGGGGGACTGTCGTGGTCTGGCTCCTTGGCACACTGGCAACCCTGCTGCTTGGCGCACTCCAGAAGCCGGTTACTGCTGGCACCACTGTTCCCGCTAATGTTGTGGCTGAGGTGCTGGGTTGGGACCTGGAAAGGCGAGCCCTAGGGACTAAAGGGGTGGGGGAGGTGAGGGGAAGAGGTCAAGGTTGGACAGGAACATTTTGGGACACACTGGGACGGGTAGATGGGGGGGTATGGGAGCGGAGGAAGAGGTAGTGGTTGTAGGAGGTGTACGTTTGCTGACTTTGGGTGACGGTGCATGGGCTGGAGGCTGTCGTGAGGTGGATGGCTGTTGGGTGGGTGTGTGACTGTGTTTGTGTACATTGGGAGGTGGGCTCACAGACACACTGGGAGAGGACACAGGGTATGTGTGAATGGTAGGGGGGGTGGTGAGTGCACGTGAGCGGTGTGTGGTGATGGGTGTGCTGGTGATGGACGCAGTGGCTGAAGATGTAGTGCATGCAGGTGTGAGTGGAAGGAGGAGGACGTGGAGGAGGGGGACACAGTGTAGGCAGTGGATATTGGTATGTCTGCATGGGTATGATGCTTGTGTATGTGCCTGTGGGATGTGTGGTGCTTATGTTTGCCAGTGCTTCCCTTGTGTGTTGAGGTGTGTGCATGCTCGTCTGAGGGTGTGCTTGGGATAGGCTGAGGTACAGGGGTTTGGGTCTGGGCGGAGGAAGTTGGAGGAGGGAGGCTGGACACAGGGACAATGGCTGCCATCAGTGCTGGAGCCAGAGTCTGAAAAGCTCGCTGTTGGGCTGCCTGACCAGAATGAATGCCTTCCAGGTATGCATTGGTCTGTTGCAACTGCCTCTCTACACCCTGGATGGCATTCAGAATGGTACACTGACCAATAGTGAGGGATCTGAGGAGGTCAACGGCCTCCTCACTGAGGGCAGCAGGGCTGACAGGAACAGGGGCTGAGGTGCCTGGGGTGAAGGAGATGCCCACCCTCCTGGGTGAGCGGCCATGGGGCACATGCTGAGGGGCTGCTGGGAGGGCAGTGCTGGTAGGGGGGGGTGGCGGCTGTACCTGTAGATGCGGAGCGCACAGAGGGGCCCGCCAACACAAGGGAGCTCCCATCAGAGGAGGAGTCTGTGTCGCTGGTGTCAGCTCCTGTCCCTGCCGTGGAGATCCCCTCGCCCTCTGTCCCACTGGTGGCTTCAGACTCCGTTGTCTCGCCCTCCAGGGCCATGTGGGATGCAGCTCCCTCCTGCTCCGGTGCCACTGCTCCACCGCCTGATGATGCTATTGCACACAAGAACAGGGAGACCACAAAAAAGGGGGGGAAGACAGAAGAAAGACATGTTCAGTGCATGCAATACCGCTACCGTTGGCAGACACTATAGACACAGAAGCCCTCTGCACTACGCCGTGCACTTTGAGTTCCCTAATTAATCACAGGGACATGGTTCTACAAGGCCTATGCCCGATTGCTGCACACATGGAAGTCACAGGAGCCTGACTAGGTGTAGTTGGCTCTTACCACTGGTGGGGTGTGTAGGAGGCTGGACTGGCTTGTAGTGAGTACCAAGGGGTACTTGCACCTTGCACCAGGCCCAGTTATCCCTTATTAGTGTATAGGGTGTCTAGCAGCTTAGGCTGATAGATAATGGTAGCTTAGCAGAGCAGCTTAGGCTGAACTAGGAGACGTGTGAAGCTACTACAGTACCACTTAGTGTCATATGCACAATATCATAAGAAAACACAATACACAGTTATACTAAAAATAAAGGTACTTTATTTTTATGACAATATGCCAAAGTATCTTAGAGTGTACCCTCAGTGAGAGGATAGGAAATATACACAAGATATATATACACCATAGCAAAAATATGCAGTATAGTCTTAGAAAACAGTGCAAACAATGTATGGTTACAATAGGATGCAATGGGGAAACATAGGGATAGGGGCAACACAAACCATATACTCCAAAAGTGGAATGCGAACCACGAATGGACCCCAACCCTATGTGACCTTGTAGAGGGTCGCTGGGACTATTAGAAAATAGTGAGAGTTAGAAAATAACCCTCCCCAAGACCCTGAAAAGTGAGTGCAAAGTGCACTAAAGTTCCCCTAAGGACAAAATAGTCGTGTTAGAGGAATAATGCAGGAAAGACACAAACCAGCAATGCAACAACTGTGGATTTCCAATCTAGGGTACCTGTGGAACAAGGGGACCAAGTCCAAAAGTCACAAGCAAGTCGGAGATGGGCAGATGCCCAGGAATTGCCAGCTGCGGGTGCAAAGAAGCTTCGACGGGACAGAAGAAGCTGGGGTTTCTGCAGGAACGAAAAGGGCTAGAGACTTCCCCTTTGGTGGACGGATCCCTCTCGCCTTGGAGAGTCGTGCAGAAGTGTTTTCCCGCCGGAAGGACGCCAACAAGCCTTGCTACACGCAAATCGTGCGTTTGGCGTTTTTGGACGCTGCTGGGGCCCAGGAGGGACCAGGAGGTCGCAAATTGGACCTGCAGAGAGAGGGGACGTCGAGCAAGACAAAGAGCCCTCACTAAAGCAGGTAGCACCCGGAGAAGTGCCAGAAACAGGCACTACAAGGATGTGTGAAACGGTGCTCGCCGAAGTTGCACAAAGGAGTCCCACGTCGCCGGAGACCAACTTAGAAAGTCGTGCAATGCAGGTTAGAGTGCCGTGGACCCAGGCTTGGCTGTGCACAAAGGATTTCTGCCGGAAGTGCACAGGGGCCGGAGTAGCTGCAAAGTCGCGGTTCCCAGCAATGCAGCCCAGCGAGGTGAGGCAAGGACTTACCTCCACCAAACTTGGGCTGAAGAGTCACTGGACTGTGGGGGTCACTTGGACAGAGTCGCTGGATTCGAGGGACCTCGCTCGTTGTGCTGAGAGGAGACCCAAGGGACCGGTAATGCAGCTTTTTGGTGCCTGCGGTTGCAGGGGGAAGATTCCGTCGACCCACGGGAGATTTCTTCGGAGCTTCTGGTGCAGAGAGGAGGCAGGCTACCCCCACAGCATGCACAAGCAGGAAAAGAGTCGAGAAGGCGGCAGGATCAGCGTTACAGAGTTGCAGTAGTCGTCTTTGCTACTATGTTGCAGGTTTGCAGGCTTCCAGCGCGGTCAGCGGTCGTTTCCTTATCAGAAGGTGAAGAGGGAGATGCAGAGGAACTCGGATGAGCTCGTGCATTCGTTATCTAAAGTTTCCCCAGAGACAGAGACCCTAAATAGCCAGAAAAGAGGGTTTGGCTACCTAGGAGAGAGGAAAGGCTACTAACACCTGAAGGAGCCTATCACAAGGAGTCTCTGACGTCACCTGGTGGCACTGGCCACTCAGAGCAGTCCAGTGTGCCAGCAGCACCTCTGTTTCCAAGATGGCAGAGGTCTGGAGCACACTGGAGGAGCTCTGGACACCTCCCAGGGGAGGTGCAGGTCAGGGGAGTGGTCACTCCCCTTTCCTTTGTCCAGTTTCGCGCCAGAGCAGGGGCTAAGGGGTCCCTGAACCGGTGTAGACTGGCTTATGCAGAATTGGGCACATCTGTGCCCAACAAAGCATTTCCAGAGGCTGGGGGAGGCTACTCCTCCCCTGCCTTCAC
This sequence comes from Pleurodeles waltl, assembly GCF_031143425.1. Taxonomy (NCBI): domain Eukaryota; kingdom Metazoa; phylum Chordata; class Amphibia; order Caudata; family Salamandridae; genus Pleurodeles; species Pleurodeles waltl. The sequence goes on along the minus strand of NC_090448.1, from coordinate 3,630,878 downwards.
ACCATTTTCCAAAGGGAGAGGGTGTCACACCCTCTCTCAGAGGAAGTTCTTTGTTCTGCCATCCTGGGCCAGGCCTGGCTGGATCCCAGGAGGGCAGATGCCTGTCTGAGGGGTTGGCAGCAGCAGCAGCTGCAGTGAAACCCCAGGAAGGGCAGTTTGGCAGTACCAGGGTCTGTGCTACAGACCACTGGGATCATGGGATTGTGCCAACTATGCCAGGATGGCATAGAGGGGGCAATTCCATGATCATAGACATGTTACATGGCCATATTCGGAGTTACCATGGTGAAGCTACATATAGGTAGTGACCTATATGTAGTGCACGCGTGTAATGGTGTCCCCGCACTCACAAAGTTCAGGGAATTGGCTCTGAACAATGTGGGGGCACCTTGGCTAGTGCCAGGGTGCCCTCACACTAAGTAACTTTGCACCCAACCTTTACCAGGTAAAGGTTAGACATATAGGTGACTTATAAGTTACTTAAGTGCAGTGTAAAATGGCTGTGAAATAACGTGGACGTTATTTCACTCAGGCTGCAGTGGCAGGCCTGTGTAAGAATTGTCAGAGCTCCCTATGGGTGGCAAAAGAAATGCTGCAGCCCATAGGGATCTCCTGGAACCCCAATACCCTGGGTACCTCAGTACCATATACTAGGGAATTATAAGGGTGTTCCAGTAAGCCAATGTAAATTGGAAAAAATGGTCACTAGCCTGTCAGTGACAATTTGAAAGTAATGAGATAGCATAACCACTGAGGTTCTGGTTAGCAGAGCCTCAGTGAGACAGTTTGGCACCACACAGGGAACACATACATGCACACCTATGAGCACTGGGGTCCTGTGTGACAGGGTCCCAGTGACACATACATATAGGCCACAACCTTATGAGCACTGGAGTCCTGACTAGCAGGATCCCAGTGACACATAACAAACATACTGAAAACATAGTGTTTTCACTATGAGCACTGAGGCCTGGCTATCAGGATCCCAGTGAGACAGTGAAAACAGTGACAAACACCCTGACATACACTCACAAACAGGCCAAAAGTGGGGGTAACAAGGCTAGAAAGAGGCTACCTTCTCACAGGGTGGGGTACCACATGGCCTGCCTCACGAAGGGACCTTGCCTACTAAACTCACCCTGGCTTAGGGGAACCCACAGCCCACCTCCCCCACCCAGACACCTCCAATGCACGCTGAATCAGCTGAATGAGAGTGTACTCACCCCATTGTGGCTGCTGTGATGCCCTCAAGCGCCCATCCAACTCCTGATGCGCCACCGCCAGGATCCGGAACATCAGGGGGGTCATGGTGTGACGGGTACCCCTCCCACGTTGGGAGGCCATCCCCAGCTGGGCCTCCGCCGTCTTCTTGCTCCAGCAGCGAATGTCCTCCCATCTTTTACGGCAGTGACTGCTCCGTCTATGGTGGACCCCCAGGGTCCGGACTTCCTTGGCGATGGCACGCCAAATATCCTCTTTTCTGGTGGGCGCTGACCTACAGGAATAGTACAGGGGAAAAGGAGAAGATATAACCGTCACAGTCATTGGCCCGCCTCCCTACCCTTGCCATGACGCACATTCACTCACCGTCGTTGCATGCACGCCTCATTCCCCCCCCCCATCTTCCATCCACAAAACTCCATACAGCATGCTCACAGTGTACTTACCTGTTTGTCTGGAGGACTGTAGAGTAGCGTGTACTGGGGGAGGACCCCATCCACTAGTTTCTCCAACTCCTCCGTGCGGAAGGCAGGGGCCCTTTCCCCCAGACACATGAGCCATTGTCTCTTACAGACTGAGGTCACAGCAGCACTTGCAGACATCATCATTGGCTCCTGGGACCCATAGGGTCCAATGTTAACCAATGCAGGATTGTGCCGCAGTCTTCGACCGTCTACCGCGACGGGTTACAATGCCAGCGCAGTTACCTCATATCCCCTTGTCCCACATTACAGGTCAGGCAGCCGCCATTTCAGGGGGCTACATGGCAATAATTTTAAATGCGTCACACATATCTAGGCCTTGCATACACACTAAGACAGGCACATAGCGGATTTAAAAATTTGTGGAATAAAGTTGTGTTTTCGTACCTCAGTGTTGGCTGACCCTCTGCTCGCTGTTCTCCTCCATAGAGCACGCTTGCTGGGGCAGGTGAGGAGATGGCGGCATCCTCCGGTGTACAGACCGCTGGTGGACCTGTCGACAATGGAAGAGCGACATGTAATTGTCACCTACAGACTGGACCGTGCCAGAATCCAGGAACTGTGTGCCCAGTTGGAGCTGGACCTGATGTCAGCTATCCGCTATCCCACAGGTATACCCCCTCAAGTGCAGGTGCTGTCAGTACTCCATTTCCTGGCAAGTGGGTCTTTTCAGACGACAGTGGCCATAGCATCAGGTGTGTCCTAGCCTATGTTCTCCAACGTGTTGTCCAGAGTGTTGTCTGCCCTGCTGAAACACATGCGCAGCTACATCGTGTTCCCTCAGGTGGAGGATTTGCCTATAGTGAAAGGTGACATCTATGCCCTGGGACATATCCCCAACATCATAGGTGCCATTGATGGGACACATGTGGCCTTGGTACCCCCCGCAGGAGTGAACAGGTGTACAGAAACCAGAAGAGTTACCATTCGATGAATGTGCAGATGGTGTGTTTGGCTGACCAGTACATCTCCCATGTGAATGCCAAGTTTCCTGGCTCAGTGCATGACGCTTACATTCTGAGGAATGGCAGCATCCCTTATGTGATGGGGCAACTCCAGAGGCACCATGTGTGGCTATTAGGTGAGGACATGGACCCTATACAGAGTGACTAGGTGTCTGGATCTGGGGTTGTCCCTAAGAGTTAGTTTGTGTCTAACAGTTGTCCCTCGACATTTGCAGGTGACTCTGGTTACTTCAACCTGTCATGGCTACTGATCCCAGTGAGGAATCCCAGGACAAGGGCAGAGGAACGCTACAATAAGGCCCATGGGCGAACTAGGAGGATTATAGAGAGGACCTTCGGCCTCCTGAAGGCCAGGGTCAGGTGCCTCCATATGCCAGACAGGTGGTTTCCTATTCTACTCACCAAAGAAGGTGTGCCAGATCATCGTGGCCTGCTGTATGCTTCACAACTTGGCTTTGCGACAACAGGTGCCTTTTCTGCAGGAGGATGGTCCAGATGGAGGTCTTGTGGCAGCTGTGGAGCCTGTGGACAGTGAAGATGAGGAAGCAGAAGAAGAGGATATCAACAACAGAAACACAGTGATTCATCAATACTTCCAATGAAACACAGGTAAGAAGACATCACTGCCTGCTACATCTGATACACTTGTTCTACCTCTCATCTGTCTGTCACTTTCACCCAGTGTATGGACCCTGAGTTGTCACTTTAACTTTCAGTTTCACAGATGTGGGTCCCATTGTGTGACATCTGCTTTGTTTCCTCGTGGACTACAGCTGTGTGACATAGGTATGTTGAGAATACAATGGATATTGCACTTTTCCTCGGTTATTGCAAATACACATTTTCGAAAGCACAGACTGACTCCAGATAGTTTTGTGATTTAAGGGTGTTTATTTAAGTGCTAAATAGTGGGGTCGGGGTTGTAAAATGGTCAGGGGTGATGGTGGAGGAATGTCCATGGCAGAGTCCAGTCTATTAGTCTCACAGGTGCATTGCCCAAAGGGCCTTAGGAAGTGGAGCTGGGGCAGTTGATGGATGGACAGGGTGACAAAGTGGGACAAAAGGATGACAATGAGGGTGGTCTCATTTCTTGGTGGGGGTCTTGGCATTGTTCTCTGTCTTTGTCCTGGATCTCAGGGACTGCTTGCGGGGTGGTTCTCCATCTGCAGGGGATGGGGTGCTGGTGTGGTGGTCCTGTGGCGGTGCCTCCTGTCCACTAGCGCTGGCGGAGGTGGTGGGCAGTTCATCGTCCAGGCTAGTGTCAGGGGCCCCTTGTTGTGCCACAGTGTCCCTCCTGGTGTTGACGAGTTCCTTCAGCACCCCTACAATGGTGCCCAGGGTGGTATTGATGGTTTTGAGTTCCTCCCTGAACCCCAAATACTGTTCCTCCTGCAGCCGCTGGGTCTCCTGAAACTTTGCCAGTACCATTGCCATCATCTCCTGGGAATGGTGGTAGGCTCCAATGATGTTGGAGAGGGCCTCATGGAGAGTGGGTTCCCTGGGCCTGTCCTCCCCCTGTCGCACAGTAGCCCTCCCACTTCCCCTGTGTTTCTGGGCCTCTGTCCCCTGAACCGTGTGCCCACTACCACTGCCCCCAGGTCCCTGCTGTTGTTGGGGTGGTGGGTTAGCCTGGGTTCCCTGTAGTGGTGGACACACTGCTGCTTGACATGTCCTGGGGACAGAGGTATGGGGCCGCTGGGTGGGTGCTGTGCTGGTGTTTCCAGAGGGGGGAGGATCTGTTGTGGCTTGAGCCAGTGTGAGGGGAACCGACTGTCCCGACGTCCCCAATGGGCCGCGCTGGTCATCTAGATCCAGTTGTACAGAGCTGCTGTCATCACTGTGGGCCTCTTCTGTGGAGGGAGTGGAAATGTATGGAACCTCCTGTCCAGTGACGTTGGGTAGGGGTCCTGCAGGGGTGTAAAGGCATGATTATTGCATCTATGTGTGCCATGGTGTGCAATGGGTGGGTGACCCTGTACCCCTGTGCTTGCATTTTTGTGTAGGACCTTGTGTGATAATTGTTTAGGGGTGTGATGGGTATGTGCAGTGCCCATGCATTGGTGATGGGTGTCCATGCTTTGGTGTTGCATGCAGGGCTTGGTGTTGGGATGTGTGGTTTGTGATAGTGGGACATATGTGAGGAGTTGGAGTGAGGGGGGTGAGAGGGATATATGATAGCATGCAGGTAGGGTGGGGGATGAAGTAGTTAAAGCTTTGACTTACCAGAGTCCATTCCTCCAGCTACTCCTGCGAGGCCCTCAGGATGCAGTATAGCCAAGACCTGCTCCTCCCATGTTGTTAGTTGTGGGGGAGGAGGTGGGGGTCCGCTGCCAGTCCTCTGTACCGCGATGTGGTGTCTTGAGACCACAGAACGTACCTTCCCCCGTAGGTCATTCTACCTCTTCCTGATGTCATCCCGTGTTCTTGGGTGTTGTCCCACTGCGTTGACCCTGTCCACGATTCTGCGCCATAGCGCCATCTTCCTAGCTATGGTGGTGTGCTACACCTGTGATCCGAAAAGCTGTGGCTCTACCCAGATGATTTCCTCCACCATGACCCTGAGCTCCTCCTCAGAAACCCTGGGGTGTCTTTGCGGTGCCATGGGGTGATGTGGGTGATGTGTGGGGTGGTGTGTGTTGTGATGTGTGGGGTGGTGTTTAGGGGTGTGTGGTGTTTTGTGCGTGGATGTGTATGTGTGATGGTGTTGTGTGCCTCTGTATGATGGGGTTGTCTTTGCTGTGCCGTGTCTCTCTGGCCTTCGTCTAAATTTCTGGTCGTAAGGGTGTGTGGGTGATGTGGGTGTGTGTTTTATATTGTATTGGGTGTGTGGGAGTGGTGTGTGTATGTGTATCAGGTGTGTGTATTTCGATTTGTCCAATGTGGTAGTGTTTTGTAAATGTGTGTGTGTTTTGATCGCGGCGGTGTGTACCGCCAATGGAATACCGTGGTTGAAAGACCGCCGCGTGGATTCAAAGGTCGTGATAGTGTGTGCGTATTCCTGTTGGCGTGACGGTGGAGGTTTCGTTATCGCCAGTTTATCACTGACCTTTGGTGTAGCGGACTTGTGTGGGTGTCTGGATTTTGGCGGATTACGAGCTGTGGGTCATAAAAGCTGTGGCAGAATTCCGCGGCTGCGGCGGTGTGTTGGCAGTCTTCTGCACGGCGGTAAGCGGCATTTACCGCCTATGTTGTAATGACCACCTATATCTTTGCTTTCCTTTCTCATATCCTGCAATACCCTTACTCCTATTTCTGTCACATTTAGGTGAATGTATTCCCTTACATTAACTATAACATCATCTTTTACAGCGGTCCACCCATAGAATGCAGTAGAATAAAACACTTTACGCTTCCAATTCACATTTTCTTAATTGTAGGTGTAGCCAATGTGACTTAGTAATTGCTTTCCTTTCTGGGACTTTATATATTTTGCTCTCTTTGTCATTGTATCTGAAATTAGAGTAATAGTATAAATGAAAGACCGCCTGGGTGGGTGCTGTGCTGGTGTTTCCAGAGGGGGGAGGATCTGTTGTGGCTTGAGCCAGTGTGAGGGGAACCGACTGTCCCGACGTCCCCAATGGGCCGCGCTGGTCATCTAGATCCAGTTGTACAGAGCTGCTGTCATCACTGTGGGCCTCTTCTGTGGAGGGAGTGGAAATGTATGGAACCTCCTGTCCAGTGACGTTGGGTAGGGGTCCTGCAGGGGTGTAAAGGGATGATTATTGCATCTATGTGTGCCATGGTGTGCAATGGGTGGGTGACCCTGTACCCCTGTGCTTGCATTTTTGTGTAGGACCTTGTGTGATAATTGTTTAGGGGTGTGATGGGTATGTGCAGTGCCCATGCATTGGTGATGGGTGTCCATGCTTTGGTGTTGCATGCAGGGCTTGGTGTTGGGATGTGTGGTTTGTGATAGTGGGACATATGTGAGGAGTTGGAGTGAGGGGGGTGAGAGGGATATATGATAGCATGCAGGTAGGGTGGGGGATGAAGTAGTTAAAGCTTTGACTTACCAGAGTCCATTCCTCCAGCTACTCCTGCGAGGCCCTCAGGATGCAGTATAGCCAAGACCTGCTCCTCCCATGTTGTTAGTTGTGGGGGAGGAGGTGGGGGTCCGCCGCCAGTCCTCTGTACCGCGATGTGGTGTCTTGAGACCACAGAACGTACCTTCCCCCGTAGGTCATTCTACCTCTTCCTGATGTCATCCCGTGTTCTTGGGTGTTGTCCCACTGCGTTGACCCTGTCCACGATTCTGCGCCATAGCGCCATCTTCCTAGCTATGGTGGTGTGCTACACCTGTGATCCGAAAAGCTGTGGCTCTACCCAGATGATTTCCTCCACCATGACCCTGAGCTCCTCCTCAGAAACCCTGGGGTGTCTTTGCGGTGCCATGGGGTGATGTGGGTGATGTGTGGGGTGGTGTGTGTTGTGATGTGTGGGGTGGTGTTTAGGGGTGTGTGGTGTTTTGTGCGTGGATGTGTATGTGTGATGGTGTTGTGTGCCTCTGTATGATGGGGTTGTCTTTGCTGTGCCGTGTCTCTCTGGCCTTCGTCTAAATTTCTGGTCGTAAGGGTGTGTGGGTGATGTGGGTGTGTGTTTTATATTGTATTGGGTGTGTGGGAGTGGTGTGTGTATGTGTATCAGGTGTGTGTATTTCGATTTGTCCAATGTGGTAGTGTTTTGTAAATGTGTGTGTGTTTTGATCGCGGCGGTGTGTACCGCCAATGGAATACCGTGGTTGAAAGACCGCCGCGTGGATTCAAAGGTCGTGATAGTGTGGGCGTATTCCTTTTGGCGTGACGGTGGAGGTTTCGTTATCGCCAGTTTATCACTGACCTTTGGTGTAGCGGACTTGTGTGGGTGTCTGGATTTTGGCGGATTACGAGCTGTGGGTCATAAAAGCTGTGGCAGAATTCCGCGGCTGCAGCGGTGTGTTGGCAGTCTTCTGCACGGCGGTAAGCGGCATTTTCCGCCTATGTTGTAATGACCACCTATATCTTTGCTTTCCTTTCTCATATCCTGCAATACCCTTACTCCTATTTCTGTCACATTTAGGTGAATGTATTCCCTTACATTAACTATAACATCATCTTTTACAGCGGTCCACCCATAGAATGCAGTAGAATAAAACACTTTACGCTTCCAATTCACATTTTCTTAATTGTAGGTGTAGCCAATGTGACTTAGTAATTGCTTTCCTTTCTGGGACTTTATATATTTTGCTCTCTTTGTCATTGTATCTGAAATTAGAGTAATAGTATAAATGAAAGACCGCCTGGGTGGGTGCTGTGCTGGTGTTTCCAGAGGGGGGAGGATCTGTTGTGGCTTGAGCCAGTGTGAGGGGAACCGACTGTCCCGATGTCCCCAATGGGCCGCGCTGGTCATCTAGATCCAGTTGTACAGAGCTGCTGTCATCACTGTGGGCCTCTTCTGTGGAGGGAGTGGAAATGTATGGAACCTCCTGTCCAGTGACGTTGGGTAGGGGTCCTGCAGGGGTGTAAAGGCATGATTATTGCATCTATGTGTGCCATGGTGTGCAATGGGTGGGTGACCCTGTACCCCTGTGCTTGCATTTTTGTGTAGGACCTTGTGTGATAATTGTTTAGGGGTGTGATGGGTATGTGCAGTGCCCATGCATTGGTGATGGGTGTCCATGCTTTGGTGTTGCATGCAGGGCTTGGTGTTGGGATGTGTGGTTTGTGATAGTGGGACATATGTGAGGAGTTGGAGTGAGGGGGGTGAGAGGGATATATGATAGCATGCAGGTAGGGTGGGGGATGAAGTAGTTAAAGCTTTGACTTACCAGAGTCCATTCCTCCAGCTACTCCTGCGAGGCCCTCAGGATGCAGTATAGCCAAGACCTGCTCCTCCCATGTTGTTAGTTGTGGGGGAGGAGGTGGGGGTCCGCCGCCAGTCCTCTGTACCGCGATGTGGTGTCTTGAGACCACAGAACGTACCTTCCCCCGTAGGTCATTCTACCTCTTCCTGATGTCATCCCGTGTTCTTGGGTGTTGTCCCACTGCGTTGACCCTGTCCACGATTCTGAGCCATAGCGCCATCTTCCTAGCTATGGTGGTGTGCTACACCTGTGATCCGAAAAGCTGTGGCTCTACCCAGATGATTTCCTCCACCATGACCCTGAGCTCCTCCTCAGAAACCCTGGGGTGTCTTTGCGGTGCCATGGGGTGATGTGGGTGATGTGTGGGGTGGTGTGTGTTGTGATGTGTGGGGTGGTGTTTAGGGGTGTGTGGTGTTTTGTGCGTGGATGTGTATGTGTGATGGTGTTGTGTGCCTCTGTATGATGGGGTTGTCTTTGCTGTGCCGTGTCTCTCTGGCCTTCGTCTAAATTTCTGGTCGTAAGGGTGTGTGGGTGATGTGGGTGTGTGTTTTATATTGTATTGGGTGTGTGGGAGTGGTGTGTGTATGTGTATCAGGTGTGTGTATTTCGATTTGTCCAATGTGGTAGTGTTTTGTAAATGTGTGTGTGTTTTGATCGCGGCGGTGTGTACCGCCAATGGAATACCGTGGTTGAAAGACCGCCGCGTGGATTCAAAGGTCGTGATAGTGTGGGCGTATTCCTGTTGGCGTGACGGTGGAGGTTTCGTTATCGCCAGTTTATCACTGACCTTTGGTGTAGCGGACTTGTGTGGGTGTCTGGATTTTGGCGGATTACGAGCTGTGGGTCATAAAAGCTGTGGCAGAATTCCGCGGCTGCAGCGGTGTGTTGGCAGTCTTCTGCACGGCGGTAAGCGGCATTTACCGCCTATGTTGTAATGACCACCTATATCTTTGCTTTCCTTTCTCATATCCTGCAATACCCTTACTCCTATTTCTGTCACATTTAGGTGAATGTATTCCCTTACATTAACTATAACATCATCTTTTACAGCGGTCCACCCATAGAATGCAGTAGAATAAAACATTTTACGCTTCCAATTCACATTTTCTTAATTGTAGGTGTAGCCAATGTGACTTAGTAATTGCTTTCCTTTCTGGGACTTTATATATTTTGCTCTCTTTGTCATTGTATCTGAAATTAGAGTAATAGTATAAATGAATTCATTTTTTTTAAGTTTATGCATTTGTTATTTGCATTTTAAATTATGCAAATACTTCTATTTTTATACTTACATGTATTTTGTTTTTAGATTTTTCTCACTGTATCACAACTTTTCCGATGGTGGGGCAGGTGCTTTCTTTTCTGTTGGAAGAAAAGAAAAGTGTCAGTTTCATTTGAAATGTTTAATAATTGATGCATTCTTACTTCGTTATACTATTTTGCTGGTTTGTGATAGTGTTTTTTTTTCTGGCAGATTTTCTCTTTTTCGAAGTTGTAGTGTTTTCTTTAAGAAAGTGCATGTAAAGCGATACAAATAGGAGAGTGTTTTTCAATTTTTTGCTATTTTGCATTTTTAAGTTTTTTTCCAAGACGTCTAAGTTTAAATATACATTTTACTTACTTGGTGAGGTAGTTGTCAAGATGTACCTATTTTTCTCTTTGGCACTGGACCGCAAGTCGTACCATTGCTTGCGTATCTCCTCAACAGAGCACTGCGCAACACCCACTGCGCATATTTTTGTCTGGATGTCAGACCAGAGTTTCCGCTTCTCACTCTCAGGTACTTGGAGTGAGTTTTTTCCAAATAGTCTATCATGGTTCCTAACAACTTCCTCAATAAGCACCTCCAATTCTGGCTCACTGAATTTGAGCTTCCTCTTCCTGTCTCCCTTCTCCTTCCCATTTCCAGCATTGGCCATGTTGCTGTTTGGTCCTGGCTTGCTCACAATGCTGACTCCCTGGTGCTGGGCTGTGTCTCTCTCCATGCTCCTGTGGGTGTGGCTCCTGGAAACAGCATGGGCTGGCTCACTTCCTGGTTGTGATGTTATCAGGCTGTTCCGGTTTACCGTTTTCGGTATTTGCGATTTTCAATTACCAAATCGCAAACATTTTTGCGATTCGGTATTTGCATCTCGCAAATTGCGTTTGCAAATTTTAAGAAATTGCTATTAGTGATTTTCAATTTTGATACATCGCTTTTTGCATTTCTTAAATTGAGATTTCTTAAAAATCGCAATTTGAGAATCGCTAACTGGAATCTTGATACATCTGGCCCTATATTCCTATAATCATATCAAGAAAGTAAAGTGTGTAAAATGACATTGCTAAAAGCGATGCAGCTAAAATATGTAAAATGTAAAATGTAAAATATAAAATAAAGCTAAAAACCAACTTGGGTCCAAGAGGTCCTCACAACACAGTTTTCTAGTATTTTTCAAGGAATTCCGACCATTCTACCAATAAACGGCAGAGGTTTCATCGTCTTTCTTCCGTTTCGACAAAGACACCAACATCATGGCGCACATGTATCCAGCTGTAAAGAGACGCAGAGAAGCGCTTGCTCGTTACGTGGAACATTTCATGTATATATGAATTCAGTATCATGTAGAAATATGTCTTTTTTTTACTCATAGCATGGTATATCGCAAAAAATTGAGATGGGTTTTGTTAAACATTAACTACTGTCCCCACAAATGTAATATGCCCCTGTGACGTCACATTTGAATGTACATGCCGTTGATAACATAAAGTCCATAAGGTCCGACTCCATTCCAAGGCAGCCCCCAATTCCATCTCGGGTAACACTGCTCCAGTTTTCTGAAAAATCATTGTTATGTCTGGAAAAACACAAATGTTGTTCACCCTTGTTGGTCTTATCATTCCTAGGATTGAGAGAGTGTCAAGTCATCCAGATAATGACCTAGGTATAACACTTGATGCAGCACCCAGACTTGGACAAGTGTTCTCTAATCACAATGTCAAGGTCATTATAAGAACATCCATAGATAAATGATCAATAGGGTGTCGGCTAAATTGACCTCTGTTCGGCTCCCATTTTCTTAAAGATGTATCTAAGACACTTCTTGTGATGTCCTTAGCCTGTGTCCAACATCCCTGAAACTATGTCAGAGGTTTTCATCTCTGATAATAATTTAGTATTTAAGGACCACCACTCGCCCCCCTAGGTGGAGAGGTCTTTCAACCAGATTACCTGCAAGATACTATCCAAGATGATCTTGACTACTGCCACCACACAGAGAAGATGCTGCATCTAGCTTGATGCTGATAAGAGCTGAGTCCCTGAGGGAGGCTGTTTGCCTTTTGCATGAAACGCTTCCTCCATGACTTGCAATAACAACAGCTTGAGCTGTCCTTACGGTATGCAGTGCGTTGCTTCTCCTCATGAAGCTCTAGACTGCAACTTACACTACTACATGCTCTCCCAGGTTATGGCATAGAAGCAGGTTTTTGGGCTTTTGGCTTCTTGCTGTCTTTATGATATCCGGTGTGGTTATTTTATAAGTACTATGAGACCAGTTCACCCTGTTATAATAAATACTTTTAGTCATAAGTGTCTATTCTTCTTAGTGTGGTGTGCGTGATATTGTGAAGAACTGAATAGGATTACTGTTCCCGCAGTGCTTCTGCTCTCTTCTTAGGAGTTAGCAACCCAAAAGCAATTACCTTACTTCAGCCGTGTGTTAGGTGTGGTTCTGCGGAACTAAAGAGCCTGTCTTTCACATCCAGAGCTGGTGCACTGAACTAATTTAGCCTGTGTCATCTGTGGGTGGGAACTCAAACCGCATCAATTATGCCAGAGTCATAGTTTACGCAACAGATCGAGCTATATTCGGAAACCTGATAGAAAAAAGACTCACCACCAAGAACCTTTTATCTCCTGACATGGAACCCTTAATTGGCCTGAAGCAACGACGAAGACGACAACAACCGTAAGTACACCCACCTAGCACACACTGGAAGGAAATCCATTAGGCCACACGCACACACAACACACACAGCCGGGACAGCTGGTGACTGCCACACACACATGCAACCATACACCCATACCAAGACACACACACACATAGGCACACACAAAATACACACACGAACAAGACACACACCACGCCCAACACACACGTGCCATACACACCCCACCTCGCACACACATCACCGCCATAGGCTAACAAGCAGATGCACAACACCACCGACTCACACAACATTACAATCACAAATACACAAACTGGTTGCCAAACCATAGAATAGCACATGGCAATATGTACTGACAACAACACGGAAAGGCTACTCACAACCAATTAACAACAACACACACACACATACAACGTACCAAATGTCACACCACGCCCACACAACATACAACACATATGACATAGCCATGACCACACCCATGGACACACACACAACAACCACACAATGGCACACAACACCACCATAACACATCACACTATGTACAATGTACAACTGTGCAAAACACAGGCATGGAGCTACACAATCATATCACAGGCTCAATACACACAAATGGCAGCCCCACTCACATACAAGCTAACACAACCAACGCACACAACTCACACACACAAACCAAATCCCACAAACACAACACATCCATGTCGAAGGAAAGGCAGGACAAGTATGTCACCATCGATACCAACAGCAGGATGGTCCAGATGTAATAAAATAAGTGCTGCATGTAAAATAAATTATATACAAAATTAGGCCGTTCGCCAGTCCATGGTCAATTGTGCCCATGGCACATATGGCATAAAACAGTGCCCCAACTTGACTCCTGACTGCAAAGTGACCTCCACAGTGTAGGGGCATCAAGGGGGCAGGCAGGCACCTCAGGGGTGTTTGAGAGGTGGTGGAGGTGGGGGTCTGGGCTTGGGAGCGGGGTTCTTGGGATTGGTTCTGGGTTTGGGTGGGGGTCCTTGGGTTTGGACGGGGGGTCCTTGGGTTTGGATTTAGTAGGAGGGTCCTTAGCTTTTGCCTTGGGAAGGGGGACCTTTGGTGGGGGAGGGTTATCTGCTTAGCAGGGGGAGAGAATATGCACCACCAGGGGGAACAGGGGAGGACTAAGAGGTGGAAGGGCTGGACTTGGGAAGGAACACAGGTCGCTTCGGGGAACCATGTGGTTGGGAGGGGTGGGAGAAGGGGAAACTCATAAAGAAAACGTTTCTTAGGAACACAAGAGCAGTCATGAGAAAAGCGTTTGGCAGTGGAGAGAGAGGGAGTGGTTGTAAGATGTGTTCTTGTCGGTGTCTTGGGTGCAGGTGCGTGCCTGGGTTGAATGTGCGTGCTGAGTGTCTGTTGGGTGGGTGAGTGCTGGCGTTTCGGTGTATTGGGACGAGGGGGGAGGTGCTGGTAGATGCCATGCTAGATGGGTGACTGTGTGTTGGGGTGGTGTCTGCAGGTATGGTACATGTGCTGCATGTGGGGGTGTTGGTGGTTGTGGTGAGTGCACATGTGGTGAATGGGGTGGGTGAACGTGGGTCTGTTATTGTGCTGACTGTGGGTATGATGGGACATGTGGCTGGATCAGAAAGTGTTGGTGTCTTGACAGCAGGTGTGAGTGGTGTAGTGTCTGTGATGGAGGGGTGGTAGGGGATTAAGTGCAGGGAGTTGATCCTGCTGTGTCTCCAGATGGGTGTTGTCTGTGTGCATGCCAGTGGTGGGTCTTGTGGTGGCTGTGTTTGTCACTGCAAACCGTGTCTGATGAGGTGGATGAATGCCTGTGTGAATGTGTGCTCTGGATGGGTATGGGGAGAGGGGTTTGGGATTGGGAAGAGGTAGGTGGAGGAGGGAACGGAGACAAAGGGGCACTGGCTAACGTCAGTGAGGAGGCCAGAGCCTGAAAGGATCTATGCATGGCAGCCATGGCACCGTAAATGCCTTTCAGGAATGCATTGCTCTTTTGGACTTGAGCTACCAGTCCCTGGATGGCATTCACGATGATGAAATAGAGATATAGACCTCAGGATAGAGATAGACCTCAGGAGGTCAAAAGCCTCCTCACTGAGGGCAGCAGGGCTGACTGGGGCAGGGGCAGAGGTGCTTGTGGCGAAGGAGACGCCCACCCTCCTGGGTGAACGGGAACAGGCAACTGGGTGGGGAGCTACAGGGAGGGCTGTGCTAGTAAGGGGTTGGTGGTCAATTATGTTGCTGGGGTGATCCCAGGTGGGTCCGCCACCATCAGGGAAGTGTCCATTGGAGGAGGAATCTGAAGATGATGTGGTTGATCTGGTCTCCCCCATGGCACTCCCCTTGCCCTCTGTCCTACTGGGTCCCTCGGCCTCACTGGTATTAGCCTCCTGGGTCCCGCGGGCTGCCGCTTTCCCACTCGCCTGTGCTCCTTCTCCTCTGCAAGAGGATGCTGATGCACACAATGAGAGAGAGAGAGGGAGGGAGAGAGAGAGATAGGGGACAAAATGGTTAACACACACCTCCCATTGACACAGCTAATCATGCACATCTGTAATCATACACATCATGGCTAGACAATCTCATTTTCAAGTACACATTATCTACATCATGTCATGACATGGCACTACTTCCCGCACCTGCCTGGCAACTCTCGCATCTACACCAATACCTAAGTAAGACAGTATTACTAGACCCATCCTCATGATGCCAACCTATGCTGTGTTAAGCTGGCACAGTGTGCCCTGGATACACTACCAATACCATGCATGAATTCACATCTTACCTCACCATACCCCTATCACCCACCGGATGTGCAGAATACACAACAATACGCTGTAGTCCCCTACAATACCAACACCTGATTAGTCCATGTCCAATGTCCATACTAGTGTAGTAAACTCCAAACATTGAGCACACAACATTTACCTGTCGTTACACATGGCTGCCCACTCAGTATAGTGAGCCCATCATGGAGGACAACTCAGATTTGCCCAATACCAGTCAAACACCTAGACACTTCACATCAGATGTGTAAAGCAATACCCACATCACTCCCAATCTGCCACAACCTAATAGCCAAGACAAGCTGTCACAAGTGCCCCCAACCATCCATGTCGACATGATGTAGGCAGCCAGTCAGCAATGCATCAAAGGACAAGCCAGGGCTTTGTCATGCATACCATATACACACCATGGTGTCACATCTGGGATCCCCCAGGGCAATTATCATCACCAGTACCAACCCATACTTAGGAAGGACATATCCCCACAAGTATAGCCCCCAGGAATGTCAGAACTGTGCAATCATACCTCATCCAATCTACATGTATCATTATCCCAGGTTGCCTACCTACACATACCCTATGGTCCACACATCACCTATTTATGCCTCGTCAGCTCTCAGCCCAATACTCCTGTCACATGAAGGGCAGTGCAGTGCTGGAACTGGGATGCCAGCCCCTGAATCCATCTATACCAGTTACAGAACATGGCCTACAAAGTCCCAGGGATGGAAGCAGGGTCGCACAGTCGCATATACATATTGGCTACATAAATGGGAGTGGACTGACACCTCTGAGCCACTGATGCAGATGGCTGGAGCTGGTTCATACACAATGCTTAGGGTACTACTGACACTTGCGTCCATCGTAGGGCCAGGATGGAGTCACACATGTCTCCACGTCATTTGTGCATGTACACATAACAGACTTGGAGTGGTATGGAACAGGGAGATGACAATCCACTGACAGTAGAGCATGGGGACACAACTATAACAGATATGCAGCAAGGGTGCCTATTGTCCATTACCAAATGTTGATGCACAAGTGGCATTGACTGCAATGCCACTTTGGTAGCACTTATGCACCCACTCCCAATTATGGCCTGCCAAGTCCCAGGGTACAGTGATTAATCACCCCCTTGTGGCTGCCGTGATGCCCTCAAACGCCCATCCAGCTCAGGGTAGGCCACTGCCAGAATGCGGGCCATTAGGGGGGGTTAGGGTCTGACAGGCACCCCTCCCTCGTTGGGAGGACATCCCCAGCTGGGCCTCAGCGGTCTTCCGGGCCCAGCGTCTCAGGTCCTCCCACCACTTCCAACAATGGGTGCTCCGCCAGATATTGACCCCCAGGGTCCGCACTTGCTTAGCGATGGCACACCAAATCCCCTTCTTTTAATGGGCATTGACCTGCATGGATGACACGGGCAGAAGGCAAACATTATGTAACTGGAACCATACCAACAGCAGTGGACCATAAACATCAGACCCACCACATGCCCACACACACCCATCCTCACGACCCACACACCTGAACTCCATGCCCCCTGCTTGCATACACTCCTTATCCGGTACACGTACGCCATTCACCCTCACACCCATTCCTATCACACATAGCTATGGCATTGGGCTCACCTGCTCCTCCGGTGCCCAGTCCAGCTGTCCATACAGGAGTAGGACCCCTTCTATCAGCTTCTCCAGCTCTTCTTTGGTGAAGGAAGGGGCCCTAACATATGCAGGACGTGGGTTGATAGCTCCCAAAGACAGTACACAGCAGCTCAGCTCATGGAGGTCTTGCTTGCTAGAGTGTCAGGTGTCAAGTGAGCTAGGCTGCAGAGAATTTCGGTCACGGACTCCGCATGCAGCTAATTGGCGCCAGTCTCTCATAGACAGCAATGTTACCCAATGAGAAGTTGCACAGCGGTTGCGACCACCTATCCGCTATGATGATATACATCGGCGGAATTAGGTCACTACCACCTGTCCAGTGCAGCAGGTCAGGCAGCTGTCATTTTCAGCACATGTCATGCCATTATGCTGGATTAAAAGTGCGCCATACACCTCATGACAGATAGCGGGCAGGCCTAAGTGGTGCCATCATGTTTTGGCACATGCATGTGAGATGCATGACACAGTGACCCTATGTGCCTGGGTGTCTGATGACCAGCATGCCCAGATTCTCATCAGCTGAATGGCCGTGTCACCGTATAGGTATATGGCATGACTACATACGTGCTCAATGCAGGACAGGTAAGTGTACCACATATGTAACTTGACACATGTGAAGCATGTCAGACACTAATGATCAGGGCCAGCAATGTACATCAAGGGAGACGTCCATGCTGCTTCAGCATGTCCAATATAGTATGTGTCAGCAGTTTGCTCCATGTGGACAGTGTTATGTGTGCATGTTGGATGTGTTGTGCAATTTACATTGTGCTATTTCTCCTCTCTATCGTAGATAGCCTGTCCTGAGGAGAATGAGACTTGCACCAGTGTACGGGCCGATAGTGGACCTTGCAACCCTGGAGGAGAGGCACATAATTCAGACATATCGTCTGAATTGACAGACTGTCACGGAACTGTAGTGAATCCTAGTTTGTTTTACGGGATAACAGGAGTTAGCTTAGCCGTAGGCTTGTAAACTCGTGCCCCCGTCACCCAGTGACTTTTAACCTACTTAGCTTGCTCTGTCTTAGTCCATTTAATTATTTATTTCCTTTAAGATGGCGGCCTTGTTTATAGTTAGGCCACTTGTTATGAGTTCTATTATCAGTGTCACTGCGCCAAGGCGTCATGATCAAGCACGAAAGACAAACATACAGTAGGTATTCACACTTAGGGATTTTCCCTCTCTATACTTTCGAGGGATTGTTGATATTAATTGCCGTCCCAAGCATGCCTGTTATCTATTGTTATGAATAACACTTACGTCAGGGGACCTTTTAGATCTGTATAAATACATCACACTTTAGACAGATAATCAGAGGGATTCCGACCAGAGGGCATCGCCACCATCGCTGATACCGATGCTGCAGTCATCTTGACGCTGACCCAGTCTTCGTGTCCCTGCGGAGTCTGAGATAGAGACCTCATTCCAAGGTAACAAGGGTTGGGGGCTCCTCTCATGGACACGACTTTGGCAGATTAGGTTTAACGAACCCAGCTCTCCTTTTAGGTAGGAGAGTAGACCTATTCTCCTTAGGGTATTAGGGCTTATTCCATCTTATACATATACATATATTTCTTTCATATATTGCACAATGGTGGGGGCCTTTATAACAATGACTCTCTTCTTCACAATACTGTTGCTTGGTATATTCATTATCCTAATCATTGCAGTTCATGCAACTTATCACAAATTGCAGTTATGTTGAGTAAAAACTATTATAACTTCACTGCATCTGTGTTATTGCCTTTGTTTGTATGAGGCATAATAAATCTGTGAGAAAAGGGTAATTTCCGTTTAACCACGACAACCCTGAGATATTGTACTTTGAGTCCATGCGTAAGCGACTGCTACAAATCACCTTTTACTATTGTGTTTCTGGTGAGATACTGCTAGTAAGCCGGTAAGGTTTCGACAACAGTTACAACTAGTTGTAGGAAGAGACTTAGGGGGTCATTCTGACCTCCGCGGGCGGCGGAAGCCGCCCGCCTGGCGGGAACCGCCAGAAGACCATACCGCGGTCAAAAGACCGTGGCAGTCATTTTGACTTTCCCGCTGGGCTGGCGGGCGACCGCCAAAAGGCCGCCCGCCCAGCGGGAAAGCCCCAGCAACGATGAAGCCGGCTCCGAACGGAGCCGGCGGAGTTGCTGGTGTGCGACGGGTGCAGTTGCACCCGTCACGATTTTCAGTGTTTGCCATGCAGACACTGAAAATCTTAATGGGGCCCTGTTAGGGGGCCCCTGCAGTGCCCATGCCAGTGGCATGGGCACTGCAGGGGCCCCCAGGGGCCCACGACACCCGTTCCCGCCATCCTGTTTCTGGCGGTGAAAACCGCTAGAAACGGGATGGCGGGAAGGGGGTCGGAATCCCCATGGCGGCGCTGCCTGCAGCGCCGCCGTGGAGGATTCCCTGGGGCAGGGGAAAACCGGCGGGAAACCGCCGGTTTCCCTTTTCTGACCGCGGCGGTATGCCCCAGAAGCACCGCCAGCCTGTTGGCAGTGCTTCCGCGGTCATTGGCCCTGGAGGTCCATGACCGCCATGGTCAGAATGACCCCCTTAGTCACCTACAAACGAAAGTACTGTCATCCGGAGACCAGCAGTCTTGCTCAGAGCAAGAGTCCAAACTACAACATGGCGCCACCAACGATGGTGTTTAGGCACTAATTTACGGATACCCTGACTATCACTGTCTCACAGACAACAGATACCCTCAGTACCATTATACGGAGACGTCCGTGGTCTTTGGGAGAATCCTCCTCAGCTGAACAGGTAACACCTAATTAGGCTGTAGGTTGTTCGAGCTCAAACTCATCAAAAGGAAAAAGCTTCCCCTATTTTTTGGTGTTCCGTTTCTCTAAACAACTATGGCTAATACCATAGACATTCCTGCAAATGCTAGACATGCACTTACACAACATTTATTAGCGCATGGCCTTACAGAAGAGGGCGGGGATGTTACTCTGATTATAGAAGCGACTGAAGCCTACCAAACAGAAACGTTTTACTGTTGGGTCACCTTTCCTGAGGCTGACCAAAGAACGCACACATTTCATACATATGACATTGCGAACGTACCCGTAAGATACGAAGCATACCAGTATCATGAAATATCAGTCACATATCAAGAGCATCAGAACTGGTTTGAAGGCACCCTACTGCATGTACTACGACGGGTGAGGCTAGGTCCTTTAAGTAATGAAGGGCCTACATGGCCCATGTTTGCCACATATACACCTCAGCCAGGCATACAGACTATGCCGATCGCAGATTTACGAATATTATATAATGAATTAGTGGCATTATATAGACGATTGGTTCAGTTCGTAATGCGAACATTGAACACTACACCAGCGCGTCCAGCACCACCAGTAACTGGTGGATATCAATTGGTTACTGGGATTAATCCACAAACAGTGCATACTATTATGGGTAAAGTGCCCACGGAACGGGAAAAAATAAGGTTCTGGATTGCTCAGAAAACAAATCAGCTGGAAGCTGTGTTCCCCCATACGGAGCCACAGGAAAAACATAGATTGCTCACTATGTGCTTGCCGTTTGGGATGGTTCCCTTGGTGGATGAATGTGCCACTTAGGGTACAGTCTTCGCTGCCGTTTATACTACCACACATGGTACCCCTACACTTGCCAATTTACCGGAAGTGTTAAAACAAATACAAAATGAGCATGGGGCTGCACCGGCCCTGGATCTGGGGATGAAATTGATGCGTAACTTTGACGCCGTCTCCTCGATAATACTAAGTAATATTAAAGGGGAAGCGGTGGCACTGGCAATACGCCAAATATGGAACAAGAGAGACAGCTACCGAAAATAATCTCCGATACCTATACTAGTATAGGACGGGATGGTTTGGGAGCCAAACCAAAAAAATTGGACATACCGACTACCCCCCATAAGGAAGGTACAAAGCAGGCACAAGAGGGCTCTAAAAAGCGCTGGGACAAACAAAAAGATTTCAAAGACAGGAGAAATAAAAGAGCTGATTCTCCACATCCGGAGTACTCCGAAAGGAGGTATAATCTCAGTAATAGGGATAACATTAGAACTCCAGACAGATATACTGATTCACGTCCTTCTCGTTCCTTTCAGGATGCACCGGATAAATGTAGCGAGAGAGGGGGCAGTCAAGATCGACGTCCGGAATACGTGAAAGAAAAGAAAGACTTGCCACAGTCTACCATTAAAAAAGAAGAAAAGACTCCTCAGCAAAAGCCACAATTAAAAAAAGAAGAAAGTGGCAGCACTGACCGTTAAAAATGCCAGTAGTATTGAGAACACTGTTGAGGAACAAGAGGTGGGCAGTGACTCTGTTGGACAGCGCGGCAGAGGTCACGATATGTCGCCTGAGTCTGAAAGATCATCTGGATGCGACAGCAACTAGCGATTATATTGCAGTTGAGACAGCGGATGGCCGCGTTCTCCCACCCGATCGGGTTTATGATTGAACAATTCAGATAGAGGGAGACGTGGAACGCATTATTAGTGTAATATTTTGGGATGAATTTACTAGTGATATCCTGTTGGCCGAGAGAGACTGGCCACCTGAACATGTCCGCAAGCTCCCACATGGGGAAGATGTCATTTTGCCTTCTTTCTCCGATCTTGTTCCAGAGGCAGACAACAAAGCCTATGCTGCTGAATGGGCTTTAGCGCAGGCACCTGCATCATACCGTAATCATGTAGGGTGGGACAAGGACTCTCCTTGTCATGTTATTCCCGTTAGGTCTACGCCGCAACCGCAGCCACAATACCCTGTTAAACATGAAGCGAAAGCTCCGGTGACGGAGATACTGTCACAACTTGAATACCAGGGAGTGATTGAGCCCTGTACATCGGCAATGAATAATCCATTATTTCCCGTTGCAAAACCTGATCATTCATATAGAATAGTGGTTGATTATAGAAAATTCAATAGTCATACACGCACATATGCTATACAAAATTCACACAGCACAGCACTGATAAACAATATAGTGCGTAAAAAATATAAAACTACATTGGATATATCTAATGGGTTTGTCTGCCAGAATTTAGCACATGAAAGTAGGGACCTAAGTGCATTTTCCTTTGGCTCTCAGAAACGCTTTTGTCGTTTACCCCAAGGCTATAAAAACAGCCCAGGACTGTATTCAGCCTGTGTAACATCAATCTTGCACGAGCTTGATCCCGATGCATTATCCTATGTGGATGATATCTATCTCACTGACGACGCCCTCGACATTCATCTTGCGAGGGTCGATCGGATCATTTTGGGATTTGCAGCCTTCGGTTATAAATGTAATTTTAAGAAAAGCAAGATAGCCTTTCTTAGTGTATTGTTCCTAGGGTATGAGCTATCAAACGAGGGGAAGAGCCTGGCCCCGCACTTCCTAGAAAAGTGTGCTCAGCTACAGCCTCCGAACACGCTTAAGAAATTACAGTCATTACTGGGTTTCTTTAATTTTGGCAGAACATACATTCCAGATTATGTTGAACGCATCAAGCCACTTTATGACTTAATTCAGCCCAACTTTTCTAGCAGGCGATGGACGATTGAACACACACACACATCCTTAGGGACATACAACGAGACATGCTGGAAGCTAGACACTTATACACACGTGACAATAAAACAAATTTGGTCATCAGAATAATAGCTGGTGCCCTTGGATTTACCTATGTCACCTTTAATGAGGGTGACACGGTGCCGATAGCATACAAATCACATTTGTACTCCAATGCTGAGAAACGTTTTGCTCCTACAGAAAAAATTCTGACAGCAGTTCAGATGGCCGTCATAAAGGAGAGGCCACTTGCCCAGGGGAAACGCATTATTGTTGTCTGTCTCCCCGGTGCCGGCCTTAGAGGCTGTCACTAAAGCGAGCGTTCCAAACGCCAAGGCATTACATCCACGCTGGATTCAATGGGCAACGTCTCTGACCGCCACTGATGTTGATTATGTGTTTGACCCAAGACTTCAGACACAAGAATTTCTCCAGTATGAACAGGAGTACCCCCGTACATATATTGCCAATAGACAGTTATAATACCATCATTTATACTGACGGATCGGCACAACCGGCTGTGGGTACTAAACATCAATACTCGGCAGCTTGCGCAGCCGTGTGCGGGGTAATGGAAGACGGAGTTTTCCATCCTCACAATACCTACACTCAGACCTTAGGGGACTGCACAGCCCAGTTGGCCAAGCTTAAGGCTCTTCTTCTAGCGCTCGAACATTCTGAGCCAGGAACACAGACTTTGATCATCTGTGATTTATATTACTGCGTCCAGTCATACAATGAATACCTCAATCATTGGAAACTGAACGGGTTTAGAGATTCTAAAGGGAACACCATTAAACACAAAATGTTGTGGGGAAGGGTGGCTGATCTTAAAGATAAGCTTCCATGTGTCCATGTAGTTCATACATTAGGACACCAACGTGTAGGAATACACGTTGCCGGCAATACATTGGCTGATGAAGCAGCCAAAGCATCAGTAGCTACAGCTTCTGTGGCTGCAGTGATTTGTTCTCGGACGAGGTTGGATAATGAAATACTGATTGCCGTTAAAGCTTCGGCTGCAGGCAAGACCCTTCCGAAAGGATACCCTACGAACTACGTATACTTATCATATCAGTGCACAGAATGTTGCTTTTGCAACGATTCCTGAGGTAGGTGATCGAGTGATCCCCAATAAAGACCAAAGATTAGAGCTGATTACAGCTGCACATGAGGGTGTCGCTTCTGTACATGCTGGTATACAGGCCACTATCACAATTCTACAACAACGATACTGGTGGCCTGGTCTATGCAGACGGACTAAACAGCATGTCCTTTGCTGTGACATTTGTCAGCAGATTAAGGGCTCAAACATCAAACCCCCTCCGCAGACATCTCTCTTAGTGTCAGACAAGCCACTCCGTTGTGTATACCTGGACCATTGTGGTCCCTTGCAGCCTGATGGTACATATAAATACATTTTAGTGGCTGTGGATTCCTGTTCTAGATTCCTGTGGGTATGGCCACAGCGGTCGGCTGACGCCCGGACTGTTAGAAAAGATTTGCTGATCTTTATCGGTACATATGCGGTTGCAGCATTCCATTCGGACCAGGGCCCTGCATTTGCCTCTAAAGCTTTCAGGGACACCGTGAGAACCATGGGTGTTGAACTCCATTACTCCTCACCATACCATACTGAGGGAAATTTGGTCGTGGAGAGGCGGAATCGTGATCCAAAGCAGTCCTTAACTGCTCGAGTATTAGGTACAGGCCGCAGTTGGTTACATCACCTATATGGGGTCCAGAGAGCACTGAATAATCTGCCAAGACGGTCCTTGGGGGGAAAGTCTCCATATGAGGTTCTCTTTGGGACACCTATGTATGTCCCCGATCTTGATGCCCCTGGTATGGTGGCAGCAGAAACACCATTTGACATAAAAGAACATCTCACTGTTTTACAGGAGCTTCAACAATTCCGTGATGATAAATCATCTGCAAGTGCTGCCACCTTGGGAATAAGGGAATTGGCGAAAACTTTGACTGGCTGGATTCCTAACGTTGGGGATCTGGTTTGTGAGAAGATCGCTGTAAAGAAGGAGTTCGGTCCATCATACAGGGCACCTGTACCGGTCTTGGGAATACAAGGCACCAGGACTGTCGTCTTACCACCACTGTCTGGTTCTAAGACGAACAGATTCATCTCCATTGATGACATCAAACTACACCATGTGGCCGATCCTTCACAGTAGACCAAGAGGTCCCTTGGGTAGTTCCCGATCCCCTCTCACTACACAACAGGACATCCATCTACATAGCAGGATGAATATCACCACTACTGACTATGCAACTATGTCAACTGCTGTTCCGGACACTTCCTCGACCATGGGGAGGGCGGAAAATTAACTTTTGTTGGTTCCAGTAACAACTTCGGTGACCACCCCGCTTCAGGATTTGGCTGTATTTTACACGAACACTTCCACAGCTAATAACGTTGTCTATCAAGAACTTCCACGAGTGGTGGATGAGAATTCACCGGGTCCTGTGTTTGCAGAGACTTCCTCTGGCTATTTTGTAGACATTGATGATTTTTCTTCGGATTCATCCTCAACTGAGACTGACAAACTTTCGAGAAGTAGCAAATTCTATTGATGGCTTAAGAAGAACTATTTGATATATCCATGGAACTATCTATGGTTCTGTTTGACATTTATTGCATTATTTTTATGGATTGGTTTTGTGACTGTTTTCTTTTTACTAATTAATGGTCACTATATCGCTGATCGCTCCTCTGTGGAGCCTGTTGATGAAATTTTAACACCACATCATTCTTCACATAAGGTCCGACGTGATTTGTCCCCTGTCAATATTACAGCTATTCCAATTCCTGATGGGATTGTGTGGGACAAAGTTCCGTTCGATATATACGGGCCTACAGAGATAATTCAAATACCATACGTGTTAAAAATTTCAATGTCTGATGTTATTACACCTAATGTTGTCTCTGATGATTGGGATGTTCAAACAGTTGATTCAATGCTAACTGAAATGAAGGACTACTCCGCTTTTGGAAGTGATGATGTATATGATTATACAATGAATTATGGGGAAATGTTCTGCTATAACAATTGGGGACATCACTACCTGCACCGTGCAACTAGATATAGGCCTCTCTTTAACTACACACAATGGGAACACTGTTCAACACCACAGGTGGGGAGTCCAAAGTATTACAGTGACAAATTCACATACTTTTCTGGGCATGATACAAAGAAGGCTGAATCGTACTATTTTAAATGACCTCCAGCGCAATTTAGAAAACTTTTGCTAACAGATACGAAACTGATTTATTCAGATCCCTTTGTTTCCCAGCTCTCGATTGAGGGTTACAAATATTGGAAAAACACTATCGATTTGAAGAGTGTATGGGGGACACAAGATTGGCAAATACAGGGTAGGGAGGCTTTGTTTCGAGCATGCTTGATTCCTGTGCAAATGATTTTTTTAAATGACACTGTTGAGCAGACATCATGTCTAGGGTTGGCAAAAATTAAAGATCTGAACACGCCCAGTATCCCTACTCCGACAAAATTTAGAGATTGGCAACACTTTCTTAATGTTTCAGAGGACAGGCCAGATGCAATGGTTAAGGCTGGTGATTATAATTCTTCACTTTCCCGTCCCGGCGGATGGTTGGTATGGCTCACCGACACTGATGAGTGTCAAAGGCGTTTTTTGAACTCTTCATGGGGTTTTTACATTCATAGGCCAGACCCTCGCTTTCTATCAAGTCAACATACTGGTATAATTACAACATACAGTGTGGGTAAGCTGTGCCAGCAATGGGTGCAGACAAACACTTTAACAGCGGTTAAACAACACCTGAACACTCTTTCTGACAGTATAGACTTACAGGATTTCCTATTAGGTCCTAGGAAACAACGCTCGAAACGTTTTTTATATGCTATGTATAATGAAATTTGGAAACTTTCCCAAATTGAGGCTGCTGCACGTTTAAGGCAACTTGATAAGGAGAATTTGGAAAAAACATTGGCTGTTGTCGACAATGGCATGAACACGCTGTCCAACAGGATTTATTCACTGTCAAATATAGTGTCATCTGCTATTGATATCACTCAAACTGATTTGTCCCGGTTATATCATGGGCAAACACAGCTACGTTCCATCATGCAGCTGGGTTGAGCATTGCAGACACTGAGAAGTGGCCACATTCCATGGAAGTACATTAATGGGAGTGAACTATTCGCTGCTTTTAATTTTTCCAGAGAACAAGAGACAATGGCTAAAAGGGAGGCTCGTTTCACCTTGCTTCAAGAAGAGAAGTTAGATAAGTTGCCCTTCACGGTAGCAGATAGTCCTTCAACTATCTGGCTCTTACACGGCATTATTAATTTACTGTTTTCGACCTTTCGTTTCTCGAGCTGCCTGAAACATCTTGCAGTGGGACGATATGAACGGCTAGGAGATAGCTTTATTAAGGAAGAGTGGGAGTTGCCCTTTGAGTATCAATGTTTGAACAGTGAACAGGAGGTCTTTCTTAGCAGAAGTGAATGTGAGACTGCTGTTCGTCATTCCATGATATGCAAACAGGTGTCTCTTCACTGTCTTTGCAATGCGGGGGTCGCAAATTTGGCCTGTTTTCTGAAGGGTACTCCAGTCCCCTTGATTCGTTCAGTGTTTCATGTACTTTCTAATGGGAGTTATGTTCTACTGAACGATGAAAGCTGTTGCGGCTTGCGACCTGGAATTGCCTACGCAATCTCGGCCACGAAGGTTGTTACGTGTTGTGGCCATGTTTTGTTTCCCCCCACACGAGGGATACAAATATCTGAAATGTGGCCCCACATAGATACTATTAATGTGAACTATGACAAGTTGAGTAGACTGAAGGCGCTATTGTTTCAGAAACAGGTCGCCTTGACATCCGCAAAAGAGACGTATGCTCTCCAGATTGCGAGATCATCAGCCGAGATACAATCCCTTTTAAATACCGATTTCCCCAAACACTTTGGAGAGCTGGTATCCAGAATATTCAATGCTTCAAACACAACTGGGATTGTTCATTTCTTTAAGGCTGTCAGCATGGAAGCTTCAAGGCGCCAAAGATTGATGGGCCCACTCCTTCATCTGTGCACTGTCTGCCGGCATCGTGGTGCCTCCTGAGGGGAGTTGACTGTCGCTGGCGCTGGGACTGCTGTCTTCCTGTGGGACTAGCCTCTGGGGGTGGTGTGGGTTCATGTTCTGGCATCTCATCTGAGTCCAGGTTATACTCTGGCAGTGGTAACACACTTGCCCTGCGTCTAGTAGGAACAATTCTGTAGGACTCACTGGTATTTGAGTTTGACTGTGGCTGTGTTTCTGCTTCCCCCACTTTTTCAGATCCTGCAGCAGCAGGGACCGGGTCATCTGCAAGGACAATGTGCAGCATGTCAGTTCTAGCATTTTTCACAGATTTCTGCAGTGTTGCTTTAAATGTACAATTAAATTGTGTCACCATAAGTCGTTTGTGGTGTTTCTCTATGTGGATGACCACTATCTTGCTATTTGTGTTGTGTATTCACCTTAGGGTTGTGTAATACCACTCCCATAAGGCATTGTTGTGTTGTATGTAAGATGTGACATGGACTAGTTTTCACTCTGCATCCAGCTAATATCTATTTCCTAAGGGGCATTTGTACATGCACATATGGGGATACACATAATTACTGGCCTTACCTTTGCTGGTGCTGTGTGTCCCTGAGGTGTCAATGTCAGTAACGCCACTGACAGCTTCTGGAAGCAATGTGGACTCCATCAGGTCTTCCATAGGGGTGGACGGTGTCTGGGTGGATGATCCGCCTCCGGTGCTCCTTGCCTCCTTCAGCCTGCTTGCCACCCTCTCTTTGGCACGGGACCGCAAGTCGTACCATTGCTTGCGTATCTCCTCCACAGATCACTGCGCAACACCCACTGCGCATATTTTTGTCTGGATGTCAGACCAGAGTTTCCGCTTCTCACTCTCAGGTACTTGGAGTGAGTTTTTTCCAAATAGTCTATCATGGTTCCTAACAACTTCCTCAATGAGCACCTCCAATTCTGGCTCACTGAATTTGAGCTTCCTCTTCCTGTCTCCCTTCTCCTTCCCATTTCCAGCATTGGCCATGTTGCTGTTTGGTCCTGGCTTGCTCACAATGCTGACTCCCCGGTGCTGGGCTGTGTCTCTCTCCCTGCTCCTGTGGGTGTGGCTCCTGGAAACAGCATGGGCTGGCTCACTTCCTGGTTATGATGTCATCAGGCTGTTCCGGTTTACCGTTTTCGCTATTTGCGATTTTCAATTACCAAATCGCAAATATTTTTGCGATTCGGTATTTGCATCTCGCAAATTGCGTTTGCGAATTTTAAGAAATTGCTATTAGTGATTTTCAATTTTGATACATCGCTTTTTGCATTTCTTAAATTGAGATTTCTTAAAAATCGCAATTTGAGAATCGCTAACTGGAATCTTGATACATCTGGCCCTATATTCCTATAATCATATCATGCAAGTAAAGTGTGTAAAATGGCATTGCTAAAAGCGATGCAGCTAAAATTTGTACAATGTAAAATATAAAATAAAGCTAAAAACCAACTTGGGTCAAAGAGGTCCTCACAACACAGTTTTCTAGTATTTTTCAAGGAATTCCGACCATTCTACCAATAATCGGCAGAGGTTTCATCGTCTTTCTACCGTTTCGACAAAGACACCAACATCACGGCGCACATGTATCCAGCTGTAAAGAGATGCAGAGAAGCGCTTGCTCGTTACGTGGAACATTTCATGTATATATGAATTCAGTATCATGTAGAAATATGTCTTTTTTTTACTCGTAGCATGGTATATCGCAAAAAATAGAGATGGGTTTTGTTAAACATTAACTACTGTCCCCACAAATGTAATATGCCCCTGTGACGTCACATTTGAATGTACATGCCGTTGATAACATAAAGGGGGTCATTCCTACCCTGGCGGTCATAGACCGCCAGGGTAGGTGACGGAGGAAGCACCGCCAACAGGCTGGCGGTGCTTCCGGGGGCATTCTGACCGTGGCGGTAAAGCCGCGGTCAGAAACGGGAAACCGGCGGTGTCCCGCCGGTTTCCCGCTGCCCCAGGGAATCCTCCATGGCGGCGCTGCAAGCAGCGCCGCCATGGGGATTCCGACCCCCTTACCGCCATCCTGTTCCTGGCGCTTTTCACCGCCAGGAACAGGATGGCGGTAACGGGTGTGGTGGGGCCCCTGGGGGCCCCACATTGATTTTCAGTGTCTGCTTGGCAGACACTGAAAATCGCGACGGGTGCAACTGCACCCGTCGCACCCCTTCCACTCTGCCGGCTCCATTCGGAGCCGGCATCCTCGTGGAAGTGGGGTTTCCCGCTGGGCGGGCGGGCGGCCTTCTGGCGGTCGCCCGCCAGCCCAGCGGGAAACTCAGAATGACCGCCGCGGTCTCTTGACCACGGTACGGTCTTCTGGCGGTTCCCGCTTGGACGCCGCCCGCCAAAATTGGAATCACCGCCAAAGTCCATAAGGTCCGACTCCATTCCAAGGCAGCCCCCAATTCCATCTCGGGTAGTACTGCTCCAGTTTTCTGAAAAATCATTGTTATGTCTGGAAAAAACACAAATGTTGTTCATCCTTATTGGTCTTATCATTCCTAGGATTGAGAGAGTGTCAAGTCATTCAGATAATGACCTAGGTATAACACTTGATGCAGCACCCAGACTTGGACAAGTGTTCACTAATCACAATGTCAAGGTCATTAGAGGAACATCTATAGATAAATGATCAATAGGGTGTAGGCTAAATTGACCTCCCTTCAGCTCCCATTTTCTTAAAGATGTATCTAGTACACATCTTATGATGCCCCTAACCTGTGTCCAACATCCCTGAAACTATGTCAGAGGTTTTCATCTCTGATAATAATTTAGTATTTAAGGACCACCACTCGCCCCCCTAGGTGGAGAGGTCTTTCAACCAGATTACCTGCAAGATACTATCCAAGATGATCTTGACTACTGCCACCACACAGAGAAGATGCTGCATCTAGCTTGATGCTGATAAGAGCTGAGTCCCTGAGGGAGGCTGTTTGCCTTTTGCATGAAACGCTTCCTCCATGACTTGCAATAACAACAGCTTGAGCTGTCCTTACGGTATGCAGTGCGTTGCTTCTCCTCATGAAGCTCTAGACTGCAACTTACACTACTACATGCTCTCCCAGGTTATGGCATAGAAGCAGGTTTTTGGGCTTTTGGCTTCTTGCTGTCTTTATGATATCCGGTGTGGTTATTTTATAAGTACTATGAGACCAGTTCACCCTGTTATAATAAATACTTTTAGTCATAAGTGTCTATTCTTCTTAGTGTGGTGTGCGTGATATTGTGAAGAACTGAATAGGATTACTGTTCCCGCAGTGCTTCTGCTCTCTTCTTAGGAGTTAGCAACCCAAAAGCAATTACCTTACTTCAGCCGTGTGTTAGGTGTGGTTCTGCGGAACTAAAGAGCCTGTCTTTCACATCCAGAGCTGGTGCACTGAACTAATTTAACCTGTGTCATCTGTGGGTGGGAACTCAAACCGCATCAATTATGCCAGAGTCATAGTTTACGCAACAGATCGAGCTATATTCGGAAACCTGATAGAAAAAAGACTCACCACCAAGAACCTTTTATCTCCTGACATGGAACCCTTAATTGGCCTGAAGCAGGGTTGTATTTTAGCACTGCTTTTAATTTCATAGAATATTCCTAAACTGGGAACTCAAAGGATTATACATCTGGCTTACACCAACAATTTGGTAACAGGCTATCAGAGGTCATTCAAAAAACCAAAATAATGACTATGGGGAGGAGCAGCAAACTAACAGTATGAAATTTAGGTGACACGTCAATTGAAACACTCAATTGAAATTGCCACACCAGTATGATTGTCTGGGAACGTAAATTGATGGCAAAATAATCTGGACCAATCATATTATTACCAGGACACATTATTATCAAACACCACCCCCCACTACGTTTTAAGATTTGAATGAAACCTCATCCATACCTCACATTGGGACATCAATGAATGATTTCTACTAATGTGCTGCAGCATAGCCAACAACTTTAAAATAATGATTTTTTTGGGAATTCAAAAAGAAATCACACAGAAATATGGAATTAAATCTAATCAGTAAATAAGGAAATCAAAGAATTTATCTGATTCATTGGTTTAAATGAAGCGCACCATGAGGAAAGACCTACTAAGGGAGATTGGGAGGTAGCAGGGAGAATGACCTCCTCTCTGTGATGAGATACAGACATATGGACTTGGTGTATGAATCTTTGTTATTGATCAATCAACAACATATTGAATCAAACCTACAAGGTTCACTAAAAATAAATAATTAAGATTCACATTTCTTAATAAACCAATATTGACATTCGATGGAACGTAGAATCCGAAACTCATGGGGAAGATGTTTGTAGTCTCTGCAGTTTTGATGAAGAAATGTTTGGTCACATTGGCCCTCATTACTAGTCTGGCAGTGGCGGTCATACCACCGATGGCCCGGCGGTGAAGACCACCATATTATGACCATGGCAGTCTTGCCAACCTTCTACAGCCAATACAGCGCCTGTACCGCCAGTGTGGTTGGGCTGTCGCAGACGGCGGAATGCACCTTCAGATCGACGGGGACCATGTTTCCAAAGGACACATTACGAGGCTGCATATTGCCAGGGTTTCCACTGTGGCCGCACCACCAAAACCCTGGTGGAAACCAAGTCTATAAAAGGAGACACTCACCTTCAGGAACACAGACACGTTTGGAACCACCATGGAACCAGAACTTGCAGTCTTCCCACTGCTCCTGATCGCTCTGCGTCTCCGGAACCAGCAACGACGAAGACGACAACAACCGTAAGTACACCCACCTAGCACACACTGGAAGGAAATCCATTAGGCCACACGCACACACAACACACACAGCCGGGACAGCTGGTGACTGCCACACACACATGCAACCATACACCCATACCAAGACACACACACACATAGGCACACACAAAATACACACACGAACAAGACACACACCACGCCCAACACACACGTGCCATACACACCCCACCTCGCACACACATCACCGCCATAGGCTAACACACAGATGCACAACACCACCGACTCACACAACATTACAATCACAAATACACAAACTGGTTGCCAAACCATAGAATAGCACATGGCAATATGTACTGACAACAACACGGAAAGGCTACTCACAACCAATTAACAACAACACACACACACATACAACGTACCAAATGTCACACCACGCCCACACAACATACAACACATATGACATAGCCATGACCACACCCATGGACACACACACAACAACCACACAATGGCACACAACACCACCATAACACATCACACTATGTACAATGTACAACTGTGCAAAACACAGGCATGGAGCTACACAATCATATCACAGGCTCAATACACACAAATGGCAGCCCCACTCACATACAAGCTAACACAACCAACGCACACAACTCACACACACAAACCAAATCCCACAAACACAACACATCCATGTCGAAGGAAAGGCAGGACAAGTATGTCACCATCGATACCAACAGCAGGATGGTCCAGATGTAATAAAATAAGTACTGCATGTAAAATAAATTATATACAAAATTAGGCCGTTCGCCAGTCCATGGTCAATTGTGCCCATGGCACATATGGCATAAAACAGTGCCCCAACTTGACTCCTGACTGCAAAGTGACCTCCACAGTGTAGGGGCATCAAGGGGGCAGGCAGGCACCTCAGGGGTGTTTGAGAGGTGGTGGAGGTGGGGGTCTGGGCTTGGGAGCGGGGTTCTTGGGATTGGTTCTGGGTTTGGGTGGGGGTCCTTGGGTTTGGACGGGGGGTCCTTGGGTTTGGATTTAGTAGGAGGGTCCTTAGATTTTGCCTTGGGAAGGGGGACCTTTGGTGGGGGAGGGTTATCTGCTTAGCAGGGGGAGAGAATATGCACCACCAGGGGGAACAGGGGAGGACTAAGAGGTGGAAGGGCTGGACTTGGGAAGGAACACAGGTCGCTTCGGGGAACCATGTGGTTGGGAGGGGTGGGAGAAGGGGAAACTCATAAAGAAAACGTTTCTTAGGAACACAAGAGCAGTCATGAGAAAAGCGTTTGGCAGTGGAGGGAGAGGGAGTGGTTGTAAGATGTGTTCTTGTCGGTGTCTTGGGTGCAGGTGCGTGCCTGGGTTGAATGTGCGTGCTGAGTGTCTGTTGGGTGGGTGAGTGCTGGCGTTTCGGTGTATTGGGACGAGGGGGGAGGTGCTGGTAGATGCCATGCTAGATGGGTGACTGTGTGTTGGGGTGGTGTCTGCAGGTATGGTACATGTGCTGCATGTGGGGGTGTTGGTGGTTGTGGTGAGTGCACATGTGGTGAATGGGGTGGGTGAACGTGGGTCTGTTATTGTGCTGACTGTGGGTATGATGGGACATGTGGCTGGATCAGAAAGTGTTGGTGTCTTGACAGCAGGTGTGAGTGGTGTAGTGTCTGTGATGGAGGGGTGGTAGGGGATTAAGTGCAGGGAGTTGATCCTGCTGTGTCTCCAGATGGGTGTTGTCTGTGTGCATGCCAGTGGTGGGTCTTGTGGTGGCTGTGTTTGTCACTGCAAACCGTGTCTGATGAGGTGGATGAATGCCTGTGTGAATGTGTGCTCTGGATGGGTATGGGGAGAGGGGTTTGGGATTGGGAAGAGGTAGGTGGAGGAGGGACGGGAGACAAAGGGGCACTGGCTAACGTCAGTGAGGAGGCCAGAGCCTGAAAGGATCTATGCATGGCAGCCATGGCACCGTAAATGCCTTTCAGGAATGCATTGCTCTTTTGGACTTGAGCTACCAGTCCCTGGATGGCATTCACGATGATGAAATAGAGATATAGACCTCAGGATAGAGATAGACCTCAGGAGGTCAAAAGCCTCCTCACTGAGGGCAGCAGGGCTGACTGGGGCAGGGGCAGAGGTGCTTGTGGCGAAGGAGACGCCCACCCTCCTGGTTGATCGGGAACAGGCAACTGGGTGGGGAGCTACAGGGAGGGCTGTGCTAGTAAGGGGTTGGTGGTCAATTATGTTGCTGGGGTGATCCCAGGTGGGTCCGCCACCATCAGGGAAGTGTCCATTGGAGGAGGAATCTGAAGATGATGTGGTTGATCTGGTCTCCCCCATGGCACTCCCCTTGCACTCTGTCCTACTGGGTCCCTCGGCCTCACTGGTATCAGCCTCCTGGGTCCCGCGGGCTGCCGCTTTCCCACTCGCCTGTGCTCCTTCTCCTCTGCAAGAGGATGCTGATGCACACAATGAGAGAGAGAGAGGGAGGGAGAGAGAGAGATAGGGGACAAAATGGTTAACATACACCTCCCATTGACACAGCTAATCATGCACATCTGTAATCATACACATCATGGCTAGACAATCTCATTTTCAAGTACACATTATCTACATCATGTCATGACATGGCACTACTTCCCGCACCTGCCTGGCAACTCTCGCACCTACACCAATACCTAAGTAAGACAGTATTACTAGACCCATCCTCATGATGCCAACCTATGCTGTGTTAAGCTGGCACAGTGTGCCCTGGATACACTACCAATACCATGCATGAATTCACATCTTACCTCACCATACCCCTATCACCCACCGGATGTGCAGAATACACAACAATACGCTGTAGTCCCCTACAATACCAACACCTGATTAGTCCATGTCCAATGTCCATACTAGTGTAGTAAACTCCAAACATTGAGCACACAACATTTACCTGTCGTTACACATGGCTGCCCACTCAGTATAGTGAGCCCATCATGGAGGACAACTCAGATTTGCCCAATACCAGTCAAACACCTAGACACTTCACATCAGATGTGTAAAGCAATACCCACATCACTCCCAATCTGCCACAACCTAATAGCCAAGACAAGCTGTCACAAGTGCCCCCAACCATCCATGTCGACATGATGTAGGCAGCCAGTCAGCAATGCATCAAAGGACAAGCCAGGGCTTTGTCATGCATACCATATACACACCATGGTGTCACATCTGGGATCCCCCAGGGCAATTATCATCACCAGTACCAACCCATACTTAGGAAGGACATATCCCCACAAGTATAGCCCCCAGGAATGTCAGAACTGTGCAATCATACCTCATCCAATCTACATGTATCATTATCCCAGGTTGCCTACCTACACATACCCTATGGTCCACACATCACCTATTTATGCCTCGTCAGCTCTCAGCCCAATACTCCTGTCACATGAAGGGCAGTGCAGTGCTGGAACTGGGATGCCAGCCCCTGAATCCATCTATACCAGTTACAGAACATGGCCTACAAAGTCCCAGGGATGGAAGCAGGGTCGCACAGTCGCATATACATATTGGCTACATAAATGGGAGTGGACTGACACCTCTGAGCCACTGATGCAGATGGCTGGAGCTGGTTCATACACAATGCTTAGGGTACTACTGACACTCGCGTCCATCGTAGGGCCAGGATGGAGTCACACATGTCTCCA
Source organism: Pleurodeles waltl (assembly GCF_031143425.1). NCBI lineage: Eukaryota > Metazoa > Chordata > Amphibia > Caudata > Salamandridae > Pleurodeles > Pleurodeles waltl. The sequence goes on along the minus strand of NC_090448.1, from coordinate 3,594,887 downwards.
CGTCATTTGTGCATGTACACATAACAGACTTGGAGTGGTATGGAACAGGGAGATGACAATCCACTGACAGTAGAGCATGGGGACACAACTATAACAGATATGCAGCAAGGGTGCCTATTGTCCATTACCAAATGTTGATGCACAAGTGGCATTGACTGCAATGCCACTTTGGTAGCACTTATGCACCCACTCCCAATTATGGCCTGCCAAGTCCCAGGGTACAGTGATTAATCACCCCCTTGTGGCTGCCGTGATGCCCTCAAACGCCCATCCAGCTCAGGGTAGGCCACTGCCAGAATGCGGGCCATTAGGGGGGGTTAGGGTCTGACAGGCACCCCTCCCTCGTTGGGAGGACATCCCCAGCTGGGCCTCAGCGGTCTTCCGGGCCCAGCGTCTCAGGTCCTCCCACCACTTCCAACAATGGGTGCTCCGCCAGATATTGACCCCCAGGGTCCGCACTTGCTTAGCGATGGCACACCAAATCCCCTTCTTTTAATGGGCATTGACCTGCATGGATGACACGGGCAGAAGGCAAACATTATGTAACTGGAACCATACCAACAGCAGTGGACCATAAACATCAGACCCACCACATGCCCACACACACCCATCCTCACGACCCACACACCTGAACTCCATGCCCCCTGCTTGCATACACTCCCTATCCGGTACACGTACGCCATTCACCCTCACACCCATTCCTATCACACATAGCTATGGCATTGGGCTCACCTGCTCCTCCGGTGCCCAGTCCAGCTGTCCATACAGGAGTAGGACCCCTTCTATCAGCTTCTCCAGCTCTTCTTTGGTGAAGGAAGGGGCCCTAACATCTGCAGGACGTGGGTTGATAGCTCCCAGAGACAGTACACAGCAGCTCAGCTCATGGAGGTCTTGCTTGCTAGAGTGTCAGGTGTCAAGTGAGCTAGGCTGCAGAGAATTTCGGTCACGGTCTCCGCATGCAGCTAATTGGCGCCAGTCTCTCATAGACAGCAATGTTACCCAATGAGAAGTTGCACAGCGGTTGCGACCACCTATCCGCTATGATGATATACATCGGCGGAATTAGGTCACTACCACCTGTCCAGTGCAGCAGGTCAGGCAGCTGTCATTTTCAGCACATGTCATGCCATTATGCTGGATTAAAAGTGCGCCATACACCTCATGACAGATAGCGGGCAGGCCTAAGTGGTGCCATCATGTTTTGGCACATACATGTGAGATGCATGACACAGTGACCCTATGTGCCTGGGTGTCTGATGACCAGCATGCCCAGATTCTCATCAGCTGAATGGCCGTGTCACCGTATAGGTATATGGCATGACTACATACGTGCTCAATGCAGGACAGGTAAGTGTACCACATATGTAACTTGACACATGTGAAGCATGTCAGACACTAATGATCAGGGCCAGCAATGTACATCAAGGGAGACGTCCATGCTGCTTCAGCATGTCCAATATAGCATGTGCCAGCAGTTTGCTCCATGTGGACAGTGTTATGTGTGCATGTTGGATGTGTTGTGCAATTTACATTGTGCTATTTCTCCTCTCTATCGTAGATAGCCTGTCCTGAGGAGAATGAGACTTGCACCAGTGTACGGGCCGATAGTGGACCTTGCAACCCTGGAGGAGAGGCACATAATTCAGACATATCGTCTGAATTGACAGACTGTCACGGAACTGTAGTGAATCCTAGTTTGTTTTACGGGATAACAGGAGTTAGCTTAGCCGTAGGCTTGTAAACTCTTGCCCCCGTCACCCAGTGACTTTTAACCTACTTAGCTTGCTCTGTCTTAGTCCATTTAATTATTTATTTCCTTTAAGATGGCGGCCTTGTTTATAGTTAGGCCACTTGTTATGAGTTCTATTATCAGTGTCACTGCGCCAAGGCGTCATGATCAAGCACGAAAGACAAACATACAGTAGGTATTCACACTTAGGGATTTTCCCTCTCTATACTTTCGAGGGATTGTTGATATTAATTGCCGTCCCAAGCATGCCTGTTATCTATTGTTATGAATAACACTTACGTCAGGGGACCTTTTAGATCTGTATAAATACATCACACTTTAGACAGATAATCAGAGGGATTCCGACCAGAGGGCATCGCCACCATCGCTGATACCGATGCTGCAGTCATCTTGACGCTGACCCAGTCTTCGTGTCCCTGCGGAGTCTGAGATAGAGACCTCATTCCAAGGTAACGAGGGTTGGGGGCTCCTCTCATGGACACGACTTTGGCAGATTAGGTTTAACGAACCCAGCTCTCCTTTTAGGTAGGAGAGTAGACCTATTCTCCTTAGGGTATTAGGGCTTATTCCATCTTATACATATACATATATTTCTTTCATATATTGCACAATGGTGGGGGCCTTTATAACAATGACTCTCTTCTTCACAATACTGTTGCTTGGTATATTCATTATCCTAATCATTGCAGTTCATGCAACTTATCACAAATTGCAGTTATGTTGAGTAAAAACTATTATAACTTCACTGCATCTGTGTTATTGCCTTTGTTTGTATGAGGCATAATAAATCTGTGAGAAAAGGGTAATTTCCGTTTAACCACGACAACCCTGAGATATTGTACTTTGAGTCCATGCGTAAGCGACTGCTACAAATCACCTTTTACTATTGTGTTTCTGGTGAGATACTGCTAGTAAGCCGGTAAGGTTTGGACAACAGTTACAACTAGTTGTAGGAAGAGACTTAGGGGGTCATTCTGACCTCCGCGGGCGGCGGAAGCCGCCCGCCTGGCGGGAACCGCCAGAAGACCATACCGCGGTCAAAAGACCGTGGCCATCATTTTGACTTTCCCGCTGGGCTGGCGGGCGACCGCCGAAAGGCCGCCCGCCCGCCCGCCCGCCCGCCCAGCGGGAAAGCCCCAGCAACGATGAAGCCGGCTCCGAACGGAGCCGGCGGAGTTGCTGGTGTGCGACGGGTGCAGTTGCACCCGTCACGATTTTCAGTATTTGCCATGCAGACACTGAAAATCTTAATGGGGCCCTGTTAGGGGGCCCCTGCAGTGCCCATGCCAGAGGCCTCACGACACCCGTTCCCGCCATCCTGTTTCTGGCGGTGAAAACCGCTAGAAACGGGATGGCGGGAAGGGGGTCGGAATCCCCATGGCGGCGCTGCCTGCAGCGCCGCCGTGGAGGATTCCCTGGGGCAGGGGAAAACCGGCGGGAAACCGCCGGTTTCCCTTTTCTGACCGCGGCGGTATGCCCCAGAAGCACCGCCAGCCTGTTGGCAGTGCTTCCGCGGTCATTGGCCCTGGAGGTCCATGACCGCCATGGTCAGAATGACCCCCTTAGTCACCTACAAACGAAAGTACTGTCATCCTGAGACCAGCAGTCTTGCTCAGAGCAAGAGTCCAAACTACGACATGGCGCCACCAACGATGGTGTTTAGGCACTAATTTACGGATACCCTGACTATCACTGTCTCACAGACAACAGGTACCCTCAGTACCATTATACGGAGACGTCCGTGGTCTTTGGGAGAATCCTCCTCAGCTGAACAGGTAACACCTAATTAGGCTGTAGGTTGTTCGAGCTCAAACTCATCAAAAGGAAAAAGCTTCCCCTATTTTTTGGTGTTCCGTTTCTCTAAACAACTATGGCTAATACCATAGACATTCCTGCAAATGCTAGACATGCACTTACACAACATTTATTAGCGCATGGCCTTACAGAAGAGGGCGGGGATGTTACTCTGATTATAGAAGCGACTGAAGCCTACCAAACAGAAACGTTTTACTGTTGGGTCACCTTTCCTGAGGCTGACCAAAGAACGCACACATTTCATACATATGACATTGCGAACGTACCCGTAAGATACGAAGCATACCAGTATCATGAAATATCAGTCACATATCAAGAGCATCAGAACTGGTTTGAAGGCGCCCTACTGCATGTACTACGACGGGTGAGGCTAGGTCCTTTAAGTAATGAAGGGCCTACATGGCCCATGTTTGCCACATATACACCTCAGCCAGGCATACAGACTATGCCGATCGCAGATTTACGAATATTATATAATGAATTAGTGGCATTATATAGACGATTGGTTCAGTTCGTAATGCGAACATTGAACACTACACCAGCGCGTCCAGCACCACCAGTAACTGGTGGATATCAATTGGTTACTGGGATTAATCCACAAACAGTGCATACTATTATGGGTAAAGTGCCCACGGAACGGGAAAAAATAAGGTTCTGGATTGCTCAGAAAACAAATCAGCTGGAAGCTGTGTTCCCCCATACGGAGCCACAGGAAAAACATAGATTGCTCACTATGTGCTTGCCGTTTGGGATGGTTCCCTTGGTGGATGAATGTGCCACTTAGGGTACAGTCTTCGCTGCCGTTTATACTACCACACATGGTACCCCTACACTTGCCAATTTACCGGAAGTGTTAAAACAAATACAAAATGAGCATGGGGCTGCACCGGCCCTGGATCTGGGGATGAAATTGATGCGTAACTTTGACGCCGTCTCCTCGATAATACTAAGTAATATTAAAGGGGAAGCGGTGGCACTGGCAATACGCCAGCGTCTCCGGGAAACTCCAAATATGGAACAAGAGAGACAGCTACCGAAAATAATCTCCGATACCTATACTAGTATAGGACGGGATGGTTTGGGAGCCAAACCAAAAAAATTGGACATACCGACTACCCCCCATAAGGAAGGTACAAAGCAGGCACAAGAGGGCTCTAAAAAGCGCTGGGACAAACAAAAAGATTTCAAAGACAGGAGAAATAAAAGAGCTGATTCTCCACATCGGGAGTACTCCGAAAGGAGGTATAATCTCAGGAATAGGGATAACATTAGAACTCCAGACAGATATACTGATTCACGTCGTTGTCGTTCCTTTCAGGATGCACCGGATAAATGTAGCGAGAGAGGGGGCCGTCAAGATCGACGTCCGGAATACGTGAAAGAAAAGAAAGACTTGCCACAGTCTACCATTAAAAAAGAAGAAAAGACTCCTCAGCAAAAGCCACAATTTAAAAAGAAGAAAGTGGCAGCACTGACCGTTAAAAATGCCAGTAGTATTGAGAACACTGTTGAGGAACAAGAGGTGGGCAGTGACTCTGTTGGACAGCGCGGCAGAGGTCACGATATGTCGCCTGAGTCTGAAAGATCATCTGGATGCGACAGCAACTAGCGATTATATTGCAGTTGAGACAGCGGATGGCCGCGTTCTCCCACCCGATCGGGTTTATGATTGAACAATTCAGATAGAGGGAGACGTGGAACGCATTATTAGTGTAATATTTTGGGATGAATTTACTAGTGATATCCTGTTGGCCGAGAGAGACTGGCCACCTGAACATGTCCGCAAGCTCCCACATGGGGAAGATGTCATTTTGCCTTCTTTCTCCGATCTTGTTCCAGAGGCAGACAACAAAGCCTATGCTGCTGAATGGGCTTTAGCGCAGGCACCTGCATCATACCGTAATCATGTAGGGTGGGACAAGGACTCTCCTTGTCATGTTATTCCCGTTAGGTCTACGCCGCAACCGCAGCCACAATACCCTGTTAAACATGAAGCGAAAGCTCCGGTGACGGAGATACTGTCACAACTTGAATACCAGGGAGTGATTGAGCCCTGTACATCGGCAATGAATAATCCATTATTTCCCGTTGCAAAAGCTGATCATTCATATAGAATAGTGGTTGATTATAGAAAATTCAATAGTCATACACGCACATATGCTATGCATAATTCACACAGCACAGCACTGATAAACAATATAGTGCGTAAAAAATATAAAACTACATTGGATATATCTAATGGGTTTGTCTGCCAGAATTTAGCACATGAAAGTAGGGACCTAAGTGCATTTTCCTTTGGCTCTCAGAAACGCTTTTGTCGTTTACCCCAAGGCTATAAAAACAGCCCAGGACTGTATTCAGCCCGTGTAACATCAATCTTGCACGAGCTTGATCCCGATGCATTATCCTATGTGGATGATATCTATCTCACTGACGACGCCCTCGACATTCATCTTGCGAGGGTCGATCGGATCATTTTGGGATTTGCAGCCTTCGGTTATAAATGTAATTTTAAGAAAAGCAAGATAGCCTTTCTTAGTGTATTGTTCCTAGGGTATGAGCTATCAAACGAGGGGAAGAGCCTGGCCCCGCACTTCCTAGAAAAGTGTGCTCAGCTACAGCCTCCGAACACGCTTAAGAAATTTCAGTCATTACTGGGTTTCTTTAATTTTGGCAGAACATACATTCCAGATTATGTTGAACGCATCAAGCCACTTTATGACTTAATTCAGCCCAACTTTTCTAGCAGGCGATGGACGATTGAACACACACACACATCCTTAGGGACATACAACGAGACATGCTGGAAGCTAGACACTTATACACACGTGACAATAAAACAAATTTGGTCATCAGAATAATAGCTGGTGCCCTTGGATTTACCTATGTCACCTTTAATGAGGGTGACACGGTGCCGATAGCATACAAATCACATTTGTACTCCAATGCTGAGAAACGTTTTGCTCCTACAGAAAAAATTCTGACAGCAGTTCAGATGGCCGTCATAAAGGAGAGGCCACTTGCCCAGGGGAAACGCATTATTGTTGTCTGTCTCCCCGGTGCCGGCCTTAGAGGCTGTCACTAAAGCGAGCGTTCCAAACGCCAAGGCATTACATCCACGCTGGATTCAATGGGCAACGTCTCTGACCGCCACTGATGTTGATTATGTGTTTGACCCAAGACTTCAGACACAAGAATTTCTCCAGTATGAACAGGAGTACCCCCGTACATATATTGCCAATAGACAGTTATAATACCATCATTTATACTGACGGATCGGCACAACCGGCTGTGGGTACTAAACATCAATACTCGGCAGCTTGCGCAGCCGTGTGCGGGGTAATGGAAGACGGAGTTTTCCATCCTCACAATACCTACACTCAGACCTTAGGGGACTGCACAGCCCAGTTGGCCAAGCTTAAGGCTCTTCTTCTAGCGCTCGAACATTCTGAGCCAGGAACACAGACTTTGATCATCTGTGATTCATATTACTGCGTCCAGTCATACAATGAATACCTCAATCATTGGAAACTGAACGGGTTTAGAGATTCTAAAGGGAACACCATTAAACACAAAATGTTGTGGGGAAGGGTGGCTGATCTTAAAGATAAGCTTCCATGTGTCCATGTAGTTCATACATTAGGACACCAACGTGTAGGAATACACGTTGCCGGCAATACATTGGCTGATGAAGCAGCCAAAGCATCAGTAGCTACGGCTTCTGTGGCTGCAGTGATTTGTTCTCGGACGAGGTTGGATAATGAAATACTGATTGCCGTTAAAGCTTCGGCTGCAGGCAAGACCCTTCCGAAAGGATACCCTACGAACTACGTATACTTATCATATCAGTGCACAGAATGTTGCTTTTGCAACGATTCCTGAGGTAGGTGATCGAGTGATCCCCAATGAAGACCAAAGATTAGAGCTGATTACAGCTGCACATGAGGGTGTCGCTTCTGTACATGCTGGTATACAGGCCACTATCACAATTCTACAACAACGATACTGGTGGCCTGGTCTATGCAGACGGACTAAACAGTATGTCCTTTGCTGTGACATTTGTCAGCAGATTAAGGGCTCAAACATCAAACGCCCTCCGCAGACATCTCTCTTAGTGTCAGACAAGCCACTCCATTGTGTATACCTGGACCATTGTGGTCCCTTGCAGCCTGATGGTACATATAAATACATTTTAGTGGCTGTGGATTCCTGTTCTAGATTCCTGTGGGTATGGCCACAGCGGTCGGCTGACGCCCGGACTGTTAGAAAATATTTGCTGATCTTTATCGGTACATATGCGGTTGCAGCATTCCATTCGGACCAGGGCCCTGCATTTGCCTCTAAAGCTTTCAGGGACACCGTGAGAACCATGGGTGTTGAACTCCATTACTCCTCACCATACCATACTGAGGGAAATTTGGTTGTGGAGAGGCGGAATCGTGATCCAAAGCAGTCCTTAACAGCTCGAGTATTAGGTACAGGTCGCAGTTGGTTACATCACCTATATGGGGTCCAGAGAGCACTGAATAATCTGCCAAGACGGTCCTTGGGGGGAAAGTCTCCATATGAGGTTTCTTTGGGACACCTATGTATGTCCCCGATCTTGATGCCCCTGGTATGGTGGCAGCAGAAACACCATTTGACATAAAAGAACATCTCACTGTTTTACAGGAGCTTCAACAATTCCGTGATGATAAATCATCTGCAAGTGCTGCCACCTTGGGAATAAGGGAATTGGCGAAAACTTTGACTGGCTGGATTCCTAACGTTGGGGATCTGGTTTGTGAGAAGATCGCTGTAAAGAAGGAGTTCGGTCCATCATACAGGGCACCTGTACCGGTCTTGGGAATACAAGGCACCAGGACTGTCGTCTTACCACCACTGTCTGGTTCTAAGACGAACAGATTCATCTCCATTGATGACATCAAACTACACCATGTGGCCAATCCTTCACAGTAGACCAAGAGGTCCCTTGGGTAGTTCCCGATCCCCTCTCACTACACAACAGGACATCCATCTACATAGTAGGATGAATATCACCACTACTGACTATGCAACTATGTCAACTGCTGTTCCGGACACTTCCTCGACCATGGGGAGGGCGGAAAATTAACTTTTGTTGGTTCCAGTAACAACTTCGGTGACCACCCCGCTTCAGGATTTGGCTGTATTTTACACGAACACTTCCACAGCTAATAACGTTGTCTATCAAGAACTTCCACGAGTGGTGGATGAGAATTCACCGGGTCCTGTGTTTGCAGAGACTTCCTCTGGCTATTTTGTAGACATTGATGATTTTTCTTCGGATTCATCCTCAACTGAGACTGACAAACTTTCGAGAAGTAGCAAATTCTATTGATGGCTTAAGAAGAACTATTTGATATATCCATGGAACTATCTATGGTTCTGTTTGACATTTATTGCATTATTTTTATGGATTGGTTTTGTGACTGTTTTCTTTTTACTAATTAATGGTCACTATATCGCTGATCGCTCCTCTGTGGAGCCTGTTGATGAAATTTTAACACCACATCATTCTTCACATAAGGTCCGACGTGATTTGTCCCCTGTCAATATTACAGCTATTCCAATTCCTGATGGGATTGTGTGGGACAAAGTTCCGTTCTATATATACGGGCCTACAGAGATAATTCAAATACCATACGTGTTAAAAATTTCAATGTCTGATGTTATTACACCTAATGTTGTCTCTGATGATTGGGATGTTCAAACAGTTGATTCAATGCTAACTGAAATGAAGGACTACTCCGCTTTTGGAAGTGATGATGTATATGATTATACAATGAATTATGGGGAAATGTTCTGCTATAACAATTGGGGACATCACTACCTGCACCGTGCAACTAGATATAGGCCTCTCTTTAACTACACACAATGGGAACACTGTTCAACACCACAGGTGGGGAGTCCAAAGTATTACAGTGACAAATTCACATACTTTTCTGGGCATGATACAAAGAAGGCTGAATCGTATTATTTTAAATGACCTCCAGCGCAATTTAGAAAACTTTTGCTAACAGATACGAAACTGATTTATTCAGATCCCTTTGTTTCCCAGCTCTCGATTGAGGGTTACGAATATTGGAAAAACACTATCGATTTGAAGAGTGTATGGGGGACACAAGATTGGCAAATACAGGGTAGGGAGGCTTTGTTTCGAGCATGCTTGATTCCTGTGCAAATGATTTTTTTAAATGACACTGTTGAGCAGACATCATGTCTAGGGTTGGCAAAAATTAAAGATCTGAACACGCCCAGTATCCCTACTCCGACAAAATTTAGAGATTGGCAACACTTTCTTAATGTTTCAGAGGACAGGCCAGATGCAATGGTTAAGGCTGGTGATTATAATTCTTCACTTTCCCGTCCCGGCGGATTGTTGGTATGGCTCACCGACACTGATGAGTGTCAAAGGCGTTTTTTGAACTCTTCATGGGGTTTTTACATTCATAGGCCAGACCCTCGCTTTCTATCAGGTCAACATACTGGTATAATTACAACATACAGTGTGGGTAAGCTGTGCCAGCAATGGGTGCAGACAAACACTTTAACAGCGGTTAAACAACACCTGAACACTCTTTCTGACAGTATAGACTTACAGGATTTCCTATTAGGTCCTAGGAAACAACGCTCGAAACGTTTTTTATATGCTATGTATAATGAAATTTGGAAACTTTCCCAAATTGAGGCTGCTGCACGTTTAAGGCAACTTGATAAGGAGAATTTGGAAAAAACATTGGCTGTTGTCGACAATGGCATGAACACGCTGTCCAACAGGATTTATTCACTGTCAAATATAGTGTCATCTGCTATTGATATCACTCAAACTGATTTGTCCCGGTTATATCATGGGCAAACACAGCTACGTTCCATCATGCAGCTGGGTTGAGCATTGCAGACACTGAGAAGTGGCCACATTCCATGGAAGTACATTAATGGGAGTGAACTATTCGCTGCTTTTAATTTTTCCAGAGAACAAGAGACAATGGCTAAAAGGGAGGCTCGTTTCACCTTGCTTCAAGAAGAGAAGTTAGATAAGTTGCCCTTCACGGTAGCAGATAGTCCTTCAACTATCTGGCTCTTACACGGCATTATTAATTTACCGTTTTCGACCTTTCGTTTCTCGAGCTGCCTGAAACATCTTGCAGTGGGACGATATGAACGGCTAGGAGATAGCTTTATTAAGGAAGAGTGGGAGTTGCCCTTTGAGTATCAATGTTTGAACAGTGAACAGGAGGTCTTTCTTAGCAGAAGTGAATGTGAGACTGCTGTTCGTCATTCCATGATATGCAAACAGGTGTCTCTTCACTGTCTTTGCAATGCGGGGGTCGCGAATTTGGCCTGTTTTCTGAAGGGTACTCCAGTCCCCTTTATTCGTTCAGTGTTTCATGTACTTTCTAATGGGAGTTATGTTCTACTGAACGATGAAAGCTGTTGCGGCTTGCGACCTGGAATTGCCTACGCAATCTCGGCCACGAAGGTTGTTACGTGTTGTGGCCATGTTTTGTTTCCCCCCACACGAGGGATACAAATATCTGAAATGTGGCCCCACATAGATACTATTAATGTGAACTATGACAAGTTGAGTAGACTGAAGGCGCTATTGTTTCAGAAACAGGTCGCCTTGACATCCGCAAAAGAGACGTATGCTCTCCAGATTGCGAGATCATCAGCTGAGATACAATCCCTTTTAAATACCGATTTCCCCAAACACTTTGGAGAGCTGGTATCCAGAATATTCAATGCTTCAAACACAACTGGGATTGTTCATTTCTTTAAGGCTGTCAGCATGGAAGCTTCAAGGCGCCAAAGATTGATGGGCCCACTCCTTCATCTGTGCACTGTCTGCCGGCATCGTGGTGCCTCCTGAGGGGAGTTGACTGTCGCTGGCGCTGGGACTGCTGTCTTCCTGTGGGACTAGCCTCTGGGGGTGGTGTGGGTTCATGTTCTGGCATCTCATCTGAGTCCAGGTTATACTCTGGCAGTGGTAACACATTTGCCCTGCGTCTAGTAGGAACAATTCTGTAGGACTCACTGGTATTTGAGTTTGACTGTGGCTGTGTTTCTGCTTCCCCCACTTTTTCAGATCCTGCAGCAGCAGGGACCGGGTCATCTGCAAGGACAATGTGCAGCATGTCAGTTCTAGCATTTTTCACAGATTTCTTCAGTGTTGCTTTAAATGTACAATTAAATTGTGTCACCATAAGTCGTTTGTGGTGTTTCTCTATGTGGATGACCACTATCTTGCTATTTGTGTTGTGTATTCACCTTAGGGTTGTGTAATACCACTCCCATAAGGCATTGTTGTGTTGTATGTAAGATGTGACATGGACTAGTTTTCACTCTGCATCCAGCTAATATCTATTTCCTAAGGGGCATTTGTACATGCACATATGGGGATACACATAATTACTGGCCTTACCTTTGCTGGTGCTGTGTGTCCCTGAGGTGTCAATGTCAGTAACGCCACTGACAGCTTCTGGAAGCAATGTGGACTCCATCAGGTCTTCCATAGGGGTGGACGGTGTCTGGGTGGATGATCCGCCTCCGGTGCTCCTTGCCTCCTTCAGCCTGCTTGCCACCCTCTCTTTGGCACGGGACCGCAAGTCGTACCATTGCTTGCGTATCTCCTCCACAGATCACTGCGCAACACCCACTGCGCATATTTTTGTCTGGATGTCAGACCAGAGTTTCCGCTTCTCACTCTCAGGTACTTGGAGTGAGTTTTTTCCAAATAGTCTATCATGGTTCCTAACAACTTCCTCAATGAGCACCTCCAATTCTGGCTCACTGAATTTGAGCTTCCTCTTCCTGTCTCCCTTCTCCTTCCCATTTCCAGCATTGGCCATGTTGCTGTTTGGTCCTGGCTTGCTCACAATGCTGACTCCCCGGTGCTGGGCTGTGTCTCTCTCCCTGCTCCTGTGGGTGTGGCTCCTGGAAACAGCATGGGCTGGCTCACTTCCTGGTTATGATGTCATCAGGCTGTTCCGGTTTACCGTTTTCGCTATTTGCGATTTTCAATTACCAAATCGCAAATATTTTTGCGATTCGGTATTTGCATCTCGCAAATTGCGTTTGCGAATTTTAAGAAATTGCTATTAGTGATTTTCAATTTTGATACATCGCTTTTTGCATTTCTTAAATTGAGATTTCTTAAAAATCGCAATTTGAGAATCGCTAACTGGAATCTTGATACATCTGGCCCTATATTCCTATAATCATATCATGCAAGTAAAGTGTGTAAAATGGCATTGCTAAAAGCGATGCAGCTAAAATTTGTACAATGTAAAATAAAGCTAAAAACCAACTTGGGTCAAAGAGGTCCTCACAACACAGTTTTCTAGTATTTTTCAAGGAATTCCGACCATTCTACCAATAATCGGCAGAGGTTTCATCGTCTTTCTACCGTTTCGACAAAGACACCAACATCACGGCGCACATGTATCCAGCTGTAAAGAGATGCAGAGAAGCGCTTGCTCGTTACGTGGAACATTTCATGTATATATGAATTCAGTATCATGTAGAAATATGTCTTTTTTTTACTCGTAGCATGGTATATCGCAAAAAATAGAGATGGGTTTTGTTAAACATTAACTACTGTCCCCACAAATGTAATATGCCCCTGTGACGTCACATTTGAATGTACATGCCGTTGATAACATAAAGGGGGTCATTCCTACCCTGGCGGTCATAGACCGCCAGGGTAGGTGACGGAGGAAGCACCGCCAACAGGCTGGCGGTGCTTCCGGGGGCATTCTGACCGTGGCGGTAAAGCCGCGGTCAGAAACGGGAAACCGGCGGTGTCCCGCCGGTTTCCCGCTGCCCCAGGGAATCCTCCATGGCGGCGCTGTAAGCAGCGCCGCCATGGGGATTCCGACCCCCTTACCGCCATCCTGTTCCTGGCGCTTTTCACCGCCAGGAACAGGATGGCGGTAACGGGTGTGGTGGGGCCCCTGGGGGCCCCACATTGATTTTCAGTGTCTGCTTGGCAGACACTGAAAATCGCGACGGGTGCAACTGCACCCGTTGCACCCCTTCCACTCTGCCGGCTCCATTCGGAGCCGGCATCCTCGTGGAAGTGGGGTTTCCCGCTGGGCGGGCGGGCGGCCTTCTGGCGGTCGCCCGCCAGCCCAGCGGGAAACTCAGAATGACCGCCGCGGTCTCTTGACCACGGTACGGTCTTCTGGCGGTTCCCGCTTGGACGCCGCCCGCCAAAATTGGAATCACCGCCAAAGTCCATAAGGTCCGACTCCATTCCAAGGCAGCCCCCAATTCCATCTCGGGTAGCACTGCTCCAGTTTTCTGAAAAATCATTGTTATGTCTGGAAAAAACACAAATGTTGTTCATCCTTATTGGTCTTATCATTCCTAGGATTGAGAGAGTGTCAAGTCATTCAGATAATGACCTAGGTATAACACTTGATGCAGCACCCAGACTTGGACAAGTGTTCACTAATCACAATGTCAAGGTCATTAGAGGAACATCTATAGATAAATGATCAATAGGGTGTAGGCTAAATTGACCTCCCTTCAGCTCCCATTTTCTTAAAGATGTATCTAGTACACATCTTGTGATGCCCCTAACCTGTGTCCAACATCCCTGAAACTATGTCAGAGGTTTTCATCTCTGATAATAATTTAGTATTTAAGGACCACCACTCGCCCCCCTAGGTGGAGAGGTCTTTCAACCAGATTACCTGCAAGATACTATCCAAGATGATCTTGACTACTGCCACCACACAGAGAAGATGCTGCATCTAGCTTGATGCTGATAAGAGCTGAGTCCCTGAGGGAGGCTGTTTGCCTTTTGCATGAAACGCTTCCTCCATGACTTGCAATAACAACAGCTTGAGCTGTCCTTACGGTATGCAGTGCGTTGCTTCTCCTCATGAAACTCTAGACTGCAACTTACACTACTACATGCTCTCCCAGGTTATGGCATAGAAGCAGGTTTTTGGGCTTTTGGCTTCTTGCTGTCTTTATGATATCCGGTGTGGTTATTTTATATGTACTATGAGACCAGTTCACCCTGTTATAATAAATACTTTTAGTCATAAGTGTCTATTCTTCTTAGTGTGGTGTGCGTGATATTGTGAAGAACTGAATAGGATTACTGTTCCCGCAGTGCTTCTGCTCTCTTCTTAGGAGTTAGCAACCCAAAAGCAATTACCTTACTTCAGCCGTGTGTTAGGTGTGGTTCTGCGGCCCTAAAGAGCCTGTCTTTGACATCCAGAGCTGGTGCACTGAACTAATTTAACCTGTGTCATCTGTGGGTGGGAACTCAAACCGCATCAATTATGCCAGAGTCATAGTTTACGCAACAGATCGAGCTATATTCGGAAACCTGATAGAAAAAAGACTCACCACCAAGAACCTTTTATCTCCTGACATGGAACCCTTAATTGGCCTGAAGCAGGGTTGTATTTTAGCACTGCTTTTAATTTCATAGAATATTCCTAAACTGGGAACTCAAGGGATTATACATCAGGCTTACACCAACAATTTGGTAACAGGCTATCAGAGGTCATTCAAAAAACCAAAATAATGACTATGGGGAGGAGCAGCAAACTAACAGTATGAAATTTAGGTGACACGTCAATTGAAACACTCAATTGAAATTGCCAACCAGTATGATTGTCTGGGAATGTAAATTGATGGCAAAATAATCTGGACCAATCATATTATTACCAGGACACATTATTATCAAACACCACCCCCCACTACGTTTTAAGATTTGAATGAAACCTCATCCATACCTCACATTGGGACATCAATGAATGATTTCTACTAATGTGCTGCAGCATAGCCAACAACTTTAAAATAATAATTTTTTTTGGAATTCAAAAAGAAATCACACAGAAATATGGAATTAAATCTCATCAGTAAATAAGGAAATCAAAGAATTTAACTGATTCATTGGTTTAAATGAAGCGCACCATCAGGAAAGACCTACTAAGGGAGATTGGGAGGTAGCAGGGATAATGACCTCCTCTCTGTGATGAGATACAGACATATGGACTTGGTGTATGAATCTTTGTTATTGATCAATCAACAACATATTGAATCAAACCTACAAGGTTCACTAAAAATAAATAATTAAGATTAATATTTCTTAATAAACCAATATTGACATTCGAAGGAACGTAGAATCTGAAGACCACCATATTATGACCATGGCAGTCTTGCCAACCTTCTACAGCCAATACACCGCCAGTACCACCAGTGTGGTTAGGCTGTCGCAGAAGGCGCCTTCAGACCGACGGGGACCATGTTTCCAACGGACACATTACGAGGCTGCATACTGCCAGGGTTTCCACTGTGGCCGCACAGCCACCAAAACCCTGGCGGAAACCAAGTCTATAAAAGGAGACACTCACCTTCAGGAACACAGACACGTTTGGAACCACCATGGTACCAGAACTTGCAGTCTTCCCACTGCTCCTGATCGCTCTGCGTCTCCGGAACCAGCAACGACGAAGACGACAACAACCGTAAGTACACCCACCTAGCACACACTGGAAGGAAAGCCATTAGCCACACGCACACACAACACACACAGCCAGGACAGCTGGCGACTGCCACACACACATGCAACCATACACCCATACCAAGACACACACACACATAGGCACACACAAAATACACAAATGAACAAGACACACACCACGCCCAACACACACATTCCATACACACCCCACCTCGCACACACATCACCGCCATAGGCTAACACACATGTGCACAACACCACCGACTCACACAACATTTCAATCACAACTACACAAACTGGTTGCCAAACCATAGAATAGCACATGGCAATATGTATTGACAACAACACGGAAAGGCTACTCACAACCAATTATCAACAACACACACACACATACAACGTACCAAATGTCCCACCAGGCTCACACAACATACAACACATATGACATAGCCATGCCACACCCATGGACACACACACAACAACCACACAATGGCACACAACACCACCATAACACATCACACTATGTACAATGTACAACTGTGCAAAACACAGGCATGGAGCTACACAATCATATCACAGACTCAATACACACAAATGGCAGCCCCACTCACATACAAGCTAACACAACCAACGCACACAACTCACACACACAAACCAAATCCCACAGACACAACACATCCATGTTGAAGGAAAGGCAGGACAAGTATGTCACCATCGATACCAACAGCAATATGGTCCAGATGTAATACAAATAAGTGCTGCATGTAAAAGAAATTATATACAAAATTAGGCCATTCGCCAGTCCATGGTCAATTGTGCCCATGGCACATATGGCATAACACAGTGCCCCAACTTGACTCCTGACTGCAAAGTGACCTCCACAGAGTAGGGGCATCCAGGGGGCAGGCAGGCATCTCAGGGGAGTTTGAGAGGTGGTGGAGGTAGGGGTCTGGGCTTGGGAGGGGGGTTCTTGGGATTGGGTCTGGGTTTGGGTGGGGGTCCTTGGGTTTGGGTTTGGGTTTGGGCGGGGGGTCCTTGGGTTTGGATTTAGTAGGAGGGTCCTTAGCTTTTGCCTTGGGAAGGGGGACCTTTGGTGGGGGGGTTGTCTGCTTAGCAGGGGGAGAGAATGGGCAACACCAGGGGTAACAGGGTAGGACTGGGAGGTGGAAGGGCTGGACTTGGGGAGGAACACAGGTCGCTTCGGGGAACCATGTGGCAGGGAGGGGTAGGGAGAAGGGGAAACTCATAAAGAAAACGTTTCGTAGGAACACAAGAACAGTCATGAGAAAAGCGTTTGGCAGTGGAGGAAGAGGGAGTGGTTGCAAGATGTGTTCTTGTCAGTGTCTTGGATGCAGGTGCGTGCCTGGGTTGAATGTGCGTGCTGAGTGTCTGTTGGGTGGGTGAGTGCTGGCGTTTAGGTGTCTTGGGACGAGGGGGGAGGGGCTTGTAGATGCCATGCTAGATGGGTGACTGTGTGTTGGGGTGGTGTCTGCAGGTATGGTACATGTGCTACATGTGGGGGTGTTGGTGGTTGTGGTGAGTGCACATGTGGTGAATGGGGTGGGTGAACGTGGGTTTGTTATTGTGCTGACTGTGGGTATGATGGGACATGTGGCTGGATCAGAAAGTGTTGGTGTCTTGACAGCAGTTGTGAGTGGTGTAGTGTCTGTGATGGAGGAGTGGTAGGGGAGTAAGTGCAGGGAGTTGATCCTGGTGTGTCTCCAGATGGGTGTTGTCTGTGTGCATGCCAGTGGTGGGTCTTGTGGTGGCTGTGTTTGTCACTGCAAACCGTGTCTGATGAGGTGGATGAATGCCTGTGTGAATGTGTGCTCTGGATAGGTATGGGGAGAGGGGTTTGGGATTGGGAAGAGGTAGGTGGAGGGGGGACGGGAGACAAAGGGGCACTGGCTAACGTCAGTGAGGAGGCCAGAGCCTGAAAGGATCTATGCATGGCAGCCATGGCACCGTAAATGCCTTTCAGGAATGCATTGCTCTTTTGGACTTGAGCTACCAGTGCCTGGATGGCATTCACGATGATGGACTGGCCCACAGAGATGGACCTCAGGAGGTCAAAAGCCTCCTCACTGAGGGCAGCAGGGCTGACTGGGGCAGGGGCAGAGGTGCTTGTGGCGAAGGAGACGCCCACCCTCCTGGTTGAACGGGAACAGGCAACTGGGTGGGGAGCTACAGGGAGGGCTGTGCTAGTAAGGGGTTGGTGGTCAATTATGTTGCTGGGGTGATCCCAGGTGGGTCCGCCACCATCAGGGAAGTGTCCATTGGAGGAGGAATCTGAAGATGATGTGGTTGATCTGGTCTCCCCATGGCCCTCCCCTTGCCCTCTGTCCTACTGGGTCCCTCGGCCTCACTGGTATCAGCCTCCTGGGTCCCGTGGGCTGCCGCTTTCCCACTCGTCTGTGCTCCTTCTCCTCCGCAAGAGGATGCTGATGCACACAATGAGAGAGAGAGAGGGAGGGAGATAGAGAGATAGGGGACAAAATGGTTAACATACACTTCCCATTGACACAGCTAATCATCTGTCGTCATACACATCATGGCTATACAATCTCATTTTCAAGTACACATTATCTACATCATGTCATGACATGGCACTACTTCCCGCATCTGCCTGGCAACTCTCACACCTACTCCAATACCTAAGTAAAACAGTATTACTAGACCCATCCTCATGATGCCAACCTATGCTGTGTTAAGCTGGCACAGCGTGCCCTGGATGCACTACCAATACCATGCATGAATTCACATCTTACCTCACCATACCCCTATCACCCACCGGATGTGCAGAATACACAACAATACACTGTAGTCCCCTACAATGCCAACACCTGAGTAGTCCATGTCCAATGTCCATAATAGTGTAGTAAACTCCAAACATTGAACACACAACATTTACCTGTCGTTACACATGGCTGCCCACTCAGTATAGTGAGCCCATCATGGAGGACAACTCAGATTTGCCCAATACCAGTCAAACACCTAGACACTTCACATCAGATGTGTAAAGCAATACCCACATCACTCCCAATCTGCCACAACCTAATAGCCAAGACATGCTGTCACAAGTGCCCCCATCCATCCATGTCGACATGATGTAGGCAGCCACTCAGCAATGCATCAAAGGACAAGCCAGGGCTTTGTTATGCATACCATATACACACCATGGTGTCACATCTGGGAACCCCCAGGGCAATTATCATCACCAGTACCAACCCATACTTAGGAAGTACATATCCCCACAAGTATAGCCCCCAGGAATGTCAGAACTGTGCAATCATACCTCATCCAATCTACATGTATCATGATCCCAGGTTGCCTACCTACACATAACCTATGGTCCACACATCTCCTATTTATGCCTCGTCAGCTCTCAGCCCAATACTCCTGTCACATGAAGGGCAGTGCAGTGCTGGAACTGGGATGCCAGCCCCTGAATCCATCTATACCAGTTACAGTACATGGCCTACAAAGTCCCAGGGATGGAAGCAGAGTTGCACAGTCGCATATACATATTGGCTACATAAATGGGAGTGGACTGACACCTCTGAGCCACTGATGCAGATGGCTGGAGCTGGTTCATACACAATGCTTAGGGCACTACTGACACTCGCATCCATCGTAGGGCCATGATGGAGTCACACATGTCTCCATGTCATTTGTGCATGAACACATAACAGACTTGGAGTGGTATGGAACAGGGAGATGACAATCCACTGACAGTAGAGCATGGGGACACAACTATAACAGATATGCAGCAAGGGTGCCTATTGTCCATTACCAAATGTTGATGGACAAGTGGCATTGACTGCAATGCCACTTTGGTAGCACTTATGCACCCACTCCCAATTATGGCCTGCCAAGTCCCAGGGTACAGTGATTAATCATCGCCGTGATGCCTTCAAACGCCCATCCAGCTCATAGTAGGCCACTGCCACTGCCAGAATGCGGGCCATTAGGGGGGTTAGGGTCTGATAGGCACCCCTCCCTCGTTGGGAGGACATCCCCAGCTGGGCCTCAGCGGTCTTCCAGGCCCTGCGTCTCAGGTCATCCCACCACTTGCAACAATGGGTGCTCCGCCAGATATTGACCCCCAGGGTCCGCACTTGCTTAGCGATGGCACACCAAATCCCCTTCTTTTAATGGGCGTTGACCTGCATGGATGACAAGGGCAGAAGGCAAACATTATGTGACTGGAACCATACCAACAGCAGTGGACCATAAACATCAGACCCACCACATGCCCACACACACCCATCCTCACAACCCACACACCTGAACTCCATGCCCCCTGCTTGCATACACTCCCTATCCGGTACACGTACGCCATTCACCCTCACACCCATTCCTATCACACATGACTATGGCATTGGGCTCACCTGCTCCTCCGGTGCCCAGTCCAGCTGTCAATACAGGAGTAGGACCCCTTCTACCAGCTTCACCAGCTCTTCTTTGGTGAAGTAACATCTGCAGGACGTGGGTTGATAGCTCCCAGAGACAGTACACAGCAGCTCAGCTCATGGAGGTCTTGCTTGCTAGAGTGTCAGGTGTCAAGTGAGCTAGGCTGCAGAAAATGTCTGTCATGGTCTCCGAGTGCAGCTAATTGGCGCCAGTCTCTCATAGACAGCAATGTTACCCAATGAGAAGTTGCACGGCGGTTGCGACCACCTATCCGCTATGATGAGATACGTCGGCGGAATTAGGTCACTACCACCTGTCCAGTGCAGCAGGTCAGGCGGCTGTCATTTTCAGCACATGTCATGCCATTATGCTGAATTAAAAGTGTGCCATACACCTCATGACAGATAGCGGGGCAGGCCTAAGTGGTGCCATCATGTTTTGACACATACATGTGAGATGCATGACACAGTGACCCTATGTGGCTGGGTGTCTGATGACCAGCATGCCCAGATTCTCATCAGCTGAATGGCCGTGTCACTGTATAGGTATATGGCATGACTACATACGTGCTCAATGCAGGACAGGTAAGTGTACCACATATGTAACATGAATGTCAGACACTAATGATCAGGGCCAGCAATGTACATCAAGGGAGACGTCCATGCTGCTTCAGCATGTCCAATATAGTATGTGCCAGCAGTGTGCTCCATGTGGACAGTGTTATGTGTGCATGTTGTATGTGTTGTGCAATTTTCATTGTGCTATTTCTCCTCTCTATCGTAGATAGCCTGTCCTGAGGAGAATGAGACTTGCACCAGTGTACGGGTCGATAGTGGACCTTGCAACCCTGGAGGAGAGGCACATAATTCAGACCTATCGTCTGAATTGACAGACTGTCATGGAACTATGTACCATTTGGAGCCAGATCTACTGCCTCCCATACGTAATCCCTAGGCTATGCCTCCCACAGTTCAGGTTCTGTCAGTGCTACAGTTCCCTGCCACAGGGTCCTTTCAGATGACAGTGGGCTTGGCAGTAGTCATGTCACAGCCCATGTTCAGCTCTGTGTTGAAGAATGTACTGTCTGCTTTCTTGAAACACCTGGACCGCTACATCAGGTTCCTCTAACAAGTGGATTTGGCACATGTGAAGGCTGCCTTCTATGATGTGGGACACATCCCACATGTGATAGGGGCCATAGATGGCACCCATATACCCTTGGTCCCTTCCAGTGCCAATGAACAGGTGTATAGGAACCGAAAAAACTACCACTTCATCAACGTGCAGGTGGTGTGTGTGGCTGACCAATACATCTCCCAAGTTACAGTCAGGTGTGTGTGGCTGACCAAAACATCTCCCAATTGATAGCCAAGTTTCCAGGATCAGTGCATGACTCCTACATTCTGAGAACAGCAATGTCCACACATGATGGCACGTCTACAGCGGGAGAGGGTTTGGCTCATAGGTATGTATCCATTTGGTTGTATAACCCTGTTATGGCACCTGTCATCCCTTTGTTCGCTGTGGCTGCACCTGTATTGTAACAGGTCCTACCTCTGTGCACACAGGTGACTCTGGCTATCCTAACCTTCCCTGGCTGTTGACACCAGTGGGGTACCCTGTCACTGAAGGGGAACACCATTTGAATGAGGCCCACGGTAGGGCGAGGCATGTGATAGAAAGGATATTTGGCCTACTGAAGGCCAGATTTAGATGCCTGTACGTCTCCGGAAGGTGCCCTCCTCTACAGTCCCCAAAAGGTATGCCAGATCACAGAAGCCTGCTGCATGCTCCACAATCTGGCCCTGAGGTGTCAGATACCCTTGAAAGCTGAGGAGGAGGAGGCCGCTGGACCAGTGGCTGGTGATGCTGACATGGAAAGTGATGAGGAGGCAGATGAGGAAGGTGGAGCTGACTCAAGGGCTGAGCTCAACAATCAGTACTTCCAGTGACATACAGGTAGGTTGTCTGTGTATTTGCTTGTCGGGTATTTCGACATAGGTGTTTATCTATGGTCCCCCTGAACTGGTACATCAGTGGAGGTATAATGTGTTCCTTTCCCTGTGTGTGTGTTGTGGGAGGGGACTGGCTGCATGTATGCTGCAGTACAGTAATGTACTCTCTGTGACATGTGTACTGTCTGCAGGTTGGAAGCATTACATCTCTCATGTACAGATCAGTACTGTGCAATGTGTCCTGCATAGTCCTGTTCTCATGTAATTCCAGCTACTGACTGTGCAGTGGTAATCTTTGACACTCCTACCTCTTGCTTGAGCCATGCGTGTTCTGAATTCTTTGGTTACTGTGCACAAAGTGGAGTTTAGCAAATGAGAGGTGCCATGTACAGTGATTGGTGATGTATGTTCTGTGACTGGTGCTGAAGAGGTGTTATCTGTCGTGCCCTGTTTGGTTGTCTGCTACACTGAGCACGTCCACTATGGACTACATATGTGCTTTAGCTCTCATCATGACTACTATCCTGATGGTGATCTCTGTAATGGTCTTTTTGCAGGTTGGATGCGTGGATTTACTCATGTGGATGGCAACACTAGTGAATCCCTTACATCAGACCTGGCACATATCTGTCACATAGTGACTGCTGCAGACAATACCACCTTCTGCAATCCTTTCCACTGCCAGTTGGATTGTGGTCCATCCCACTTTGACGATTAGGTAAACATACTGTTTTTACTGTACAAATAAATACACATATGGAATGGCTGTGATCAATGGTGTTTATTGTGACTTGAGAGACAAACAGGTAATGAGTGGGGTCATGGTTGAAGAAATCCTGAGAGTAGGTGGCACAGCTGTAGGTAGCACTGGTCCTGTGTCCATGCACGGTGGGAAAATGGAGTTTAGCCATTAAACAGTCAAAAGGGTGACTCAATGGCACACAAGTGAGAGCTATCAGGTGAGGGTCACTTCCTGTCAATGATTTTGGTTTTGGCATCTGCTCCTGCCGGATGTCAGGCTGGACGTCCACATTTGCGGGGGGTTGTGCAGCTACAGAGGGAAGGGTGCCTGGGGCCTTGCCTCCTCTGGCTGGGCCTCCATTCCACTGGCAGTCGCAGATGTTGAGGGCTCTGATGTGATGTGGGCAGTGGAAGGGGCCTGCTGGTGGGTCGAGGAAGCACGCAGGGTGGTGTTAATGCCCCTGAGCACCCCTGCAACGGAGGCCATGATGCCATTGATGACCTGCCACTGCTGCATGACCTCCTGCTGGTATTCCCTCTGCAGCCTCTGGTTTTGTCCAATCATGGATATGATCTGGCCCATCCTGCCCTGGGGTAGTTTTTTTTTTTAACATGTTTCTATTGGGTTTTTTAACCCACAGGTTCCTTCCCACACCCCCTACCCCCATATGCCTGTGCCCCTGGCACGGTGTGCCCACTCCCAGTTTCGCCAAGTCCTTAATTGTGTGGGCTTTGAGGGGTCAACTCAGGTCCCTGTACACTACTGATTGGCCAGTCTGTGAAGCACAGGTTTGGGGATGAAGGGTTGGCTGAGCTGAGGTTGCCAGAAGGTGGGGGGGGGGGGGGGTTGTTGTGAGCAGGGTGAGGCAGAGAGTGGTAGATTAACCAGGGGTAGCAGAGGGGCCAGGTAAGTTATCTCTGTCCAGCGATGTTGTCCTCACTGGGGCCTTCATCCTGTAGAGGGCTAGCATTCTTTGGTAACCTCTCCATTGTTGTTGTGGCACGTGTACCTGTGGATGGAGTGAGAGAGAGTTACATGTTGTAGGTGTGTATGGTTGTCAGTTAGTCTGATGCATACAGTGGCTTGACTTGATTCCCAGCAATGACATTGACCGGTGCAGCACTGATAACACTGTTTGTGGATGGTGGATTGAGAATTGTGTACCAGGCTCCTTGGGCTTGTTTGCATCAGGCTTGGTCACTTTGGCTGGGTGGGGGTGGGGGGGGCGATGTTCTGTTCCTGTCCACAGCCAAAGGGTTCTGAAAGTCCCAGAGGAAACCCCAGCTGCCTCAACAGGCCCAGACCTTCAGCGACCTCAACAAGAACCAGCAGCACTTTGGGCACCATTTGAGGGAACCACGCGTGTTCGTGCCCCTCAAACCGAGGTGTGGTGGCGCGTGCATCAGGCAAGAAAGAAGTAAATAAGAAAATCTTGAGGGAAACTTACAGAGGGCGATGATGCGATCAGGAAAAGAAAGGGCCTTGCAGTGGCAAGCAAAAAGAAGTAAGCTTAACAAACCCTCCTCCCCGCCTTCAACATCAAAACGGGAAGCAAATATGAAGTTAAAACATCAACCCTTGATTTCCCCTATAAAACCCTTCTTTCAAAGATTTAAAAAATCGGCGAACATCCCCCACAAAATTGACTTCCTGAAGGATCCTGTGGATGCAATGTTTTCCTTACCTAATGGCTCCATGATTCTACCTCATCCAATTTCCCCCATAAAAATTGAAAGCAGCTTGCTATATGAGCAAGGTGACAAAAGCGAGCTCAAGGAGGAAGGACTGACTGAACAAACTGCCCTTGGTAACACCAAAATATTAACGGACAACAATCATAAAGAAAATGTCTGGGTGTGAATCAGTGACCTAGAATTACTGACCCTCCGGTCATCATCGCCGTCCCCCGATACTTCCAACTTTCCATCTCTGGAAAATATAACTCACTTTCCACATAGAGGTATTCAACTTCCCTTTGAGGTAAACATAATTATTAAAGGAGCCAAGGACCTGACAATAAGTCTACCTGCCTTGAGGCCACAAGAGGCCGGTAAAGTGGGGGAAGGGAATCACCCTCCAGAAACTATCCACACCTTGGAGGACCTTAAAAACCCATTATCACCAGAATTAAATCTTTCTCGTCTACAAGCAGATCTGAGTTCCGCCACACACACCTCCAGCGGGCCCTTCCTCCAAGATATGGGGTGAAATCCAAATGAAGAGCAAGCTGTAATCTCAGGAACTCAACTGGATACTTCTGTCCCCGAATACAGATCTCCAAACGCCTCTGCCACATTAAAGACAAAAATAATTGAACTCGGAACTAAGGAGGAAAATTATGAGAATGTATCACCTTCGCTAAACACACAAAAACAACTTGATCAAAATGCTGTTTGGGATATCTTCTTTAAAACCTCGCAACTAACACTGGATGCCTTGTCCTATCAGTCTCCTAAAATGGATGTCCAGGTGGACTTACTGAACGCTATGGCTAAATCAGTATCAGGGGTCGATCAGAAACTGGCAAACTTAAACAATTTGATAAAGCGAGCTCAGAGCCTCACAGAAATGACAATAACTGATTGCACTTGGGAGCCAATAATCAACAAGCTGGCCTCACTCCCAGAAGCACTAAATTCAATGATAATTAACCTCAAAGAAAACCTTAATATGAAAAGAGGGGGTGAAATTTCAGCCGAGGAATCACTAAGGCAAAGGGAGGAGGCCAGCCACAATAGAAATATGGGCAATGGAGCCCATCTCTGCTCTGTGGAAATGACTGACAAGGAAATAGAATCTCCTGAAAAATCAGGATGTGGTCAGGAAGGAGCACCAAAGAGAAATGCACACTCATCAAAATCTCCTGAGATCGAGGAAAGAAGTCAGCATGAGTTTCAAGCAAATACACCCCCACCCAAATCTGTGGGGCATCTGCTATGCTTAGAAAAGCCATCTACAAAAAGACAAAAGAAAAAACAGCGAAAAGCAAGAAATAAAATAGGGGGTGTCTCTGTGGGCACCCCCCACTGTTAAGTCAAGCCCGTCTTTAAATATGGATATAAGTAATGGTACATCAATGCTCTATGACTCCATTAACAGCTAAAAATGTATCCCAACGGCAAGTAAATTATTCCCATTATTCAACTCTCAAAGGAGGGGCCTCACTCTACAAAACCATGAGGGGCCAAACGAACCATACTCAAATGTGGAGTTAATACAATGCATGACACGACTTATGTGCTGCTTTAACCTGGAGTCCGCAGAACGAGTGGCGTGGATCTTGTTCTTGAATGTTTGGCCTTGGCCCAGGTAGGGGCGACTCTTTCTGGTAGCCACAGTGCTGCATGCAATGGGTACGCCAAGAGCAGGCCGTGTCCCGCAGAAGTAGTGCCAGAGGGAAAAAAAACCCTGAAAAGGGGAAAAAACCTCCAAAAGATAGATTCCTGCAACAGGAACAAAATGAACAGGTAACAGCAGGAGCAAAATACAGGAAAATACACTGGAAACGACGAGATCTAGCACAGGAAGACAAGGAAGTAGGAGAGAAGACATCATCCAAACAGAAAGTGTTGCAGCGCAATGAGAGAAAGAATTACAGCCCTTAAATACCAACAAACAGGAAGCGACCAACAGGAAGTACAAGGACACCATCTTAGATAGGGAAAAACACATAGAACAGAATGGTCTAGGAGCCATAGAGAGTAGGGAACAAGGAATGCTGGGAAGAGAAGGGTAATATGGGAAAGGGAGAAAAAACATAAAGGAAGGCACAACCAGATTTCCAGAAAAAGAAGAAAAAGAAAAGAACAGGTGAGTGGGGGGGTGAGACCTGCCTGTGAGCACGGTGCGCTAAAGAAGAACGAGGCCCCATGCCCCATGCCCAATTTGGTGCCTCGGAAGGTGCAGAGCAGGCTGGGGACGCGGCGTGTCTTGGGACCGCGTGCCGCGTCCCGAGCCGAATGTTCGGCTCGTGCCGCGTGCAGCGGCGCGACAATGCAAGGACCGACGAGTTTCACCAATCCCAAACAATATAGGCCAAAAAAAGCAGGACTCACTGAACATCAATCTACAACAACAGGAGGTGGAAGCTGAACCTAGTCTTAGTCCCGTAACTAACAGGATGTCATCTGATGAAGAGCGCATAACAATTACAGTTGCCAACCCTGAATATGTTGAACATCAAGGAGCTCAGACAGGGGCACAAACGGCTCGGCACCAGCCAAAAAAAGGAAGAGTGCTTAGACCACTCTCAGAAGGAGAGTCCCCCAATAGATCAGCTGTGTGGCAATTTGTTGCAAATTCAGGATGGCCAGATAGAGACTCTCCATCACAGATAGAGATAACAGAACATAAAAGGACAGTCAAAATGGGAGAGCTGGAGGTCTCTATAAGAAGTCCCAATTACATCCCGTCTAGAGACTGCAAACAACTAATTCTGGAACCACAATATCAATCCAGGGGCTTACATGGCATCCTTAATAGACGAAACATATTAAAATTGGTACAAGGTATTCTGGTTCTAAGAGATATAAAATCTACTGTCATTGTCTCAATAGAATTTCTACCGGTGGTCAAAAGTAATGCAGGAAGATCAAATGAATCAACCCTGGTAACATGGAAGACGTCACAGGTGTTTAGAAGAGTTGTCAAAGAAAAATTCTCCTTCTTAAAATGGGGAATTAAATTCAGTATACCAAAACAAACGGGCTATCCGGACCCTCTAGAGGATCAAATCAATATGCCGAACCTAATAAATTCATAAGAGTTAAATAATCCCTTTTCAGTTCTCAGATCCACAATTGGGAAAAATGATGATCACTCCACAGGGTTCCAAGCATCTAATACGCACCCTTTATCGCAGCTAGATTTGCGTTGGATGTCAGAAGAAATTCATTTAGAGAATCCTCAGTGACGTCCGAACAGCCGGGCTCCCATCCGGCGGACAACTCCACTTGATAAGCCCCTACAAGTTTGCTCCTGGAACATAAATGGGGTTAGATCAAATATCAAACAAAAAGATCTGGCAAGCTTATTTAAAAAAAAATCAAACTATCCTTCTACAGGAAACTTGGGCTACAAACCCATTCGCAATTGACGGATTTATGGATTTTTTTCCCCAGCAATCAGGGAGAAAAGGTTTGGCCATCCAAAGGGGGGATTAGCAATTTTTTTTCTGCAGGATTAAATATATCATGCACACGATTAGATGAGGAAACTAAGATTTCCTGCTACTTAAGCTGGGCAGATGGAATAAAGAACACTTAAGCCCTCTCTTGCTAATAAATGTATACATCAATCCAGAGGTACGATCTAAGAAACACATATCCTCCAAATTGATTGATACAATGTTAACTGCCCATCAGGATTTGGGATCCCTGGAGTTTCTAATAGCTGGGGATTTCAACTTGAAACTACAAAATCCCCTCGAAAGAGATGCCAAAACCATCATGCAAGATCTTCTGTGGGCAGTACCCCAGCAGTCAGTGGAGTCAATAGAGCGAGGTAAACCCATAAAATGCCACTTTCCTTAGTAAAAGATCTTGAGGCCCTCGGACTCAGACTCATAAACAGCAGATTTCCACAAGATACTCTGCCGCCAACCACCTGCTATGTCACTGGAACTCAAGCAACAATTGATTACACTATGGCCTCCTTATTTCTACTTATTCTAATTACTAAGTATTTCATCGTAAAATCAGATAAGAGTGACCATGGTCAACAATGCTTGGAGACTGGATGTGGCGTTCCCATATTTAATTCTGCACTGACTGCACCAAGGGATGTCACCACAACGAACTACAAAAGACTTCGATGGACTGAGAAATCAATGGAATCCATTGGAGAATGGTCAATGGTGATAATTGACCACTGCTATAGCGACACATCCAGGGACGCAACAAAAATCTGGTTGACATTCCTGGATAGATTTGCAGCTGGTCTCCTCACAGCTAGCTCACAAAAGAGTTACCAAAAGCAAGTAAAAGCAAAAACAACCAAGAATATAACATTTTCAGTGCACATGATTAAATTAAGAAGACAACGAAACAGACTCCTAAGATTATATAAGACAAATACAACGGACTTCCGTGTGAAGGCTGACGTGAAAAATTAAAATAATATTTATCGAAACAAATATGTGATCATTAACGAAAGAAAAATCATGACATTTGGGCTAAGGCCTTATTTCTAAGCAAAAAATCAAATGTACAGGGATTTTGGAAAACGGTAAATGACTTGAACAAAGCCCCAATGACCCTGACTAGCTCCAATATTTCGGAATCGGTATGGTCTGATCATTTAATTCAGCACTTTGGCGGGAAAAAGGGAACTATCAAAAACCTAGACGAGACAACAAATGAATCAAGCCCAAAAGGATTCGTATTAAAGCCCCCTACTCTCCAAAAGGAATCTGGAAATTTAACATTCACAACGTTGGAAGTTGTACATTTAATAACAAACAGTAAATGTGGAGGTGTTCCAGGTCCAAATGGGATCCCAAACGCACTGTTCAAAATGAGCCCAGCCTTTTGGGGAAAAAAATGGTCCTGACTCTTGGAGGGGGCCATGATCCACCCAATATTTAAAGGAGGTAGTACATTTTATCCTGAGAACTATCGATTGATTACCTTAATGGATGTAGAGGCCAAATATTATGCTGGGCTTTTACTGGAGGAACTTCGCAGGTGGGCAACCGAGAACAGTATTATTTACCCCAATCAGACAAGCTTTGCAAAGGGCCCAGGAACCGCCACAAATATTCTAACTCTCTCCACTGTCATTGACAAATGCAAACAAAAGAACCAACCCTTGAATCTGTGCTTTGTAGAGTTCAAATCAGCTTTTGATTTGGTACAGCAACGCCTTCTATGGGAGAAACTAGCCTCCTGGGGAATACCGGGAAATCTGCTAAAAGCTATCCAGCTGTTATACACAGATACATGGATTAGAGTTAAGATAGGGGACGGTTCCTTCCTTTCAAGGGAAATTGAGACAAAACAAGGTCTGAAACAAGGCTGTGTGCTGGCACCGTTTCTTTTTAATCTTTTTCTGTCAGATCTGACCGTGAAGCCAAATAAGGTGAATGCCCACGCCCCTAAGATTGGAGACATGCTTATCTCCAATTTGTTATACGCCGACGATGTAGTACTTCTGAGTCAAACCAAAGTAGGACTACGGCGGCTCATCGTCAACTTATCGGAATACACTGAACAGAATGGAATGGAAATTAATCAGAAAAAAACAAAGTGATGGAAATAAGCAATAAAATCCCCAGAATAAAAAAATGGTACACTTAAAGGGGAGTACTGGAACAAGTAAATCAATATATATACCTGGGCTTACTATTTGGCCCTCAAGGGAAAAGGGAAGCGTAAGGGAAATGCTATACTGCTTGCTTTTTGCACCTTGCATAAGCTGCTTAATGGCCCTAGCCACCGTCCCTTGCTGCAAGTTGTTGCAGCCAAACTAAATTCAACTTTCCACCTCTTCCTGATATCTTCCTTTGTGCGTGGATGGCTGCCCACTGAGTTGACCTTGTCAACTATTCACTGCCATACCTCCATTTTCCTGGCTACGGGTGTCTGCTGAACCTGTGCTCCAAAGAGAGGTGGCTCTACCCTGAGGATTTCATCGACCAGGACCCGCAACTCCTCATCTGTGAAGCGTGACATGGTGGTTGTGTTGTGGTGGGGGTTGGGTGCTGTGTGTGTGGGGTGCAGTGTAAGGTGCTTGGTGGTGTAGGGGTGTTTGCAAGTGGGTGGTGGTAGGTGATGGTGGCTGTGTTCAGATGTGATGTGTGTATGGTGTTGGTGGTGCTGTGGTACGAAGTGTGGTAAGTGTGATGTGTATGTGTGCTTATGGTGTATCTGTTCTATGCGATTGATTTGTGGCTTCTCAGGGTCTATGTGAGTCATTAGTTGCGCACAGGATTGTTGGTTGTGTGGAGGTGAGTTATATAGTGCTGTGTGGGGTATTCAAACTGGTATTGTGTTCTGACAGGAGTGAGTTCTGGGCGCAGCGGTTCGAGCCGCCAATGGTTTTCCACCATGGAAAGACCGCTGTGCTGATTTGTGGCGCGTAATCTGGTGGGGGAAAGTTGTTGGTGTGGCGGTGCTGTTCGTGCAACTGCCTCTTTCCCACCCTCCTATGTCCTGGAGGTGTTGGATTTGTGGCTGTTTTTAGGTGGTATACTTTGTGGACTCTTAATACGGTGGGTGGGATACCGGGTTGGTGGTCTGTTGGCGGCCGTCCCCGTGGCGGACTTACCAAAAGACTGCCAAACTTGAAATAATCCCCATAGTGTGCATTTGTCTAAAATTGTAAACACTGAGGAGACTATCTGTGGATACTTTGTAAAGAATGCTTTTTCATTGATCACACATGAAGGTTATAAATGCACCTTGGCCTTTGCCTTGTGTGCTCTCTATCCTGTGAAATTAAAATATTCATTGAGGGAGAGGTTTGGTAGAGTATGGGTCATTGAGAAATTCAGGTAATAACTATGGAGCACTAAATTTACTCTACTCACTGACCAGAAGCCACTTGTTATAATTTGTACGTCTCATGGGGTTCTCAAAGCAACACATTGGATAGCTATGATGTCCTTAATACTATCAGACTATAATTATGACATTGAACATATACTTGGTGTGAAAAATAAAGTGGCAGAATATTTAAGCATATCACCTTTACCTATGGACACATGCCGTGTGAGTGGGAGGATTACAGTGTGGAGACCTTGGACAATAGATACAGTAACCTTGTTATGGAATTGGATTACAGGTTATGATTTTGATTATATTTTACATAAAGTGGTAGGGTGCCTTTGTAAGAATAAACTGCTGCAGAATTCAGGCATTTTTGAGAGGTGAAAGATACGTTTTGCACAATGACCTATGGTCTCTATTAAGAGGTGACAGCAATGTTCCACCTAAAATCATTATACAAAGAATCTTAAGGATTATGTATGAAGGTCACAAGTAAACAACTAAAAATAAGGAAAGGGTGACGGCCTCATATTGATAGCAGGGCATTGATTCTGATATGGAAAAATTTGTCAGATCTAGTGAAATATGTGTTAGTGCTGAGAAGTCTCAAATCGTATTCAGACTTCCTCCAGGGTTTCTGAACTATCCAGAAAATAACTGAGAGCCTTTGGCTATAGATATCCTTGTTTCAATTTTAGATTTTAATGGAACACCTAAGTATTTGAGTGTTCTGGTCTTTATTCTAGGTGGTCTGAGATAGAGGTATTCAAGAAGGTGGTCTAGGATTTCATTCCTAGAAAAAGATGGGTCAGAAAGGGAGGGTATACCCAAGTCAAACAAAAATTGGACCTTAATTAATCTCTGAGAATTTGAAAGATTTTTTATCTACCTCCTTGTATCATCCTGCAGGGAATGGTGCGTGGAACACTCTAACAGAGTGACCATTGACAGCATTCAGACAACAATCGGTGGAAGGAAAAGTTGGGTGAAAGAACTTTATAAGTTAATTTGGGCATATAGAATAATTCCTGCCTTGACGGATACTGCTTTTTAGGGTACTGAGGAGAAGACAGCACTATACCGAGAATAATAAGACTTGAATGTCCATTGAATGTCAAAGAGAATTGCCTTGAATTAATGAAAAAAATAATTAACATATTTATTTCGATTATAAATATAATCATAAAAGAATAAGAAAATATAAACAAATCACATCATGAGAGTACAAAACATTCTGAAAGATTAATAAAATAAATGAAGTTTACAGCATTATTCAGTATAATCGCCTGATCTTCATGATAAAATACCATAGTTCATCACCTTGTTCCAATAAAAGGCACTCTTCAAAAAGAAGCAAACCACCAAAACTACCACATGATCATTTAACAGTTGCAGATGGACAAAGGGAGGTTGAAATTGATTAAAAACCCCTTGCTCTAAGACCAGCCAAGAAATAGGTCTTTCTAGGGGGATCATAATGCCCATAAAACAACACCATGGGGCATATTTATACTCTGTTTGTGCCGAATTTGCGTCATTTTCTTTACACAAATTCAGTGCAAACTTAACTCCATATTTATATTTTGATGCTAGACACGTCTAACATCAAAATATTGCAGTTAGGGCCGATTGTCTGGATGCGTGAACTCACCTTGTGTCAATGAGATGCAAGGTAGGCGTTCCCATCCAAAAAATGACTTTATCCCCATACGCCATATTTATCGCCTGTGCTAAAATGATGCCCGGGTTGGAGTGGTACCCAAATAATGGCGATAAACTTGGTTAGCGCCATTGCTTAACGCCTGACTCAGACCAGGCATTAGGGGACCTGTGGAGCCATATCCATGGCTATGAGCCATGGAATGGGCCCACAGGTTCCCACCCCAAAACTTCAGGAATACCCTCATCCACACCATAGGGCCACTAGAGGATGGGGGGCCCCATTCCAGGTAAGTATAGGTAAGTATTAAGTAATAATTCTTAAAAGTGCCATTGAGGGCCACAAAAAGGGTCCCCCTGCATGGCACTGGGGGCTATGGCCATGCCCAGGGGACACCGGTCCTCTGTGCTGGCCATTGAGGTATTGGGCATGACTCCTGTCTTTTGAAGGACAAGAGTCATGTGATATGTGTAGGAGGCTGGCCTGGCTTATAGTGGGTACCAGAGGTTCTCACACCTTGTGCCAGGTCCAGTTATCCCTTATTAGTGTAGAAGAGGTGTTTCTAGCAGCTTAGGCTGAAAGAAGGTAGCTATGGCAAAGCAGTTTAGGCTGAACTAGGAGACATGTGAAGCTCCTACTATACCACTGGTGTCATATGCACATTATCATAAGAAAACACAATACACAGAGTTCTAAAAATAAAGGTACTATATTTTTATGACAATATGCAAAAAGTATCTCAGTGAGTACCCTCAGTATGAGGATAAGTTATATACACAAGATATATGTACACAAACCAAAATTAGGTAAGTAATAGCAAGAAAAGTAATGCAAACAGTGTAAAGTTACAGTAGATTGCAATAGGAGCACATAGGTATAGGGGCAACACAAACCATATACTCCAAAAGTGGAATGCGAACCACGAATGAACCCCAAACCTATGTGAGCTTGTAGAGGGTCGCTGGGACTGTAAGAAAACAGTGAGGGTTAGAAAAATAGCCCACCCCAAGACCCTGAAAAGTAGGTGTAAAGTGCACCTATATTCCCCAGAGAGCACAGAAGTCGTGATAGGGGAATTCTGCAAGGAAGACCAACACCAGCAATGTAACCAAAGTGGATTTCCGGACCTGAGTACCTGTGGAACAAGGGGACCAAGTCCAAGAGTCGCGACAATGTCGAGAGTGGGCAGATGCCCAGGAAATGCCAACTGGGGGTGCAAAGAAGCTGCCACCGGATGGTAGAAGATGTGGATTCTGCAAGAACGAAGAGGACTAGGAACTTCCCCTTTGGAGGATGGATGTTCCACGTCGTGAAGAAGCTTGCAGAGGTGTTCCCACGCAGAAAGATTGCAAACAAGCATTGCTAGCTGCAAGGGTCACAGTTAGGGTTTTTGGATGCTGCTGTGGCCCAGGAGGGACCAGGATGTCGCCACTCAGATGAGGAGACAGAGGGGGTGCCCAGCAAATCAGGGAGCCCTCACAGAAGCAGGCAGTACCCGCAGAAGTACCAGAACAGGCACTTGGAAGAGGAGTGAACCGGAGTCCACCCGAAGACACAAAAGGGAGTCCCACGACGCCGGACGACAACTCAGAAGGTAGTGCACTGTAGGTTAGAGTGTTGGGGACCCAGGCTTGGCTGTGCACGAAGGACATCCTGGAAGAGTGCACAGGAGCCGGAGCAGCTGCAAATCACCCGGTGCCCAGTAATGCAGTCTAGCGTGGGGAGGCAAGGACTTACCTCCACCAAACTTGGACTGAAGAGTCACTGGACTGTGGGAGTCACTTGGACAGAGTTGCTGAGTTCCAGGGACCACGCTCGTTGTGCTGAGAGGGGACCCAGAGGACCGGTGATGCAGTCTTTTGTTGCCTGCGGTTGCAGGGGGAGGATTCCGTCGTCCCACGGGAGATTTCTTCAGAGCTCCTGGTGCAGAGAGGAGGCAGGCTACCCCCAGAGCATGCACCACCAGGAAACAGGCAAGAAAGCAGCAGGAGAGCGATACAAGGTTGCAGTAGTCGTCTTTGCTACTTTGTTGCAGTTTTGCAGGCGTCCTGAGCAGTCAGCGGTCGATCCTTTGGCAGAAGGTGAAGAGAGAGATGCAGAGGAACTCGGATGAGCACTTGCATTCGTTATCTAACGAATTCCCCAAAGCAGAGACCCTAAATAGCCAGAAAAGGAGGTTTGGCTACCTAGGAAGGATGATAGGCTAGCAACACAGGTAAGAGCCTATCAGAAAGAGTCTCTGACGTCACCTGCCGGCACTGGCCACTCAGAGCAGTCCAGTGTGCCAGCAACACCTCTGTTCCCAAGATGGCAGAGGTCTGGAGCACACTGGAGGAGCTCTGGGCACCTCCCCTGGGAGGTGCAGGTCAGGGGAGTGGTCAATCCCCTTTCCTTTGTCCAGTTTCGCGCCAGAGCAGGGCTGGGGGTTACCTGAACCGGTGTAGACTGGCTTATGCAGAGATGGGCACCATCTGTGCCCATCAAAGCATTTCCAGAGGCTGGGGGAGGCTACTCCTCCCCAGCCCTGACACCTTTTTCCAAAGGGAGAGGGTGTAACACCCTCTCTCTGAGGAAGTCCTTTGTTCTGCCTTCCTGGGCCAGGCCTGGCTGGACCCCAGGAGGGCAGAAACCTGTCTGAGGGGTTGGCAGCAGCAGCAGCTGCAGTGAAACCCCGGGAAAGGTAGTTTGGCAGTACCCGGGTCTGTGCTAGAGACTCGGGGGATCATAGAATTGTCTTCCCAATGCCAGGATGGCATTGGGGTGACAATTCCATGATCTTAGACATGTTACATGGCCATGTTCGGAGTTAATATTGTGACGCTATACATAGGTAGTGACCTATGTATAGTGCACGCGTGTAATGGTGTGCCCGCACTCACAAAGTCCGGGGAATTTGCCCTGAACAATGTGGGAGCACCTTGGCTAGTGCCAGGGTGCCCACACACTAAGTACCTTTGCACCCAACCTTCACTAGGGGAAGGTTAGACATATAGGTGACTTATAAGTTACTTAAGTGCAGTGGTAAATGGCTGTGAAATAACGTGGACGTTATTTCACTCAGGCTGCAGTGGCAGGCCTGTGTAAGAATTGTCAGAGCTCCCTATGGGTGGTAAAAGAAATGCTGCATCCCATAGGGATCTCCTGGAACCCCAATACCCTGGATACCTTAGTACCATATACTAGGGAATTATAAGGGTGTTCCAGTATGCCATTGTGAATTGGTGAAATTGGTCACTAGCCTGTTAGTGACAATTTGGAAAGAGAGAGCATAACCACTGAGGTTCTGGTTAGCAGAGCTTCTGTGAGACAGTTAGGCATCACACAGGGAACACATACATATAGGCCACAAGCTTATGAGCACTGGGGTCCTGGCTAGCAGGGTCCCAGTGACACATAACAAACATACTGAAAACATAGGGTTTTCTCCATGAGCACTGGGCCCTGGCTAGCAGGATCCCAGTGAGACAGTGAAAACACCCTGACATATACTCACAAACAGGCCAAAAGTGGGGGTAACAAGGCTAGGAAGAGGCTACTTTCTCACACAACCCCCCACCCCCCAAACGAAGGACAATAAGGCTAACCTTGGCCACTTGAGACTTTATTGTCTAAGTGGTGATAAGTGGAGAGTAGCTCTCCAATAGACTGGTTACTACCTTTATCATCCACTATATGGTTACTTCCCTGTGGGGATGCAAACCACCCTGTTTGAAGTTTTTTAGCTAACCAACAATGTGAAGATATATTTTCAGAGTTTCTATCAGTAAGTTTTAGTTTAGAACAGTGGGAATTGTCCACTGGACCTATTTCTAGTGATGAGAATGCCAGACAGGGATGCTGTCTCAGTAAAGCCATAGCTGGTGTAGGAGGCTGGCCTGGTTTGTAGTGAGTACCAAGGGGTACTTACACTGCACCAGGTCCAGGTGTCCCTTATTAGTGTAGAAGAGGTGTCTAGCAGCTTTGGCTGATAGAAAAGGGTAGCTTAGCAGAGCAGCTTAGGCTGAACTAGGAGACATGCAAAGCTCCTACTATACCACTGGTGTCATATGCACAATATCATAAGAAAACACAATACACAGATATGATAAAAATAAAGGTACTTTATTTTTATGACAATATGCCAAGAGTATCTCAGTGAGTACCCTCAGTATGAGGATAGCAAATATACACAAGATATATGTACACAATACGAAAAATATGCAGTAATAGTAATAGAAAGCAATGCAAGCAATGTACAGTCACAATAGATTGCAATGAGAGCACATAGGTATAGGGGCAACACAAACCATATACTCTAGAACTGGAATGCGAACCACGAATGGACCCCAAACCTATGTGAGCTTGTAGAGGATCGCTGGGACTGTAAGAAAACAGTGAGGGTTAGAGAAATAGCCCACCCCAAGACCCTGAAAAGTAGGTGTAAAGTGCACATAAGTTCCCCAGAGAGCACAGAAGTCGTGATAGGGGAATTCTGCAAGGAAGACCAACACCAGCAATGCAACAACGATGGATTTCCAGACGAGAGTACCTGTGGAACAAGGGGACCAAGTCCAAGACTCACACTCAAGTCGGGAGTGGGCAGATGCCCAAGAAATGCCAGCTGAGGTTGCAAAGAAGCTGCCACCGGATGGTAGAAGCTGTGGATTCTGCAAGAACGAAGAGGACTAGGAACTTCCCCTTTGGAGGATGGATGTCCCACGTCGTGAAGAAGATTTCAGATGTGTTCCCGTGCAGAAAGACCACAAACAAGCCTTGCTAGCTGCAAGAGTCACGAGTAGGGTTTTTGGATGCTGCTGTAGCCCAGGAGGGACCAGGATGTTGCCAATTGCGTGAGGAGACAGAGGGGGCGTCCAGCAAGACAAAGAGCCCACTCAGAAGCAAGCAGCACCCGCAGAAGTGCCAGAACAGGCACTACAAAGAAGAGTGAACCGGAGCTCACCCGAAGTCACAAAAGAAGGTCCCACGACGCCGGAGGACAACTCAGGAGGTCGTGCACTGCAGGTTAGATGGTCGGGGACCCAGGCTTGGCTGTGCACATAGGAAATCCTGGAACAGTGCACAGGAGCCGGAGCAGCTGCAAATCATGCGGTACCCAGCAATGCAATCTAGCGTGAGGAGGCAAGGACTTACCTCCACCAAACTTGGACTGAAGAGTTACTGGACTGTGGGAGTCACTTGGACAGAGTTGCTGAGTTCCAGGGACCACACTCGTCATCCTGAGAGGGGACCCAGAGGACCGGTGATGCAGTCTTTTGGTGCCTGCGGTTGCAGGGGGAAGATTCCGTCGACCCACGGGAGATTTCTTCGGAGCTTCTAGTGCAGAGAGGAGGCAGACTACCCCCGCAGCATGCACCACCAGGAAAACAGTCGAGAAGGCGGCCGGATCAGCGATACAAGGTTGCAGTAGTCGTCTTAGCTACTTTGTTGCAGTTTTGCAGGCGTCCAGAGCAGTCAGCAGTCGATTCCTTGGCAGAAGGTGAAGAGAGAGATGCAGAGGAACTCTGATGAGCTCTTGCATTCGTTATCTAAAGAATTCCCCAAAGCAGAGACCCTAAATAGCCAAAAAAGGAGGTTTGGCTACTTAGGAAGGAGGATAGGCTAGCAACACAGGTAAGAGCCTATCAGAAGGAGTCTCTGACATCACCTGCTGGCACTGGCCACTCAGAGCAGTCCAGTGTGCCAGCAGCACCTCTTTTTCCAAGATGGCAGAGGTCTGGAGCACACTGGAGGAGCTCTGGGCACCTCCCAGGGGAGGTGCAGGTCAGGGGAGTGGTCACTCCCCTTTCCTTTGTTCAGTTTCGCGCCAGAGCAGGGCTGGGGGATCCCTGAACCGGTGTAGACTAGCTTATGCAGAGATGGGCACCATCTGTGCCCATCAAAGCATTTCCAGAGGCTGGGGGAGGCTACTCCTTCCCAGCCCTGACACCTTTTTCCAAAGGGAGAGGGTGTAACACCCTCTCTCTGAGGAAGTCCTTTGTTCTGCCTTCCTGGGCCAAGCCTGGCTGGACCCAAGGAGGGCAGAAACCTGTCTGAGGGGTTGGCAGCAGCCGCAGTGAAACCCCGGGAAAGGTAGTTTGGCAGTACCTGGGTCTGTGCTAGAGACTCGGGGGATCATGGAATTGTTTCCCCAATGCCAGAATGGCATTGGGGTGACAATTCCATGATCTTAGACATGTTACATGGCCATGTTTGGAGTTACCATTGTGACGCTATATATATATATTTGCTCTGAACAATGTGGGGGCACCTTGGCTAGTGCCAGGGTGCCCACACATTAAGTAACTTAGCACCCAACCTTTACGAGGTAAAGGTTAGACATATAGGTGACTTATAAGTTACTTAAGTGCAGTGGTAAATGGCTGTGAAATAACGTGGACATTATTTCACTCAGGCTGCAATGGCAGGCCTGTGTAAGAATTGTCAGAGCTCCCTATGGGTGGCAAAAGAAATGCTGCAGCCCATAGAGATCTCCTGGAACCCCAATACCCTGGGTACCTCAGTACCATATACTAGGAAATTATAAGGGTGTTCCAGTATGCCAATGTAAATCGGTGAAATTGGTCACTAGCCTGTTAGTGACAATTTGGAAAGAAATGAGAGAGCATAACCACTGAGGTTCTGGTTAGCAGAGCCTCAGTGAAACAGTTAGTCATCACACTGGTAATACATACAGGGCACACTTATGAGCACTGCGGCCCTGGCCGGCAGGCTCCCAGTGACACATACAACTAAAACAACATATATACAGTGAAATATGGGGGTAACATGCCAGGCAAGATGGTACTTTCCTACAGCTGGGCAAAAACTTTGTCCATATGGCTGGAAGAGAGAACAGGGATGCTGTTTCTCTTTAGTTGGAGCAGGGCATGGATGCTGTCCTATGAGCACCACACTAGGGAAGGGTTGCTGTCCTGAGTGTTGTGAGGCAGTGCAGGGTTTCTGCACTAAAGTTTCTCTGGGAGGGTTGGAGGGATGCTCATGTTAACTAAAATGGTGCTCTTTTTCTCACCAATATGAGTTATCCCACAGAGAGGTCCTTCCACCTCAGGTAGTACAGCTATGCCAGCTGATGATTCCCTTGGAACAGGTGCCACCCCAGAAGAGGTTTCTCCCACCACAGGAATGGTATCCTGAATGGCAGGGTGGGTAGGGGATACTGTGATACCCTTTTTACCTGTTGTTAGGGAAGGATCCTGAGTTTTCAGGCCTTTTTCTCTCCTTTGCTTTTTCATTTCAGTAGAAATGAGAGGGAACAATTCCTCAGGGATACCCAGCATGGCGGCATGGGTATAAAACTCTACCTCAGCCCAACCTGAGGTCTCTAGGTCATTACCCAAGAGACAGTCTACAGGTAAGCTAGGTGATACTACCACCTGCTTAGGGCAAGTAACTCCACCCCAACTAAGCTGAACTATAGCTAAGGGAAGAAACTTAGTGGAGTTATGGACATCAATAATCTTGTACTGTTGTCCAATGATGTGTTGTGCAGGAGCCACTAGGTTTTCAGTCACCAAAATGATACTGGCACCTGTGTCCCTGTAGGCCAAGGCCTCAACACCATTTATTGAAACTGTCTGCCTGTACTTATCCATTGTAAGGGGACAAGCAGCCAGTGTGGCAAGGCCAATGCCACTAGGTGTGACAGAAACTGTCTTGGGACTGACTACCCCAGTTTCTATGATGGACCCATAAGTGAACCCAACTACACCCTTTGCTTGACTGTTGCCAGCAGTCCCACCACTAGTACCACTACTGCTAGGGGCACTAGAGCTTGATGTATTAGTGGTGGTAGGCTCAGGGGGTTTACCTGGACAGGACTTATCCCCTGGCCTATGGCCTCTATTTTTACACACAAAGCACCAAGGCTTTTTAATGTGTGTATGTTGAGAAGAAGAAGAGGAAAAATTTGATTTATCCCCACCCCCTGAAGAGTGTTTAGGATTTGAAGAAGGATCTTTGGTTTTACCCTTATCCCCATGCTTATCCTGAGATTTCTCACCATCTTTCTTCTTGCCATCCTTGTCACCCCCTGTATGAACCTTTCTGTTCACTCTTGTTCTGACCCATTTGTCTGCCTTCTTTCCCAATTCTTGGGGAGAGGTCAGATCTGAGTCCACTAGATATTGGTGTAACAAATCAGACACACAGCTATTCAGAATATGCTCTCTCAAGATTAGATTGTACAGGCTTTCATAGTCAAAAACTTTACTGCCATGTAACCAGCCCTCCCAGGCCTTCACTGAATAGTCAACAAAGTCTACCCAGTCTTGTGAGGACTCTTTTCTGGTTTCTCTGAACTTAATCCTGTATTGTTCAGTGGTTAAGCCAAATCCATCCAAGAGTGCATTCTTCAAAACTGTAAAATTATTGGCATCACTTTCTTTCACAGTAAGGAGCCTATCCCTATCTTTTCCACTGAAAGATCGCCATAGGATAGCAGCCCACTGCCTTTGAGGGACCCCCTGTTCCATACAGGCCCTCTCAAGTGCAGCAAACCACTTGCTAATGTCATTCCCCTCCTTGTAAGGGGTACTATCTTGTGCAGATTCCTGGAATCATGCTCTCTAACAGGAATATTGCTGCTGCCACCATGGGGTCCAAACCCCATTCCCTGTCTCTCCTTCTCAATATCTAGGGATTCCCTATCTAAGGCCAGCTGTTGCTGTTTAAGCTTCAGTTTGGTTTCTTCAACCCTCAACTTTTTGAGTTACCTTTCTAACAAGTTATCCTCAGGGTGGGTGGTTTGGGAATGCTTGGACACAGAAGACAAGTTTGAAACAACAGAGGGGGATCTGTCCCTAACTGACTGGACCCTAGCAACTTGGCCTCTAGGAGGCAGGGCCCCAGTGCTCATAGGTATGTGCCCTGTATGAGTTCCCTGTGTGATGCCTAACTGTCTCACTGAGGCCCTGCTAACCAGAACCTCAGTGGTTATGCTCTCTCTTTACTTCCAAATTGTCACTAACAGGTTAGCGACTACATTTACCAATTCACATTGGCATACTGGTACACCCATATAATTCCCTAGTATATGGTACTGAGGTGCCCAGGGTATTGGGGTTCCAGGAGATGGCTATGGGTTGCAGCATTTTTTTTGCCACACATAGGGAGCTCTGACAATTCGTACACAGGCCTCCCACTGCAGCCTGAGTGAAATAATGCCCACATTATTTCACAGCCATTTTACACTGCACATAAGTAACTTATAAGTCACCTATATGTCTAACCTTCACCTGGTGAAGGTTTGTCTGCCAAGTTACTTAGTGTGTGGGCACCCTGGCACTAGGCAAGCTGCCCCCACATTGTTCAGGGCAATTTCCCCGGACTTTGTGAGTGCGGGGACACCATTACACGCGTGCCCTACACATAGGGCACCACCTATGTGTAGCGTCACAATGGTAACTCCGAACATGGCCATGTAACATGTCTAAGATCATGGAATTGTGTATTGGGGAGACAATTCCATGATCCCCCGGGTCTCTAGCACAGAACCCGGGTACCACCAAACTGCCTTTCCGGGGTTTCACTGCAGCTGCTGCTGCCAACCCCTCAGAAAGGTTTCTTCCCCCCTGGGGTCTGGGCAGCCCTGGCCCAGGAAGGTAGAACAAAGGACTTCCTGAGAGAGATGGTGTTACACCATCTCCCTTTGGAAAAGGTGAGAAAGGCTGGGGAGGAGTAGCCTCCCCCAGCCTCGGGAAATGCTTTGATGGGCACAGATGCTGCCCATCTCTGTGTAAGCCAGTCTACATCGGTTCAGGGATCCCCCAGCCCTGCTCTGGCGCGAAACTGGACAAAGGGAAGGGGAGTGACCACTCCCCTGACCTGCACCTCCCAGGGGAGGTGCCCAGAACTCCTCCAGTGTGGCCCAGACCTCTGCCGTCTTGGATTCAGAGGTGTTGCTGGCACACTGGACTGCTCTGAGTGGCCAGTGCCAGCAGGTGACATCAGAGATTCCTTCTGATAGGCTCTTACCTCTCTTAGTAGCCAATCCTCTTTCCTAGGTAGCCAAACCTCCTTTTCTGGCTATTTAGGGTCTCTGCTTTGGGGATCTCACCAGATAACGAATGCAAGAGCTCATCAGAGTTCCTCTGCATCTCCCTCTTCACCTTCTGCCAAAGGATCGACCGCTGACTGCTCAGGACGCCTACAAAACCGCAACAAAGTAGCAAGACAACTACTAGCAACCTTGTACCTCTTCATCCTGCCTGCTTTCTCGACTGTTTCCAGGTGGTGCATGCTCTGTGGGTAGCCTGCCTCCTCTCTGCACCAGGAGCTCTGAAGAAATCTCCAGTGGGTCGACGGAATCTTCCCCCTGCAACCGCAGGCACCAAAAGATTGCATCACCGGTCCTCTGGGTCCCCTCTCAGCACAACGAGCGTGGTCCCTGGAACTCAGCTACTCTGTCCAAGTGACTCCCACAGTCCAGTGACTCTTCAGTCCAAGTCTGGTGGAGGTAAGTCCTTGCCTCCCCACGCTAGACTGCATTGCTGGGTACCACGTGATTTGCAGCTGCTCCGGCTCCTGTGCACTCTTCCAGGATTTCCTTTGTGCACAGCCAAGCCTGGGTCCCCGACACTCCTTCCTGCAGTGCACAACCTTCTGAGTTGTCCTCCGGCGTCGTGGGACTCCCTTTTGTGACTTCAGGTGGACTCCAGTTCACTCCTCTTCCAAGTGCCTGTGCGGGTACTTCTGCGGGTGCTGCCTGCTTCTGTTAGGGCTCCCTACATTGCTGGGTGCCCCCTCTGTCTCCTCTTCCAAGTGGCGACATCCTGGTCCCTCCTGGGCCACAGCTGCACCCAAAAACCTCTACCACAAGCCTTGCAGCTAGCAAGGTTTGTTTGCAGTCTTTTTGCATGGGAACACCTCTGCAAGCTTCTTCACGACGTGGGACATCCATTCTCCAAAGGGGAAGTTCGTAGTCCTCTTCGTTCTTGCAGAACACCAAGCTTCTTCCAACAGGTGGCAGCTTCCTTGCACCCTCAGCTGGCATTTCCTGGGCTCCTGCCCACTCTCGACACTGTTGCGACTCTTGGACTTGGTCCCCTTCTCTTACAGGTACTCAGGTCCGGAAATCCACTGTTGTTGCATTGCTGGTGTTGTTCCTCTTGCAGAAACCCTCTATCACGACTTCTGTGCTCTCTGGGGGTAGTAGGTGCACTTTACACCTACCTTTCAGGGTCTTGGGGTGGGCTATTTTTCTAACCCTCACTGTTTTCTTACAGTCCCAGCGACCCTCTACAAGCTCACATA
This sequence comes from Pleurodeles waltl, assembly GCF_031143425.1. Lineage (NCBI taxonomy): Eukaryota > Metazoa > Chordata > Amphibia > Caudata > Salamandridae > Pleurodeles > Pleurodeles waltl. The sequence continues at coordinate 3,550,311 of NC_090448.1, read as the reverse complement.
GGTTTGGGGTCCATTCGTGGTTCGCATTCCACTTTTGGAGTATATGGTTTGTGTTGCCCCTATACCTATGTGCTCCTATTGCAATCTACTGTAACTTCACATTGCTTGCATTACTTCCTTTTGCTATTACGTGCATAATTTTGTTTTGTGTACACATATCTTGTGTATATAACTTATCCTCATACTGAGGGTACTCACTGAGATACGTTTGGCATATTGGCATAAAAATAAAGTACCTTTATTTTTAGTACTTCTGTGTATTGTGTTTTCTTATGATATTGTGCATATGACACCAGTGGTATAGTAGGAGATTTACATGTCCCCTAGTTCAGCCTAAGCTGCTTTGCCATAGCTACCTTCTATCAGTCTAAGCTGCTAGAAACACCTCTTCTACACTAATAAGGGATACCTGGACCTGGCACAGAGTGTAAGTACCCTTGGTACCCACTATAAGCCAGGCTAGCCTCCTACACAGATCCTGATCAGAACCCTCCCCACCTCCCTCAAGGAGATCCCCTGAGTCAGATTGGGATCCTTCTATTAACCTCTCATTTGATGTGCCTGCTTGGGACTCATCATTCACAATAAGCATGTTAAATAGAAATTCTTTGGTAGGGTTCATTCCTATCACTAAACCTCTCTCTAAGCAGAGACTCATTAAGCTCTTGTAATTCAAATTGTCATAGGTTGTACTGACCATTTGTAGGAGGCTGGCCTGGCTTGTAGTGGGTACCAAGGGGTACTTACACTCTGTACCAGGTCCAGTTATCCCTTATTAGTGTAGAAGAGGTGTTTCTAGCAGCTTAGGCTGATAGAAGGTAGCTATAGCAGAGCAGCTTAGGCTGAACTAGGAGACATGCAAAGCTCCTACTATATCACTGGTGTCATATGCACAATATCATAAGAAAACACAATACACAGATATACTAAAAATAAAGGTACTTTATTTTTATGACAATATGCCAAAAGTATCTCAATGAGTACCCTCAGTATGAGGATGCCAAATATACACAAGATATATGTACACAATACCAAAAATATGCAGTAATAGCAAAAGGAAGTAATGCAAGCAATGTAAAGTTACAGTAGATTGCAATAGGAGCACATAGGTATAGGGGCAACACAAACCATATACTCCAAAAGTGGAATGCGAACCACAAATGGGCCCCAAACCTATGCGAGCTTGTAGAGGGTCACTGGGACTGTAAGAAAACAGTGAGGGTTAGAAAAATAGCCCACTCCAAGACCCTGAAAGGTAGGTGTAAATTGCACCTACTACCCCGAGAGAGCACAGAAGTCGTTATAGGGGGATTCTGCAGCAAGAACAAACACCAGAAATGCAACAACAGTGGATTTCCGGACCTGAGTACCTGTAAGACAACGGGACCAATTCCAACAGTCGCAACAGTGTCGAGAGTGGGCAGGAGCCCAGGAAATGCCAGCTGAGGGTGCCAGGAAGCTGCCACCAGTTGGAAGAAGCTTGGAGTTCTGCAAGAAAGAAGAGAGCTAGGGTCTTCTCCTTTGGAAGACAAATGTCCCACGTCGCGATAAAGTCTGCAGAGGTGTTCACACGCAGAAAGACCACAAACAAGCCTTGCTAGCTGCAAGGGTCGCGGTAGAGGTTTTTGGGTGCTTCTGTGGCCCAGGAGGGACCAGGATGTCGCTACCTGGAGGAGGAGACAGAGCGGGCACCCTGCAACTCATGGAGCCCTCACAGAAGCAGGCAGCACCTTCAAAAGTACCTGAACAGGCACTTGGAAGGAAAGTGAACTGGAGTCCATGCGAAGTCACAAAAGGGAGTCCCACGATGGCGGAGGACAACTCAGAAGGTTGTGCACTGCAGGAAGGAGTGTTGGGGACCCAGGCTTGGCTGTGCATGAAGGAAATCCTGGAAGAGTGCACAGGAGCCGGAGCAGCTGCAAATCACGCGGTACCCAGCAATGCAGTCTAGCGTGGGGAGGCAAGGACTTACCTCCACCAAACTTGGACTAAAGAGTCACTGGACTGTGGGAGTCACTGGGGCAGAGTTGCTGAGTTCCAGGGACCACGCTTGTCAGGATGAGAGGGGACCCAGAGGACCAGTGTTGCAGTCTTTTGGTGTCTGCGTTAGCAGGGGGAAGATTCCGTCGACCCATGGGAGATTTCTTCTTGGCTTCTGGTGCAGGGTGAAGGCAGGCTACCCCCAGAGCATGTACCACCTGGAAACAGTTGAGAAAGCCGGCAGGATGAAGCGATACATGGTTGCTAGTAGTCGTCTTGCTACTTTGTTGTGGTTTTGCAGGCGTCCTGAGCAGTCAGCGGTCGATCCTTCGGTAGAAGGTGAAGAGGGAGATGCAGAGGAACTCTGGTGAGCTCTTGCATTCGTTATCTGAGGAATTCCCCAAAGCAGAGACCCTAAATAGCCAGAAAAGGAGGTTTGGCTACCAGGTTAGGAGGATTGGCTACCATGAGAGGTAAGAGCCTATCAGAAGGAGCCTCTGACGTCACCTGAAGGCATTGGCCACTCAGAGCTGTCCAGTGTGCCCCCAACACCTATGTTTCCAAGATGGCAGAGGTCTGGGGCACACTGGAGGAGCTCTGGGCACCTCCCCTGGGAGGTGCAGGTCAGGGGAGTGGTCACTCCCCTTTCCTTTGTCCAGTTTCACGCCAGAGCAGGGCCGGGGGATCCCTGAACCGGTGTAGACTGGCTTATGCAGAGATGGGCACCATCTGTGCCCATCAAAGCATTTCCAGAGGCTGGGGGAGGCTACTCCTCCCAAGCCTTCACACCTATTTCCAAAGGGAGAGGGTGTAACACCCTCTCTCAGAGGAAATCCTTTATTCTGCCTTCCTGGGCCAGGGCTGCCTGGACCCCAGGAAGGCAGAAAACTGTCTGAGGGGTTGGCAGCAGCTGCAATGCAGACCCCGGAAAGGCAGTTTGGCAGTACCCGGGTGCTGTGCTAGAGATCCGGGGGATCATGGAATTATCCCCCCAATACGAGAATGGTATTGGGGTGACAATTCCATGATCTTAGACATGTTACATGGCCATGTTCAGAGTTACCATTGTGAAGTTACACATATGTAGTGACCTATGTGAGGTGCACACGTGTAATGGTGTCCCCGCACTCACAAAGTCCGGGGAATTTGCCCTGAACGATGTGGGAACACCTTGGCTAGTGCCGGGGTGCCCACACACTAAGTAACTTTGCACCCAACCTTCACCAGGTGAAGGTTAGCCATATAGGTGACTCATAAGTTACTTAAGTGCAGTGGTAAATATCTGTGAAATAACGTGGACGTTATTTCACGCAGGCTGCAATGGCAGGCCTGTGTACGAATTGTCAGAGCTCCCTATGGGTGGCAAAAGAAATGCTGCAGCCCATAGGGATCTCTTGAAACCCCAATACCCTGGGTACCTCAGTACCATATACTAGGGGATTATACGGGTGTACCAGTATGCCAATGTGAATTGGTAAATTTAGTCACTAGCCTGTTAGTGACAAATTTGGAAAGCAGAGAGAGCATAACCACTGAGGTTCTGGTTAGCAGAGCCTCGGTGAGACAGTTAGGCATCATACAGGGAACACATCCAGGGCACATACTTATGAGCACTGGGTCCCAGCCTGGCAGGGTCCCAGTGACACATTGGGCCTCATTATGACCCTGGCGGTAGAGAACCGCCAGGGCCAACGGGGGCGGGAGCACCGCCGACAGACCAGCGGTGCTCCCTTGGGCATTCTGACCGCGGCGCTTTGGCCGCGGTCAGAACGGGAAAACCGTCGGTCTCCAGCCGGTTTTCCACTGCCCCTAAGAATCCTCCAAGGCGGCGCAGCTCGCTGCGCCGCCGAGGGGATTCTGACAATCCTTACCGCCATCCTGTTCCTGGCGGCTCGCCCGCCAGGAACAGGATGGCGGTAAGGATTGTCGTGGGGCCCCTGGGGGCCCCTGCAGTGCCCATGCCAATGGCATGGGCACTGCAGGGGCCCCCGTAAGAGGGCCCCGCTAGTATTTCACTGTCTGCGTAGCAGACAGTGAAATACGCGACGGGTGCAGTAGCACCCGTCGCACCTTCCCACTCCGCCGGCTCGATTACGAGCCGGCATCCTCGTGGGAAGGGAGTTTTTCCCTGGGCTGGCGGGCGGTCTTTTGGAGACCGCCCGCCAGCCCAGGGAAAAACTCATAATACCCTCCGCGGTCTTCTGACCGCGGAGCGGTATTATGGAGGGCGGCATCCTGGCGGGCGGCCTCCGCCGCCGGCAGGGTCATAATGAGGCCCATAGACTAAAACAACATATATACAGTGAAATATGGGGGTAACATGCCAGGCAAGATGGTACTTTCCTACAATATGGATGGTTGTGCACCAGAAAATGATGCTAGGCTGGTGAGAGGCATTTTTGTGCCTCAAACAGCCTAGTGCCATTGGTTGATGCTCAACTTCCATCTCCTCTACTGCCACCTCCACCCAGCTAACGTCTTTTTTTATGTTAGCCCAACCTGGGTTCTGCCTACAGCCCTTTTTAAAAACAGAAACCATAACTGCAGATTTCCATGAGTTGGGAATTTCAATTGATGCAGCAGAATTTAAAACATTGGTTGACAAGGGTGCCCAGAGAGATATATTTCCTTTGTAAAGGTCCATAGGGTCCCCCATCAGGGCCAGGTGCTTTGTTTTAGGGACTGGCTAAGATAACTAAGTGGACTTCCTCGACTCAGAAGGTGATATCCTATGAAAATAGAGGAGAACCTTCAGCATCTGTTGAGATATCATCTACACCCAAGGCATACACCTTAATGAAGTGAGCCACCCATTGTTGGGCAGTGATGTTAGTTCCTATATCATTGGGTGAGGCATAGTAAGATGGTTTACTGTTGACTATATGTCAGAAGCCTCTTGTGAATGGCCTTCTTCTGTAATCAGGACAAACAAAATAATGGCACAAGAGATCTATTAGGAGATCTATAACCACAATTATCGGGTCAAAGACATTGTTCTTGAGCCAGGTGACTGGTACGTGTCGGGTGTGTGTTCAGAGTAAGAAAAGATCTAGTAAGTTCACTAAACCTTTCAAAATGACAAACATTTACCCCAATTCTTCTAAATGAAGTGATTGTAAGGTTTGGCATTTTAACCATTTAGCCAGATGCAAAACCCCACTTATGGCAGGAGCAACGGCAGGAAAACATACAAAGGACAGGAGTGGCCACCACAATCTTGCACCACCCCTAAGGTGATGCATGCAAGGTGACCCCTCCATTTTATTTTCCTCCATCGTGCATGGTAAGAAAATAGCCTATCAGGGATAGGGAGGTGACCTCTGCCCACAAGAAGTGGGCACACAGTGGGTGCAGCCACCCTAAAGTAGATAATCCATTGGTCACTACTAGGTACTGCCCTAATCACCCACTAAATACAGTATTTAGAGGGCACCTGTAGAATAGAGACTTCATGCACAATATTTTAGAGGGTGTCTTCTTTTATTTCGTTTCCGGTGTCGCATAGGCTCTCATTATCCTAATGAGACTACTGGATTTTTGGGCAGCAAGATCGTTCATGGTGTGGGGGAATAAGTCTGACCCACGGTGAAGGACCCTTGTTGCCCCAAATCTGGTTTTTACTCCGGCTAACTAGCAGTGCCTCATCTCTCCCAAAGGGAAGAGACAATTGAGCAGCCGAGCGCATGACATCTTAGTGCTTCCCAGGGAAGTCGTGGTCACTCAGGTCACAACCAGTTCTCTCATACACAGTGTGGTGTCATATATAAATGACAAAGGCAGTTTGAGTTTTAAAGATTGGTTTAATAAAACGACTGCATTTTGGATAACAAAGCGTGAGCCGCAATAACCAGAACTATACAACACAGTAGGATTGAAATAGTAACAAGGAGAGTGAAACATAAGAATAAGGCTATCATATTGCAACTAATTTATGTTCTCTCTCAGTTATATTTTGAGCACAGCCTGTAAAGCTCTAAGCCTGCCTTTCAGGTTCCCCCGGGAGGACATCAACCCTCATACCTGAGCAAAAGCCTGTGATCTGAATCAGCATCTGCAACAGGGCAGTCAGCACATAGTTGTGGGTTCCTGGTCGGAATCTCCCTCTTACGTGTATCAGGACTAGAAAGTGTTTTTATAACTAACACGCCGGTGTTCTAAGAAACGTCCCTACCTAAGGATGTGTACTTTCTACGAACCATAAAGACTACATTTCTACCACGTCTATCGGCAATGTACCAGACTGTATCCTTGACTGAAGCACAGAGCGAGCAAGAATGTATTGTTTGATAACACAGTGCTGAAGTAAGCTAAACAGTGTGATAGAATGGAATAAAAACAAGACCGTGAAACTGGTTATTGTAAAATAATAGTGCGAGGTTAAGTAAAATGCATCTAGGGCAAAGTGCACAAAGGCCTAATACGTTAAGCAAACGCGCAGAAAGCTACATTAAAAATGGCTACACTACACCGATAATCAAACAGCCCAACCATCCAAGACACGCTGCTTAAACACCACTCCTCACAGGCGCTCCTTCTCCGACCCACTCTTCCACCATTTCCGCAGCCACAAACACTCAATCTTCTAGTTCTAGAATAGTTCTAGAATACCACATACCCCCCCTCTATAACACACACAAAAAAAAACCATAAAGAGTTAAACATAGTCCCTCAAATAAGCAGGGCTCTGCAATTTCCTGTTAGACCTCCTCGGATAGCTTCTTTCTCTCACCTCTTTTGGGTCACTTTCAACTTTGGACGAATCATTCTACACTGCTCCACTCTTATACACAACAACCCTATTAAGATTCCACACACGATGATCATTGGTTTTGACAGCATTAGTAAAACTTTTGATGACTCTCATGGGTTTAGAAAATTTGGGGGTCATTACAACATGGGCAGGCGGCAACTGCCAATTCGGCCGCACTCCCGCGGTACCCATAATGACATCCCCGCTGGGCCGGCGGGGATGTGGGCCGCAACATGGGAGCCGGCGCGGTGTTGCGGCCGTGCGACAGGTGCAGTTGCACCCGTCGCGCTTTTCACTGTCTGCTGTGCAGATAGTGAAAAGCTGTGTGGGGCTGTGCCAGGGGGCCGCTGCACTGCCCATCCCAAAGGCATGGGCAGTGCAGGGGCCCCCAGAGGGCCCCACGACTCCCCTTTCCGGCAGCCTTTTCATGGCGGTTCCTACCGCCATGGAAAGGCTGGCGGGAAGGGAACTCGTAATCCCCTGGGCAGCACTGCAAGCAGCGCTGCCCTGGTGGATTAAAACCGCCAGGACCACCGTGGCAGAAAACCACCAGTCCCGGCGGTGCAACCACGGCGCTTCCGCCGCGGTCGTAATAGGCAGAATTGCACCGCTAGCCTGTTGGAGGTGCAATCGCCAAAACAGCCCTGGTGGTCTTTGACCACCAGGGTTGTAATGAGGGCCTTTGTTTCCACAGGTTGGCAATCCAGGACGTTTTATCAAAACCAAGTCCCCAACATTCACTTTAGTCACTTTGACCGCATGACCACGATCAAAATATAGTTTGTTACTCCTCATCTTGAAAAGTTCTCCCTCTCTCCTTTGATCTTTCCTACCAGAACATTCATCTGCATCCAAAAATGTATTTACTCAACCCGGTTCAAGAATAGTGTTAGGACATCTCCCATGAAACAATACAAAAGGAAACACACCGGTAGTCGTATGAGGCGTAAACCTGTATACCCCAACTCTCTTGATGACTTCATCTTTCCAGTTCTTGTTGTCATTTTTAGTCAGGGCTATAGTCTCCTTCAACACTCTGTTAAATCTTTCTATCATACCATTTGACTCTGGATGATACAACGCACATTTTTTGTGTTTGACCCCACACAGCTGAAGAAAATTCTCCATTTCTCTGGAAACAAGCTGAACTCCATTGTCTGTAAGCAATGTTTCAGGCATGCCTTCTCTCAGAAAAAGATCCTTCAGAAAACTTATGACATTTTGGGGGTCATTCCGACCCCGGCGGTCAAGGACCGCCGGGTCCGGGGATGCGGGAGCACCGCCAACAGGCTGGCGGTGCCCCGCAGGGCATTCTGACCGCGGCGGTTTGGCCGCGGTCAGAAGAGGAAAACCGGCGGTCTCCCGCCGGTTTTCCGCTGCCCTGGGAATCCCCCATGGCGGTGCAGCTTGCTGCGCCGCCATGGGGGATTCCGACCCCCTCACCGCCATCCTGTTCCTGGCGGCTCCGGCCGACAGGAACAGGATGGCGGTGAGGGGTGTCGTGGGGCCCCTGGGGGCCCCTGCAGTGCCCATGCCAACGGCATGGGCACTGCAGGGGCCCCCGTAAGAGGGCCCCACTTTGTATTTTAGTGTCTGCTTTGCAGACACTGAAATACACGACGGGTGCCACTGCACCCGTCGCACATACCCACTCCGCCGGCTCCATTCGGAGCCGGCTTCCTCGTGGGGAGGGGTTTCCCGCTGGGCTGGCGGGCGGCCTTCTGGCGGTCGCCCGCCAGCCCAGCGGGAAAGCCAGAATGGCCTCCTGCGGCTCCCTCCAGGCGGGCGGCAACCGCTGCCCGCGGGGGTCAGAATGACCCCCTGTGTGTCTCGATTCCTCTAGAAAAATGAATTTCAGGCCAATGAGAAAACATATCAATAACCACAATGATATATGATCCTTCACCATTACCATGTATCGGCCACAAAATGTCTAGAGCGATATCTCTCCATGGTTTCTCTGGACGAGCTCTCAACAACATAGGATGAGCTCTCGGTTTCATGCTTTTCTTACTCACGGCACATTGAGTACATTCCCTTACCAGACGTTCAGTTTGAATATCCAGACCAGGCCACCAATAACTAGATCGCAATCTCTCATTGGTTTTAGAGATGCCTAAGTGATCATTATGAGCCATGTCCATCAACTCCTTTCTTAGTTTATCTGAAGGTACCAACCCAGTACCACGTAACAGCAAATCATCCCTGGTTGCTAACTGGTCCTTGAAAAACCAAAAATCTTTGGTTTGCACTTCCAACCGTCCTTGATAAGACCAATCACTCTCTGAAGAGTAGAATCACCTTCCAATTCTTGGCACCATCTGTCTTCTGAAATCACAGCATGGTTAATTTCACAAACAAAATCCATATTCTCCTCACAAACATTGTCATCCATTTGTTCAGTTCCATTCCCAGAAACTAACCTAGATAAAGTATCTGCAATCACATTCTCAACCCCAGGAATGTACCTTACTTCAAAATTAAACTCTTGGAGATCAACCACCCACTTGGATATCCTGGATGAAATTGAGCCTATCCTCTTCTTCTTGAAAACCTCACACAACGGCTTATGATCAGTTCTAACAATTAAGGTAGTGCCCCACAACAGCGTTTTCAACTTCTTGACGGCCCAATGAACAGCAAGTGCCTCTCTTTCGATTACAGATTATTTGTCTTCTGAGCCTTTAAGACTCCTTGATAAAAACATAATGGTGTTCTGCGGACCACACCCACCTTGCTGCAAAACAGCCCCAAGACCTTTGAGACTGGCATAAGTTGTAATGATAGAACTTTTCTTTGGATCGAAATTCCTGAGACAGGGTGCCAAAGATAACGTATCTTTGATTACCTTAAACTCCTTTTCACACACATCACTCCACACAAAGTCCACACCTTTCCTCAAAAGACCCCTCATGTTGTAAGTTATTTCAGCAAAATGTTAACAAATTTATGATAATATTCAACCATACCCAAAAACTGCATGAGCTCTTCTTTCATAGTGGGAGAAACCATTGCTTGAATTGTACTAACAAGATCAAATTTCGGGGTAACACCCTCACCAGTTATAGTGTGGCCTAAATAATCAATAGTCTTAGTGCCAAACTTGCATTTCTTCAATTTCACAGTTAGATTGTGATCACTTACTCTCTTTAACACCTGCCTGACCCTTGCACCATGTTCAACATGATCCTTCCCATACACAAGAATACTGTATAATCCTGATATACACAAACTCCTTCCAACCCCTTAAGCACCCTCTCCATAACTCTCTGAAACACAGAAGCATCCGAGATTAAACCAAAAGGAAGTCTGGTATACCTGAACGTACCAAAAGGTGTTATAAAGGCAGTAAAGTCCATAGAATTTTCATCAAGCTGAATCTGATGATACGCTGAGGCCAGACCGATAGTGCTGAAACCTTTTGCATCACCTATCATCATGAGCAATTGAGCAAAGTTAGGTAATGGGTACCTATCCACCACAAGACATCTGTTTAATTGCCTGAGGTCAACACATAACCTAAGTGAACCATTGGATTTCATGATGCAACCACTGGGGCAAACCAAGCAGTACTTTCCACCTCCTCAATGATGCCTTGATCCTTAAGTTTATTCAACTCACTTAGCATTTCTTCCCTTATGTTAACAGGAACATCGCTAACCTTACTGCAAAATGGAGTTGAACCTGGAACAACTTTGATGATATGTCGATAAACCTTTAAGCAGCCTAATTCATTCCTAAAAACTCTGGGAAACTCTTGAGACAAAGCCTGCTGTAACACCGAATCAGTTTCAGAAGCTTTGTGTGACACGCAACTGACAGGAGTAACATCGTTCAATATAATGGGATTTTCACTTTTAGGATCCAACATCACCCCAAGATCTCTTTAATGCCACCAGCTTATAATACTGCCACCCCTTTTTGACACATAAATCTTTCCAGAAGTGAAACGACCTTTGTATTCAATCAAACCAACAAAGTATCCATGCAAGTGAATCAACTCACCCCCGTAAGCACAAGGTTTGATGTCTGGTTTAAGAAGAGTAACACTGCCTTTAAGATGACAACTGAAGAAATCATTAGATATGGTCGTAGTCTTCGCACCCGAATCAAACAACACCTGAGTTATTTTCCCCTCAATAAGGAGAAAGTCCAGAGGGCCACTACCTTTACCTACTTGTAGTACAATCTGTCCACAATCTAAATAACCAGCAGACAAACCCTCATCATCACCAGTATGAACATCATAAACACTCTGTTTGGACTTTCTTAACCTGCACACAGAGAAAGAATGTCCTTGTTTCTTGCAGAACGTACATACAGCTCTAAGAGCTGGACACTTTTTGTCATTAGCAAAATGCCCCAATTTGTCACACCTAAAACATCGCTTCTCTCTACCTACTGAGGAAGAATTAGTTTCCTTCTTCTTCATACCAAGCACTTTCTTGTTACTATCCGAAACAGCGCAAACCACATTAGATGATTCTTCCTTAATTACATCCACACATTTAAGAGTATGCTCAATTATTTTCGCAAACACCAACACATCTTCAAGAGAGGGTTAATCCCTGAGCCATAATTCCTCACGGACTTTCTTAATGTTACAGCCTAACATAAACTCATCCCTAATTCTCTCATCAGTCAGAGAAGCAAATTTGCATGAAGAAGAAAGCCATTTGAGACCTGTTAAATAGTCCTCAATGGATTCACCTTCCTTTTGTAACCTTTTGCCAAAGTAATACCGTTCGAAAATAGTGCTCACCTTGGGAAGGAAGTGAATGTCTAATTTCCATATGCAAATTTCAAACTCATTGAGGTCTATTGCTTCACTGTCTGGAACATCAGGAAGACGATCAAATATTTATTGACCTTCCGATCCCAAGCAGTGGAGCAATAAGTCGGTTTGTCGTTCAGCACGCAAAGAGGTCCCACATACTTTTGCATAACGTTCAAACACCTTTTTCCATTTTGCTTATTTGATAGGAGGCTCGCCCGGAGAAAAAAGAAAAAACGGAGGTGCTGTGACATTTTGTATTTTGCTACCTCTTCAACACACACACACCATATAATGCCCACAAGAATAATGCCTACTAACAGCAAACCCAAGTTAACCCCTTATTACAAAAATATATTTATATCTATCAATCAAGAATCAAAAGATGTGAAGAGTAACTATTCTGTGTCCATTTTAGATGCTGAGCGCATCAGCGACGCACACATATAAGTTCAAAAGCTGTGCGCATCAGCAATTCACCATACAAATGTTTACTGTATGAACAGTACTATTCAGCAGACAAGAGTTTGTTGTAATGAAACACTGATGCAAGGAAGGCAATATAAAGGGGGATTTATTGTCATAAGATTATCCAACCCATAAATCGATCCGTGCTCCGTCTCTCTCCTCAACCGATCTCAAGCTCAACCGTCCCTCACCTGGAACCTTCACGTCTCCAGGCTCCAGAATATTGATCCTGAAACTCAGGAGAATGTGAGGTTCCAGGCCTAGCTCAAGCTAGTAACAAGAACATCACAACACATCCCCTTCCCTTACATTAATAACTCTATGCCAATACAAGAATGCCAAAGGAGGAAAAATACAGTGTTAAAACAGAAATACAACAAAAAGTCAAGATATATAGTCTTTCATCCAGACTGGTTTGGAATGTAATCTGGATGAAACATTGGTACGTGGTAACTCTTTAGATATCCCCAAGAAACGATTTTCTTTCAAATCTTTCAAGGTAGAGGTACCCGTCCATCTCGTAATTCTGGACATGCTCCATGCATCCCCATTATCGAGAATCACAATATTCTTCTTTACTGTTCTGATACGGAAAGGACCTTTGAACGATGTTTTACCTTTGGCTTTAAAACACGGGTTCTTCACCCACACCAGGTCACCTACCCTCCACATCGTTTTAGCAACACAATGCTTAGCATCAAAACGCAACTTGTAATTACGTTGGTACTCCTCTCGGAGAACGGGTGCTTTATCAAATTTTTCCTGATCCAGATCAACCCGAGCTAAAGTGTTACTGAACCATGCTGGGAACAATTTAGTACAACCCAACCTTCCCCTCATGTACTCAAAAGGAGTTATATTTGTAATACTATTTGGAGTGTTACGATGTGCCCACCACAAATCTCTCAGAAGATTAGCTAAGGGAGTCCTGCTTCCAATAGCTTCTTGCACACAAGCTTTCACCATTCTATTCATACGCTCTGCTAAACCATTGGCTTGTGGCAGATACAATGCTGTCCTCAAGTGTACAATGGCAAGGGAATCCAGGAAATGCTTCATGTCATGTGATGTCAATTGTACTCCATTATCCGTAACTAAATGACTAGGTATACCCTCTTTAGAGAACTCTTCCTCCAGAAACTCAATTACCGTACGGGTATCAATTGAGTTCACACATTTGGTCACCACCCATTTAGACGCATAATCCACCATAAGTATAACATAACGTTCATTCGGTGGTAAAAGATGGAAAGGACCCATAAAATCTAGTCCTAATTTCACCCAGGGTTTTTCCGGAATCTCAACAGGGGAAAGCGGCGCTCTCACCACAACCTTGCTTTTGTCATTTTGTGCACAACTCATGCAATCTTTTACAACAGCCTCAACCTCACTGTCCAACCCTGGCCACCAATAAATGGCTCTAAGTCTGGATTTGGTTAAACTTCTGCCCAAATGCCCTTCATGAGCCAGATTCAAAATTTTGTTCCTCACCCCTTTAGGAGGTATAGATTTGCTTCCCCTAAATAACTCATTACCATTTAAGGAAAGTTCATCTCTCACATTCCAATAGCCTCTCAAAGAGTCAGGCATGTCCCTAACCTCAGGCCACCCTTTAACAATGAACTCTCCAAGTTTTTGCCTTTCCAAATTTCTCTCCACTGCCAATTTCCACTCCTCTTCGCTGAGGGCCATCTCTCTAACCCAATTAATAGTAACCTCATCTTCAACCTCCTCACAACTATCCACCGAAGAACGTGACAAATAATCAGCCACAATATTTTTCGGCCCAGGCACATATTCTACAACAAAGTTATATTCTAACAACCCCTCTGTCCACCTTCGTATTCTCGGGTTCAGCCCTTCATTTTTCCTAGGAGAGAAAATTTGGACAAGAGGTCTGTGATCTGTCCTCACCACAAAAGGTAAACCCCACAAGTAAAATTTAAAATGCTTGACAGCCCACATGCAGGCAAGAGCCTCTCTCTCTATGACCGAATAGTGTTGTTCAGCCTCCTTGAGAGATCGTGACGCAAAAGCTATTACTCTCTCCTCTTGACCTACCCTCTGGACAAGAACAGCCCCCAAGCCTTTGATGCTAGCATCAGTGTACAAGTACGTTTTTGCACACACATTAAAATGCCCTAAGGTGGGCATCCTCCCAATACAGTTCTTTACAAAAGAGAAAGCAGTCATGCAGTCATTCTCCCAAACGAACTCACAACCCTTCTTCAAAAGTGCTCTCAAAGGTTGTGTCACGCTAGAAAAGTTGGGGATAAATTTAGAGTAGTAATCTACCAACCCCAGGAATGACCTTACATCATCTTTGTCTCTGGGTTCAGGTGCATGAGTTATAGATTCAACAAGTTCCAACTTCGGTCTGATCCCATCGCCAGAAATAGTATGCCCCAGGTATGTCACCGAAGTAACTCCAAACTTACATTTTTCCCTCTTAACAGTAAGACCAGCCTCTGCTAAACTGCACAAAACTTTCCTTAATACCTTGTCGTGATCAACTACTGTTTTACCATGAACCAATATATCATCCTGGAAACACAACGTTCCAGATATCCCTTCCAACATTTTTTTCATGACTCGTTGGAAACACGCGGCCGCAGAAGCCAGGCCAAAAGGCATCCTCAGAAATTGGTAAGCCCCTAAAGGTGTAATAAAAGAGGTGAGATGTCTGGACTCAGGGTGCAAAACAATTTGATGATAAGCTGAGGATAAGTCCAGAACACTAAACACCCTCGACCCACCTAGGCACGACAACTCTTCTGTTATATTGGGTAAAGGTTGACGATCTATCCATATGTGCTTATTAAGATCTCTGAGGTCCACACACATGCGGATGCTTTTCCCATTATCTTTGGGTGCCAATACAACCGGGGCCAACCACTCCGAAGATTCTATCTCCTCAATTACTCCGGCATTAAGTAATCTGTCTAGTTCCATTTTGAGAGGTTCCAACATCAACCTAGGTACTCTTCTGACTTTATGAACAACCGGCACTGCATTTTTTTTTTAATTATCTTGTGTTCAAAATTTGACAGGCAACCTAACTTCTCACTAAACACACTAGGGAATTCCTTCCAAATCTCCATCAAATCGTCCCCATTGCTTACCACCATAACTTGGTTATCAGAATTGGGATCTAATTTAATACCCATGTCCCGTTGGTGTCGCCATTCTAACAAATTGTTACGACGTTTAGCTACATAGACCTTTCCCATGGTAACTTTATCTTGGAACTGAATCTTCATGACCCTATACCCAATCACCTCTATTCTGGTACCTCCATAACTGACTGGATTGATGTCAGGTTTGACAAGGGAGCCTATAGATGCCCTGAAAATATCCTGCCAGTTCTTATCACCAACCATGGTGTAGGGAGATCCCGAGTCTGCTAAAACTGTAACCGTTCTATTATGCAGTTTAATAGTACACTCAGGCATGATCACAGGACCCTCATCTACTATGCCAGTATTGTGCTCAATACAGTCAATCTCCTGCCCCACATATAATACCATCTTGCTGACATCTTCAGTGATACAATCTATATTGCTACTATCATTGTTGCAAACTCTAGCATAATGTCCCTTCTTCCCGCACTTCCTACACAATGAATTTCATGCAAAACAATTAGGACTATTTGCTGCATGACCTGCATTGCCACAGCGGTAACAACGCAAACATTTAATGTCTCTCTTCTTTTCTTGGATGGATGCTTGTGCTTTACTACTACTGTTAACCCTAAGGACTTCTTCCTGGGTCCTAGGTACATGCACAGTAGAGAGACTGTCCCCTTCCGTATGATTCATTTCTTTGATCCAGTTGCTAGTACTCTCCATTCCTTCTACAATGGCAATCGCCTCTCTCAAGTCAGGGTTCTTTGTCAAAAGTTTCTCTTGAACCTTTTTGTTATTGGTGCAACGCACAAGTTTGTCACGAATAAGAGAGTCTGTAATTTCACCAAAATCACATGTGCGTGCTAATGTGCGTAGGGCTGCTACAAAATTCCCTACGCTTTCAGTATTACCCTGAGACCTGGCGAAAAATGTATGTCTTTCTAACACCACATTGAGTTTGGACTCAAAATGTGCAGCTAGGATAACCACCGACATCTCATAAACGTCTCTGGGTTCACCATCCGCCCCACCAATAGACAAAGGTTCCAGGCTGTCATATATATTTCTGCCTTCAATTCCCAGATTATGTAGAAGAACTGCTTGTTTCCTGGCTGGAGATAACTTTTCCCCACCAATGGCTATTATATATGAATCAAAAAGATTTTTCCATCGTTTCCATGGAAGAATGGGGTCACCTTTGTCCGATAAGAAAGGAGGTGGTTGTGACATTGTAGGTGTAGCCATGGTAAAACAATGGTCAGGCTTGGAAAAGACAAATAACAAAAGTTAGATACAGCCCAGTAGTTAATCAAAACCACTAAAGAAAGTACATAAGTTCATCTCAAACGGAGGCGTATAATAATCCACCACTGTAAGCAGAAAAACAAAATTATTACAATCCAGTTTCCTCCTGGGGAACACTTTGCAACTTCCTGGTAAAAACTGTGGCGTAAAAGTTGCAGTCTAGTTGTTTTTTTGTTTTTTTTCGTTGTTTTTTTTCCTTCCCTACTCTTCACTTCCTGCCGAAACCGGAACAAAAAGAAGCGGTCTAGCTTCTAGATTGCGGTCGTGACGCGAGAATAAGCGTGTTCTCTGTGCAGTAGGAGACTGATGTTGTTGCCATAGGAACACACTAACAAATCCTGGAAAAAGTCGCATACAGAAACGTCCATGCGTCACAAGGAAACCGACGTCAGAACTCTTGGGACTCCCTCAAAAACTTCCAAACAATAACAGGGAAGCTCCACGAGAATTAACCGTCACGGCTAACAGAGGGCCAAAGTGAAGAGAAGAAATCTGGTACAGTACCTTGTTGAGTTTAAACACGCACAGCGTGAAAAATGTTACAGAGCTGTCATTGTTTGCTCAGAACAGAAGCATTGAAAATTCACCGTCCAGGGATGTTGAGCTGTAGGCTCTGCCCACTCATCGCCAGTGTAGAATACAGACTTCATGCACAATGTTTTAGAGGGTGTCTTCTTTTATTTTGTTTCCGGTAATTAAACAGCCCAACCATCCAAGACATGCTGCTTAAACACCACTCCTGACAGGCGCTCCTTCTCTGACCCACTCTTCCACCGTTTCCGCAGCCACGAACACTCAGCCTTCTAGTTCTAGAATACTCCAGCACCCCTAGACTAGAGATTCAGATTCTAAGGACACAAGAAGACCAGCAACAAAGAAGGCCCAAGGCTCAAGAACTGAAGTCCTGCTGCATCATAAAAAGGTGCCAAACCCTGCCTGCGGCACCCGGACTCAACAATCGCCACTGAGGGGTTGCTCAGACATCAGACAGACTCTAAAATCCCCAGAGGACCTCTACTCTTCTCAAAATCACTGAAGATCTCCCTTCAGAGTGAAGGCATCACTCTTTTGCATCAAAGAACCAAAAGCAAGTGATGTCCAGTTCACTGACCGGCTCCTGACCAAGGAACGGGACATTGTAGCTGGACCAAAGTTCACCCAGCAGACTCAGAGGATGAACCCTGCAAGCGTGCCAAGTGTGGTGGCACTGCAGCCTCCAGTGCCTGAACTGAGCAATAGCCAGTTGTACTGAACCCCCAACATAAGACACCCAAACGGACAGTCCCCTCTGGACTGTAAAAGGACTAGGAGGAAGCCTCAGTCAAGGGAGTTCAGAAAACTCCAGGACCTTCCACTAGAGTGACCCTGCTGACCTGCAAGTGACACTTAATTTGACATACCTCCTGCTTCATAGAGCACCTTTGCGAACAGCTTTTGGCTTACTGATTTGCTCTGCACCTGGCCTCCCTGTGCCCTGCTCCGAAGATCCAAATATGTTCTAAGGGTCACATATCCCTTGCAACCGCAACACTCCAAGGGGACCCACCGTACTCACTGTGAAGTCCCCCTGTGCAGTGCTTTTCCAAGTGGTTCTCCCCAGTGGCCTTGCACCAGCTCCAATTGCTTTCTGCAGCTGCTCCATCCGAAACCGGGAGCTGCCAAAACTTCTCCATTTGGTCTACAGGGCCCACCAATGACCTCAACCTATCTGCAAAAGGAGACATTGGTAAATGCACTGCCTGAATTTATATGCATTTTTAAAGTATTTTTCCATTGATTCACATGGTGCGTAATTACGCTTAGAACTGAGACATTTTCTAAACTTTGAAAATTAATAACTTAAAAATATTTACCCAATTTTGATGATCTTGGTCCTAAAAATTTTTTACAAATCTGAAATATTTTTGTAAATTGCTCTGGAGTTTATCTTTTGAGTGTGTGTTTTATTTATACTGTGAGTACAACAAATGCTTTACACTTCTCCAAGATTAGCCTAACTGCTCGACCAAGCTACCATAAAAATTGAAGTATTAGGTCGTCTAGTTTTAACCTCTGGGAACCAAGCCGGGACCCTTTGCACAGTGATACCACTTTGCCAATTTGTGAGCACACAAATAACTCTACAAATTGTCTTCAGCTTCATTGCATTTTTTTTCAATTGGCTAAAAGTTTTGCAAATTTTTAAAATAATTGCTAAGTCCCTGGTTAGGTCCCTACAACAATAGTTAGAATTGAAAAGTCTTTATTTTAGTTGGCCTTATCCAAAAAGGTGTTGAATTTTTTTTTTTTTTAACTCTCAGCCTTATTAAAGTAAACATGACAGATTCAGAGAACCAGAGCCAAGAGCTCGGCCTGTCCCCTTACCAGGCATATAGTTATGACCAGTTAAGGAAACTCTGCAAACTGTACCAGAATCGTACTGGGAAAAGATCCAACAAGTTAAGGCTTCTGGTGGTCCAGTATGAGAAAGGCCACTCCACAGATGAGGTAGATGGTGAAGCTTCTGGTGGAGAGGACGATGCTGTGGAGAATGGTGGAGAAGGTAGCTCCTATGCCCCAACTACAAGAGCCCCCTCAAAGGATGATGTTGCTCTGGACAAGTGTGAGAAAGTAGCCTCTTTCTAGACTTTTTACCCCCACTTTTGGCCTGTTTGTGAGTACATGTCAGGGTGTTTTCACTGTCTCATTGGGATCCTGCTAGCCAGGGCCCAGTGCTCATAGTGAAAACCCTATGTTGTCAGTATGTTTCTTATGTGTCACTGGGACCCTGCTAGCCAGGACCCCAGTGCTCATAAGTTTGTGGCCTATATGTGTTCCCTGTGTGATGCCTAACTGTCTCACTGAGGCTTTGCTAACCAGAGCCTCAGTGGTTATGCTCTCTCTTTACTTTAAAATTTGTCACTAACATGCTAGTGACTAAATTTACCAATTCACATTGGCACACTGGTACACCCATATAATTCCCTAGTATATGGTACTGAGGTACCCAGGGTATTGGGGTTTCAGGAGATCCCTATGGGCTGCAGCATTTCTTTTGCCACCCATAGGGAGCTCTGACAATTTTTACACAGGCCTGCCAGTGCAGCCTGAGTGAAATAGCGTCCATGTTATTTCACAGCCATTTACTACTGCACTTAAGTAACTTATAAGTCACCTATATGTCTAACCTTCACCTGGTGAAGGTTGGGTGAAAAGTTACTTAGTGTGTGGGCACTCTGGCACTAGCCAGGGTACCCCCACATCGTTCAGGGCAAATTCCCCGGACTTTGTGAGTGCGGGGACACCATTACACGCGTGCCCTACACATAGGGCAGCACCTATGTGTAGTGTCACAATGGTAACTCCGAACATGGCCATGTAACATGTCTAAGATCATGGAATTGTCACCCCAATACCATTCTGGTATTGGGGAGACAATTCCATGATCCCCCGGGTCTCTAGCACAGAACCCGGGTACCGCCAACCTACCTTTCCGGGGTTTCACTGCAGCTGCTGCTGCTGCCAACCCCACAGACAGTTTTCTGTCCCCCTGGGGCCCAGGCAGCCCTGGCCCAGGAAGGCAGAACAAAGGACTTCCTCAGAGAGAGGGTGTTACACCCTCTCCCTTTGGAAAAGGTGAGAAAGGCTGGGGAGGAGTAGCCTCCCCCAGCCTCTGGAAATGCTTTGATGGGCACAGATGGTGCCCATCTCTGCACAAGCCAGTCTACACCGGTTCAGGGATCCCCCAGCCCTGCTCTGGTGCGATACTGGACAAAGGAAAGGGGAGTGACCACTCTCCTGACCTGCACCTCCCAGGGGAGGTGCCCAGAGCTCCGCAAGAGTGCCCCAGATCTCTGCCATCTTGGATTCAGAGGTGTTGCTAGCACACTGGACTGGTCTGAGTGGCCAGTGCCAGCAGGTGACGTCAGAGGCTCCTTCTGATAGGCTCTTACCTCTCTTACTAGCCAATCCTCCTTCCTAGGTAGCCAAACCTCCCTTTCTGGATATTTAGGGTCTCTGCTTTGGGGATGTCACCAGATAACGAATGCAAGAGCTCATCAGAGTTCCTCTGCATCTCCCTCTTCACCTTCTACCAAAGGATCGACCACTGACTGCTCAGGACGCCTGCAGAACCGCAACAAAGTAGCAAGACGCCTACTAGCAACATTGTATCGCTTCATCCTGCTGGCTTTCTCGACTGTTTCCAGGTGGTGCATGCTCTGGGGGTAGCCTGCCTCCTCTCTGCACAAGGAGCTCTGAAGAAATCTCCCGTGGGTCGACGGAATCTTCCCCCTGCAACCGCTGGCACCAAAAGACTGCATCACCAGTCCTCTGGGTCCCCTCTCAGCACGACAAGCGTGGTCCCTGGAACTCAGCAACTCTGTCCAAGTGACTCCCACAGTCCAGTGACTCTTCAGTCCAAGTCTGGTGGAGGTAAGTCCTTGCCTCCCCCACGCTAGACTGCATTGCTGGGTACCGCGTGATTTGCAGCTGCTCCGGCTCCTGTGCACTCCTCCAGGATTTCCTTTGTGCACAGCCAAGCCTGGGTCCCGACACTCCATCCTGCAGTGCACAACCTTCTGAGTTGTCCTCCGGTGTCGTGGGACTCCCTTTTGTGACTTCGGGTGGACTCCAGTTCACTCCTCTTCCAAGTGCCTGTTCAGGTACTTCTGCGGGTGCTGCCTGCTTCTGTGAGGGCTCTCTACGTTGCTGGGTGCCCCATCTGTCTCCTCTTCCAAGTGGCGACATCCTGGTCCCTCCTGGGCCACAGCAGCACCCAAAAACCTCTACAGCGACCCTTGCATCTAGCAAGGCTTGTTTGCAGTCTTTCTGCATGGGAACACCTCTGCAAGCTTCTTCACGACGTGGGACCTCCATCCTCCAAAGGGGAAGTTCCTAGTCCTCTTCATTCTTGCAGAACACCAAGCTTCTTCCAAGAGGTGGCAGCTTCCTTGCACCCTCAGCTGGAATTTCCTGGGCTCCTGCCCACTCTCGACACTGTTGCGACTATTGGACTTGGTCCCCTTCTCTTACAGGTACTCAGGTCCAGAAATCCACTGTTGTTGCACTGCTGGTGTTTGTTCTTCCTGCAGAAACCCCCTATCACAACTTCTGTGCTCTCTGTGGGTAGTAGGTGCACTTTACACCTACCTTTCAGGGTCTTGGGGTGGGCTATTTTTCTAACCCTTACTGTTTTCTTACAGTCCCAGCAACCCTCTACAAGCTCACATAGGTTTGGGGTCCATTCGTGGTTCGCATTCCACTTTTGGAGTATATGGTTTGTGTTGCCCCCATACCTATGTGCTCCTATTGCAATCTACTGTAACTTTACACTGCTTGCATTACTTTTCTTGCTATTACCTGCATATATTTGGCTTGTGTACATATATCTTGTGTATATAACTTATCCTCATACTGAGGGTACTCACTGAGATACTTTTGCCATATTGTCATAAAAATAAAGTACCTTTATTTTTAGTACTTCTGTGTATTGTATTTTCTTATGATATTGTGCATATGGCACCAGTGGTATAGTAGGAGCTTTGCATGTGTCCTGGTTCAGCCTAAGCTGCTTTGCCATAGCTACCTTCTATCAGTCTAAGCTGCTAGAAACACCTCTTCTACACTAATAAGGGATAACTGGACCTGGCACAAGGTGTAAGTACCCTTGGTACCCACTACAAGCCCGGCCAGCCTCCTACAACAAGTTATCCCAAACGTTGGCCTTAGAGGCTACACCTTTGGAAATAGAAATTAAAAAAGAGGGCTGGGCTTAGCACCCATCTCTGTGGGCAGCATATCAATAAATACGGAGGAAGGAAGGCCTTTCAAATTAAGACTCCCAAAAGGAGTTGTCCCCCTAACAAGAAGGAGATGATATCCAGAAATGATTAATTGCCTTTGAAAGAGCCTGCATTGGGAGGGAAATCCAAAAGAAGCACTGGAGCACTCTCTGTCAGGAAAACTATTGCCAGCGTTGTTAAGTTCTTCCCTCAGCTAAAGCGATTCCCCTTTTCCTTGTACCCACGTTGGTTGCAGCGGCGTCCTCACTCCCGGTGGCTCTTTCGGAAGCTGCTCTTAGAACTTGCCTCTTCAGGTTTAACTGCCACTCAAGATGGTGCCTGCAAATCTTTGTGAGGTCAGCGCTCTAGTGTTTCTACCTTAGTCTCGGGCTGAAGCGTCCCTCCAGCTGTTTCTCTCTGGGAGCCGTTCACTTCAACTGTCATCCTGAGGAGAGTGAGCAATGTTCCTGAGGCGCTTCGTTTCATAGAGAATTCTCACAGTTTTGAGTAAATTCATTCTTTTTCTTGTTACAGGGTGCACGCAGATACTTTTTCCCTTCTGGAGAAACTGAATTTCTTCCTTCTTCTAACACCTGGCTATCGGCTTCTGAGGAGAATTCGTTGTGGCTTAACAGAACTTCAAGCAGCTGCAGTAAGGAATCCTTTGTATGATTTCCAGACTTACCAATATATATATGTACATACATATTCAAAAACTCTTCGCTTTGCAGACTTGTCAGTCTTAGAGACAAACCTCAGTGCTCAGGCTAATTCCTAGAGACTGTGATTGAGAAAACTGAACATTGAGAAGGAGTTTTCACTTTCTATTAAAGACATTTCTAGATTGTATATTTGTGAACTTTTGAACTGTTCTCCAGAGAACCTTGGATACCTCTGACTCCTGGGGAAAAGAAGATATTAAGTTAACATAGTTCTCTTAGAGACAGGCTAGTCTCTCAAAAGATCGAGGTTAGGGGAACAATAGAATTGGGTGAATGTGAAAGGCTGAACAGTTGAATGCGCAGTAGGAATGCACTTATCTATGCTCTTATCACCCGACTGCAGGTCCTTCCATTAAAGAAATCCCAAAAAGAAGAAAGGTGCACGTTACAGAAGCACACACTGAATATCCTATCTTCAGGTGGGAAACACAGACTGTAACTGGATCTGGAGGCGGTCTCTCTTTTTCTATTCCCATTCCCCTTTCCACCTAGGGGATGCAGGGTTCAGATAATCAGTTGAAGTCTGAGCACGCATCTGTTGGACGGAGTTGGGTAAAAGGCATCTGCTCCTGTGAAAGTTTGATTTAATAGGTAATCTCCTGACACTCTCTTATGGGTGGAGGGATAGACTCCTGGCACTGAGTGAAACAGATGCTGCTAAATCCTATGACCTCATGAAGGGTACCCTGATTGAGTGTTTTGGATTTACCACTGAGGAAAACCACATAAAATTCAGGAGGACTCAAAAATCCCAGAGTCAGTCCTGGGTAGAATTTGTGGACTTCTTAGTAAAGATGCTAGGTGATTGGTTAGAAGCCAACAAGGTACATGATTATGAAGGCCTGTACAATTTAATGATGAAAGAAAACCTTTTGAGTAATTGTGTCTATGACAAGTTGCACCAGTACCTAGTAGATTTGGGACCAGTCTCCACCCAAGAGTTTTGGAGGAAGGCCGATCATTGGGTGAGAACTACAGTGTCCAAAACTAGAACTGGATGGGGTGACCAAAAGAAAGAATCAGGGAAGGCCCCCCTTCAAGAGAAAAAGGTGGAGCACCCTAGAAATAAAGAAAAGGGTCCTCAGGCCCCCAACAATCTGTCCAGGAGGGTGGGCCCAAAGACAACTCACAAAACAAAGGTGGGTACCAGGGAAAAAACTGGGATGCCACTAAGGTATGGTGCCATAACTGTCAACAGACAGGGCATCACACCAAGGACACTCCTGTCCTAAAAATAAACTCACTAGTAAACCCCTCAGAGCAGCCAGGATAGAAAATTGGGGATCACACCTTAGATGAGGAGATCCTCGTAACCTTTAGCTGGAAAGTGAGCCCCACAGGTGAGGTGGAGACACTTCCACCACCTACTGGTGAATAGAATACCAGCCTTAGCTGGAGAAGGGTGGTAGTCAGCAAAGACCTCCCCCTTGACCATCTCCTTAGAAATGACCACCCAGAGGTTGGTCAGGGTTCCAAAGAGGAACTGGCCCAGTGCCAGACCTATTCCAAGGATTCTGGAGGTGCTGCCCCTGCAGTGAGTGAAGATAGGCCCCAGAAGAAAAAAAAAAAGAAAAGGTAAGGTGGGCAATCTTTAACTAAGGCACCAGAGAGTCAAGGAGTTTCTACTCCTTTGGGGAAGTAATCCCCTGTTGCAACTGGTGAGGCCCAGCTTGACCCCAAAGAAGTCCTGACTAGTCAGGCACCTGTTCAGCCTGAGTTGGTAATCCTCAGCTGGCAGAAAAGAGAGTGGAAGAAGGGTGTTCTCTGCAAGATGTAGAGACCCCCGACTCCCTTTCAACGGACAGGCATCCTGAACTCACAGAAGTCTGTAAGTTAGCCCTGTTCCCTGTGGGTATGGAGCTAAAGGTGTGGTTCTGGGCACTGACAGCTGTCAGTGGCCTCTGCTAGGTGTTAGCCTTTATGGCTGCTGTCCTTGGCATAGTGATCTGACCCCATACCAAATAGTAAGTTAGACCAGCTGACCATGTTGGTCATGGTGTGGATACTCAAGTTATGGGTGACCTCTTTGGGTAAGCTAGAGGTTGCTTTGGCTAAGATAGAGAGAAGAGAGACGATTTATTGTTTAGTTACTTAAAACCATAACATAAAATAAAAAATAGATAAAAACTATGTAAAAGAGAAAAAACATTTCTGCTGTTACTAAGTATCCATCAAATAATTATATACATTGTCCAGTCATTTCTATTTGTCCTCCATAGGAGCTCATTTTAAAACATAATTGAGTGATGCTACTTAAGATTTTGCTTGCTCAAGTGTGAGTAGAGCATCGCTTGATGCCATTATAGTCCATTGCCAGGCATTAAGCTGTGAACTAACCTCCTGTGGTTCACAAGGGGGGCAGTGCTGATTAGTTAAATACTGCTTTTGTGACACCTGCAATAGAAACTTCACCAAAGCATAGTTCAACTGTAGGTCACCAGGTGCAAAGCACACCATCACTGTTTGTCTCCATGTCCTTATGCCTTTTTCATTAAATTTGCTCTTTAGTAGGGCTTTTCGTTCTAGTGCAAGATGATTGCATGAACAGAGGACATGGAGGAGATCTTCTGTGTCCTCACCACACAGGCGGCAGATAGAGTTGGTTACGTCTCTCAACCAAGGGGGCCGCATTTAGAGCAAGTGGTAGGAAACCTAGTCGATACTTTAAGAATTCGTCCTTTGTTTGTCTCAAGAAGCCCTGGCCTAGGGATGACTGTGGTGTCAAAGACGTGTAGGTGTGCAAAGTCATCCAGGCATGAGACCTCCCTGATTTCCCAGCTGCTTTCTTAAAGGCATTGTGCGGGATCGGGGTCATCCACTAGTAGGTGAGCCCAGTCTTCTTAAGTGAATCATCTAAGTGGATTCTGAATACAGAGGTGTTCTTGCTTTCAAGCTCTTGCCACATATGGTAGTTGAGAGTACCCAGGGAGGCACCGCGGGCTTTGCTCCAGAAGATTATGTAGGCAACGCATCGAGCCAGGGATTGGTTCAGCAGGCCAAACTCCAGTCTCAGTTGAGCAGGGGAGGTGAATCTGGGGCTGTTGAAGATTGTCCGGTAGACTTTTTCCCATTAGGCTTTTCCTTGGATGCACAAAGTTCCCCGATTTGTCAACAATGACTCCAAGATATTTATACTTGTCTGTTTGAACAAGTCGTGTCTCAGCCCAAAGCCAGGCTCTCGAGGGTGCCTTTGATCTAAATGACAGTGTGCATGTTTTCCCAAAGTTTGCTTGCAAGGCATTCGTAGCTGAGTAGTGCTGAGTGGCGTTGAGTAGTCTCTGAAGGCCTATTTCCGTGTGGCTGAGTAGTACGAGGTCATCGGCGTACATGAGGCATGGTAGCTCAAGGTCCCCAATTTTTGGAGAGTGCGAGTTTTTTAGGGTGAGTGCACCCGCTAAGTCCGGTAGGTATAGATTAAACAGTATGGGGGCCAAAACGCAGCTCTGTTTTAGGCCTTTTGGGAGTAGGGATCCGCCTTGAGAGATGAGTGCCTGTGCCCAATTTTATCTGGTCCCCTGTGTCCGTGTGAAGGGCTATTGTCAGGCGTAGAAGTGGATGTGGGAGCCCCCAGTTTTAAAGCTTCTTCCACAACAGGTTCCTTTCCACATGGTCAAATGCAGCCTTGAAGTCAACAAAGCATAGATGGAGCTGGCGTTTCAGTGTGATAGCTTTGTCGGTTAACAGGGCAATGGCCATGATGTTCGTGATGGTGCCGGTATGTTTGGAGAATCCTGTTTGAATCGTAGGGATTATTCTCTTTTCAGTAGATCATGCGAGCAGATGATCCAATAACAGGACTGGAAAGTACTTTGTGTTGTTGTCAATTAAGGCAATCAGACGATAGCTATTGGGGAGCGACCTGTCCTGTGTTTTAAAGATGGGGACATTACGGACCCCTTCCAGGACTGCAGAATTGTTCCTGTCAGACCTATTTCCAGGTAGAGGGGGTTCAAGAATCTTTTCCAAAAAGGGTCTATTGTGCTTGAAGACCGTGGGCGGGAGGCCATTTGATCCCGGGGCACCTTCTCTCTGGCTCTTGGCCAACTGATTGTGTATGGTGATCAAGTCAGTGAGTAATGTGTGCGTAGTCTTTAGTGAGGGCCTGTGTAGAGGAAGACTTCCTGACGAGGTCATGCTTTGTGTGACCATGCTAACTAATATCGGTCCGTTGAAATGGACTCCAAAATATTTGGCACAGGCGGCTTCTGGTATATGCGATGTAATGGCACGATGGTATGGGCGTGTGAGGTTGCATATTGTACGCTAGAAACGTGCGCTGTCATCACTCCTTGCATCCGAGTGTAGCCTGGCCCAAAAGTCTTCCTTGCAGCTCCTATTGATTGGCCATTTTAGCTTCTGTAGTACCTGTTTGTGGTGCCTTAGGATTGTCAGAAGGTCTGGATTACCCGGGCTGCCACGGAGTAGCCTTATACTGGAGTTGATTTTTCTCTTTGCATCTCATAGTGCTGACCTGTGGGCTTGTGCCAGGTGTGTTGCGGCTGCGGGAGGTGGCAGTCGCCTGTTGTAATTGGTACCGCAAACTTTCCGCTAAGCCTGGTTATGAGTTGTTCCCATTTCTGCACTTCGCTGTTATTATTTGTTTCTAGTTTGTTTCTAGTTCGAGTGCGAGATCCGTTGCTGCTTTGATGAGCTGATCAATGTTTGATTGCCCAGATTTGACACGTTTACAATTTATGGTGAAAGTTGTGATGTGTGCAATATTCGTTTTCTCCATTTTGGTTATGCCCAGGATGATGGATAGTAACTGTGGGCAGTGGTCACTCTCACTCCTGTTGCCTAGCTAAAAAGAGGCTACTTGCTTGAATAGTGTAAGAGAAACGAATGTGTGGTCAATTGTGGTGGATGCTGTTGTTGAGAAATATGATGCTGCCAGAGGCGAGTCCCCAGTAAATCTGTTGATCAGGGCTCTTAGCTGTAACAATTCTAAGCCATTGAGCAGAGTCCTGCTGATCTTTGTCAGACGGCCATGTTTGTTGGCCCCTTGTATGGGAAGGTCCCAAGCACTTGAAAGGGCAGTTGTGGGTTCATCTGTTGAGGATCCTAATAGATGCAAGTTGAAGTCGCCTGAGATGATGATGTCGGCTACGACGTCGCTGCTTATGTAGTTCTCGAGTAGAGCCACTAAATTATTGGCATCACTGAGTTATAGTTTGGGGTGAAGGTAGGTGTTTACGAGAACTATCTCTGCTGCAGGCGCACTCGTTGTGGCGGCAACTGACGCAATATTGGGGGTTTAATAATCTGGCTTAAGCATGACTTATTCCCTAAGGTAAAGGAGTTGCCCTCCCCCTCTAGGGACATACTAGCCGTGGAGGTAGCATTTAGCGGCCCAAGAGGACTAGTACGTATAGTACTTGTAAACATATAAATAAGACCTGGCCCACAAAAGTCACAAATCGTCCAGATAAAAACACTTACAGATTTCTTGAACCACCTACCCGGGGGGCAAGGCATACTCGTTGCAGGAGATTTCAACATGCAGTTGAACTGTCAGGATGATTCTCATCTCAAAAGATTCCAGTTTACTCACCCATGGGATAGATCAGGTCCAGTCCAGGTTGCTTTGAAGCCCTCAGGGGGAGTTTTAGATCTAGTGGAGGATCTGATAAAATCAATGGGCCTTAGAATAGTCAACGGGAACACGAAATCAGATACTCCAGCGTTGCCTACATACAGGAAAGGCCTATACAAGAGCCGCCTAGACTATGGTGGTCATTACAACCCTGGCGGACGGTGTTAAAGCGGCGGTAAGACTGCCAACAGGCCGGCGGTAAAAAAATTGGAATTATGACCGTGCCGGAAACCGCCAACAAAGACAGCCACTTTAACACTCCGACCGCCACGGCTGCACGAACAAACAGCGCGGCGGTCACCGCCAACAGACAGGCGCGAGACAAAGTACCGCCCACAGTATCACAACCTACCAATCCGCCACCTTTTCCGGGGTGGATTTACCGCGGATAAAAACACGGCGGAAACAGCCATTTCAAAGGGAAACCGCTCACCTCTACACACTCCACGAGGAAGGAGGGCACCATGGAGCATGAACTCCATATTCTACCTGCGATAGTCTTCCTGCTCCTATACGACGATCATCAACGCCGGCGGCGAAGACAACGGTGAGTACTCAAAAGACAGGGACACAAACACGCAACACCCCCACCCCGACCCTCACCCACTACAACACACACACCAATTCATATCCAAACATTACAGTAACAACCCCCAACCCCCTCCGGAAGAATGCAAAGACCAAAGGACATGAGTGGAACCATTGTACTATATCAAAATACAGTAACCAAATATCTACATATATATATTTATATATATATATATATATATATATATATATATATATATATATATATATACACATTCAACAAAATATACACCACGATTAGTAGTGCAGGTAATGCACAAGTCCTAGTCCGTGGACCACTGGGCCCAAAATGCATGGGCGAGGCCCACAACAGATACCTGATCAAAACGGAGAGAACACTGCTGGGGCATCAGCTAGAAATACAACAGGCACCTCAGGGGGAAGGGAAAGGGGGGCACCTCAGCCGGATGAGTGCACCACGTCAGATCCACGACGGGGCTCCATGCCCATTGATGTATCCTGGGGAGTGCAAAGCCACAGTCTTTCAAGTCTCTACAGTGGGTGGTTTGCCCACTGTTCAATCCTGGGGAGTGCAAAACCACAGTCTCTCAAGTCTCTACAGTGGGTGGGTTGCCCATTGTTCAATGCTGGGGAGTGCAAAGCCACAGTCTCTCAAGTCTCTACAGTGGGTGGTTTGCCCACTGTTCAATCCTGGGGCGTGCAAAGCCACAGTCTCTCAAGTCTCTACAGTGGGTGGTTTGCCCACTGTACCATCCTGGGGAGTGCAAAGCCACAGTCTCTCAAGTGGATGTATGTCTCCACTGGTTCTGGAGGGGGACTGGTGCCCAGAGTGCTTCATCCTGTGAAGGACAGACGGAGTGGATGCATGTCTCCACTGGTTCTGGAGGGGGACTGGTGCCCAGAGTGCTTCATCCTGTGCAGGGCAGACGGAGTGGATGCATGTCTCCACTGGTTCTGGAGGGGGACTGGTGCCCAGAGTGCTTCATCCTGTGCAGGACAGACGGAGTGGATGCATGTCTCCACTGGTTCTGGAGGGGGACTGGTGCCCAGAGTGCATCATTCACCCCGTGACGGTCCCAGTAGCGTCACTGCCCCTGCCGCTCATGGGCTAGCGGTGCGTGAGTTGGCGGTGCATGCCCTGTTCAGCGGTGCTTGAGTTTGCAGTTTCTGACCTGTTCAGCGGTGCTTGCCCTGTTCAGCGGTGCTTGCCGTGGCGGTCTTTGCCCTGTTCAGTGGTGCATGAGTGTGCAGTTTCTGACCTGTTCAGCGGTGCTTGCCCTGTTCAGTGGTGCTTGCCATGGCTGTCTTTGCCCTGTTCAGTGGTGCTTGAGTGTGCAATTTCTGACCTGTTCAGCGGTGCTTGCCCTGTTCAGCGGTGCTTGCCATGGCGGTCTTCGCCCTGTTCAGCGGTGCTTGAGTTTGCAGTTTCTGACCTGTTCAGCGGTGCTTGCCATGGCGGTCCTTCATTGCCCAGCTGGGCTGGGGCTGGCGGTCCTTCATTGGGCAGCTGGGCTGTGGCTGCCGGGGCCCTCCTGGGCAGCTGGGCTGTGGCTGGCGGTGGCCTCCTGGCCAGTGACGATTGGGCTGCCATCCTGGGCACTGACTCTGGTGGTGGCCTCCTGGCCAGTGACGATTGCGCTGCCCTCCTGGGCACTGACTCTGGCGGTGGCCTCCTGGCCAGTGATGATTGGGCTGCCCTCCTGGGCAGTGACTCTGGCGGTGGCCTCCTGGCCAGTGACGATTGGGCTGCCCTCCTGGGCACTGACTCTGGCGGTGGCCTCCTGGCCACTGATGATTGGGCTGCCCTCCTAGGCACTGACTCTGGCGTTGCCTTCTGGCCACTGACGATTGGGCTGGCGGTGGCCTCCTGGGCAGCGGGGATGATGGCGGTCTTCTCCACCGTGCTGCTCCTCTCAGACTTTGGTGATTTCTTCTGCCCCTTCCCCACCTTGGGAGCAGTCACAGCTGAGTGGACTCTCCCCCCGGGACCCTTGTGAGCGGCTTTGCTGGCTGGAGTCTTCACCCTCTCCCACCGGGCACTGTCCAACTTCTGGTGCTTCACAGGGAGGGGACTGGTTGTGCTGTGGCTCCGTGTCACACTGGCTGCCCAGGTGCCCAGTGCACTCCTCATACCGCTAACAACAGGCACCACTGGTCCTGGAGATATTTTGGCTGAGGTGCTAGTACGGGACCTATGAATAAAGAGGTCAAGCTTGGTCAGGAACAGTTTCTTAGGAACACTGGGACGGTAGCTGGAGGGGGTCTGGAAGTGGAGGAAGAGGAGGTGGTTGTAGGAGGTGTAACTTTTGTGGCTTTGGGTGCAGGTGCATGCGCTGGAGGCTGTCGTGAGGTGGATGTATGTTGGGTGGGTGGGTGCCTGCGTTTGAGTACTTTGGGAGGGAGCGTCACAGACACACTGGGAGAGGACACAGGGGACGTGTAAATGGTAGTGGGGGTGGTGACTGCACGTGAGCGGGGTGTGCTGGTGGGTGTGCTGGTGCGGGACCTAGTGGCTGTAGAGGTAGTGAAGCAGGTGTGAGTGTAGACGAGACTGGGAGGGAGGAGGGAGACGAGGAGGAGGGGGACACAGTGGAGGCAGTGGATGTTGGTGTGTCTGTATGTGTGTGATGCTTGCGTGAGTGCCTGTGGGATGTGTGGTGCTTATGTTTGCCAGAGCTTCCCTTGTATGGTGAGGTGTGTGCATGCTGGTCTGATGGTGTGCTTGGGATAGGCTGGGGTACAGGGGATTGGGTCTGGGTGGAGGAAGTTGGAGGGGGGAGGCTAGAGACAGGGACAATGGCTGCCATCAGTGCTGAGGCCAGAGTTTGCAGGGTTCGATGAAGGGCAGCCTAACCAGAATGAATGCCCTCCAGGAATGCATTTGTGTGTTGCAATTCCCTTTCTACACCCTGGATGGCATTCAAAATGGTAGACTGCCCAACAGTGAGGGACCTGAGGAGGTCAATGGCCTCCTCACTGAGGGCAGCAGAAGTGACAGGGGCAGGGGCTGAGGTGCCTGGGGCGAAGGTGATGCCCACCCTCCTGGGTGAGCCGGCACGGGGCGAAGGCTGAGGGGCTGCTGGGAGGGCGGTGCTGGTAGAGGGGTGGCGGCTGTACCTGTAGAAGTGGGGGGCACAGATTTTGCCACCACCACAAGGGAGCTCCCATCGGAGGACGAGTCCGTGTCACTCGTACCAGATCCTGTGACTGCCGCAAAGCTCCCCTCGCCCTCCGTTCCACTGGTGTATTCCGAGTCCATGGTGTGGCCCTCCATGGCCATGTGGGATGCAGCTCCCTCATGCTCCGGTGCCACTGTACCTCCGCCTGATGATGCTGATGCACACAAGAACAGGGAGACCACAAAAAGGGGGAGGACGACAGAAGAAAGACAGGTTGAGTGCAGGGCTTACCGCTACAGTTGGCGGACAATACAGACACAGCAGCCCCCTGTATTACACCGCACTGTTGGGCTCTACAGATGCAGTTCCTGGGATATGGCCTACATGGCTATGGTCGACATCTGCACACATAGATGACACAGGGGCATGTATACCTGTACTTGGCACTCTACAGAGGTGGGGTGGAGTGCAACATGGCCTGCATTACGGAGGGGCCTAGCCTACGGAACTCGCCCTGGCCTAGGGGAAACCACAGCCCACCTCCCCCACCCAGACACCTCCACTGCGCGCAAAATCAGCAGGATGAGAGTGTACTCACCCCCTTGTGTCTGCTGTGATGCCCTCAAGCGCCCATCCAACTCAGGGTAGGCCACCGCCAGGATCCTGAACATCAGGGGGGTCATGGTGCGATGGGCACCCCTCCCACGTTGGGAGGTCATCCCCAGCTGAGCCTCTGCCGTCTTCTTGCTCCAGTGGTGAATGTCCTCCCATCTTTTACGGCAGTGGGTGCTCCATCTGTGGTGGACCCCCAGGTCTGGACGTCCTTGGCGATGGCACTCCAAATATCCTTCTTCTGGTGGGCGCTGACCTAAATGAAATGTACAGGGGAAGAAGAGAAGTCATTAGCAACTGTACCGTCGAAGTGAGTGGCCCACATCCCTACCCTTGCCATGTGGCACATGCATTCACAGTCCTTCATGCACGCAGAACTGTGCCCCCTTCCCTCTTACAACCAGCCCTCTCCACTCAGGCATAGCCCATACAACATGCTCCCTGTGTACTTACCTGTTGGTCTGGAGGACCGTAGAGTAACGTTTACTGGGGGAGGACCCCATCCACGAGCTTCTCCAACTCCTCTGCAGTGAAGGCAGGGGCCCCTTCCCCAGACGCACAAGCCATTGTCTCTTCCAGACCGAGGTCACAGCAGCACTTGCAGTGTAGGTCCTCTCCTGTCGAAGATCAGGTATCGAGTGATTAAACAGATAGAAAATGGCGGTCACGTCCGCGGCGGTGACGTCCGCGGCGGTGCGTACCATCACCGCCGGCGCACTTCGTCATTGGCTCCTGGGACCCATAGGGTCCAATGTTAACCAATGCAGCATTGCGCCGCAGTCTTCGACCGCCTACCACGACGGTGTACAACGCCAGTGCAGTTACCTTACATCCCATTGTCTCAGTTTAGAGGTCAGGCAGCCGCCATTTCAGGGGCCCACATGGGTTCATTTTTAAGTGCGTCACACATACCTAGGCCTAGACTCAACACACATACAGGCAACTTTTTGGATTATGATTCGTGTTCTGTGTAGACTGTGGGTACATACCTCTGAGTTGTTTGACTCTGTGGTCACTGTTGTCCTTCCTAGGCACCGTCCGCTGGGACATGTGAGGAGATGGCAGAATCCTCCGGTGTACCGACCGCTGGTGGACCTGTTGACAATGGAGGAGCGAGATTTAATCATCACCTACAGGTTTGACCGTGCCACAATCCAGGAACTGTGTGCCCAGTTGGAGCCTGACCTGATGTCAGCAATCCGCCATCCCACAGGAATCACCCCTCAAGTGCAGGTGCTATCAGTGCTCCATTTCCTAGCAAGTGGGTCATTTCAAACAACAGTGGCCATGGCATCAGGGATGTCCCAGCCTATGTTTTGTCCAGAGTGTTGTCTGCCCTGCTGAAACACATGTGGAGCTACATCGTTTTCCCTCAGGTAGAGGATTTGCCTACAGTTAAAGGTGACTTCTATGCCCTTGGACATATCCCCAACATCATAGGTGCCATTGATGGGACCCATGCAGCTCTGGTCCCCCCCCACAGGAGTGAACAGGTGTACAGGAACCGGAAGAGTTATCATTCAATGAATGTACAGATGGTATGTTTGGCAGACCAGTACATCTCCCAGGTAAATGCTATGTTCCCTGGCTCAGTGCATGACGCATACATCCTGCGGAATAGCAGCATCCCTTATGTGATGGGTAAACTCCAGAGGCACCGGGTGTGGCTATTAGGGGACTCTGGTTACCCCAACCTGTCTTGGCTACTGACCCCAGTGAGGAATCCCAGGACCAGGGCAGAGGAACGCTACAATGAGGCCCATGGCGGACTAGGAGGGTGATCGAACGCACCTTCGGCCTCCTGAAGGCCAGTTTCAGGTGCCTCCATATGACAGGTGGTTCCCTATTCTACTCACCAAAGAAGGTGTGCCAGATCATCGTGGCCTGCTGCATGCTTCACAATTTGGCTTTGCGACGACAGGTGCCTTTTCTACAGGAGGATGGTCCAGATGACGGTGTTGTGGCATCTGTGGAGCCTGTGGACATTGATGAGGAGGAAGAAGACATTGGCAACAGGGACTCAGTTATCCAGCAATATTTCCAGTGACACACAGGTGAGAATACATTCCTGCCTACTACAAGTACTTTCACACTTCTACCTCTATCCTGTCTGTCGATCTCACCCAGTATGTGGTAACTGAATTGTACATTTCCCTTACGGTTTCACAGGTGTGGTTTCCAACGTGTGTCATCTGCTTAGATTCCTCATGGACTTGAGATGTGTGACATAGGTATGTTGACATAACATTTGAGAACGCATTTTGTCACTGTCATTGCTAATACACATTTTCAAAATCACAGACTGACTCCAGGTTGTTTTGTGCTTCAAGGGTGTTTATTGCAGTGCTAAATATTAGAGGGGGGTTGTAAAATGGTGAGGGGTGATGGTGGAGGAATGTCCATGGCAGAGCCCAGTCTATTAGTCTCACAGGTGCATTGCCCATATGGGCATAGGAAGTGGAGCTGGGGCAGTTCCAATATGGACAGGGTTACAAAGTGGGACAGTAGGATGACAATCAGGGTGGTCTTATTTCTTGGCAGGGGTCTTGGCATCGTGCTCTGTCTTGTTCCTGGTTCTCAGGGACCACTTGCGGGGTGGTTCTCCGTCTGCAGGGGGTGGGGTGCTGGTGTGGTAGTCCTGTGGCGGTGCCTCCTGTCCACTAGTGCCGGCGGAGGTGGTGGGCAGTTCATCGTCCATGCTAGTTTCAGGGGCCCCTTGGAGTGCCACAGTGTCCCTCCTGGTGTTCAGTATCTCCTTCAGCACCCCTACGATGGTGCCCAGGGCAGTGCTGATGGTTCTGAGTTCCTCCCTGAAGCCCAAATACTGTTCCTCCTGCAGGCGCTGGGTCTCCTGAAACTTGGCCAGTAGCGTTGCCATCGTCTCCTGGGAATGGTGGTAGGCTCCCATGATGTTGGAGAGGGCCTCGTGGAGAGTGGGTTCCCTAGGCCCGTCCGCCCCCTGTCGCACAGCAGCCCTCCCAGTTCCCCTGTGTTCCGGAGCCTCTGTTCCCTGGACCGTGTGCCCACTGCCACTGCCCCCAGGTCACTGTTGTTGTTGGCGTGGTGGGTTATCCTGGGTTCCCTGTAGTGGTGGACACACAGCTGATTGACGTGTCCTGGGGACGGAGGTATGGGCACGCTGGGTGGGTGCAGTGCTGGTGTTACCAGAGGGTGGAAGGTCTGTGGTGGGCTGTGCCTGTGTGAGGGGAACCGAACGTCCCGAGGCCCACGATGGTCTGGGCTGGTCATCTAGATCCAGGTGGACAGAGCTGCTGTCATCACTGTGGGCCTCTTCTGTGGGTGGGGTGGAGATGTCTGGACCTTCCTGTTTGGTGACGTTGGGTAGTGGTCCTGCAGGGGTGGAAAGGCATGATTATTGCATCTGTGTGTTTTATGGTGTGCAATGGGTGGGTGACCGTGTACCCCAGTGCTAGCATTCCTGTGTGTGGGCTTGTATGATGATGGTTGAGGGGGGTGTTATGGGTATGTGCAGTGGGCATGCTTTAGCTATGGGTGTCCATGCTTTGGTTTTGCATGCAGGGCTTGGTGTTGGGATGTGTGGTTTGTGATATTGGTACATTTGTGAGGAGTTGGAGTGATAGGGGAGGGTGCGAGGGTGAGGGTCTGTGATAGCATGCAGGTAGGGTGCTGGATATGATAGTTAAGATTTGACTTACAAGAGTCCATTCCTCCACCTACTCCTGCAAGGCCCTCAGGATGCAGAATCGCCAAGACCTGCTCCTCCCATGTTGTTAGTTGTGGGGGTCCGCCGCCAATCCGCTGTACCGCGATGTTGTGTCTTGAGACTACGGAACGCACCTTCCCCCGTAGGTCGTTCTACCTCTTCCTGATGTCCTCTCGATTTCTTGGGTGCTGTCCCACTGCGTTGACCCTGTCCACTATTCTTCGCCATAGCTCCATCTTCCTAGCTATGGAGGTGTGAGCCAAATAGCTGTGGCTCTACCCGTACGATTTCCTCCACCATGACCCTGAGCTCCTCCTCAGAGAACCTGGGGTTCTTTGCCGTGCCATGGGGTGGTGTAGGTGATGTGTGGGGTGGTGTGTGTGGTGATAAGTGTGGTGATATGTAGTGGTGTGTGGTGTTATGTGCGTGGAAGTTGTGTGGGTGATCGTGTTGAGTGTCTGTGGCTGCTAGTTTGTGGATGGTGGTGTCTCTCTGTGTGCTTCGTTCTCAATTATGGTCGTAGGGGTTTGTGGGTGATGTGGGTGTGTGTTTTATATTGTATTGGGTGTGTGGGAGTGGTGTGTGTATGTGTATCAGGTGTGTGTATTTCGAATTGTCCAATGTGGCGGTGTTTTGTAGAAGTGTGTGTATTTTGAGCGCGCCGGTGTGTACCGCCAATGGAATACTGCGGTTGAAAGACTGCCGCGTGGATTCGTGGGTCGTGATAGTGTGGGCGTATTTCTGTTGGCGTGACGGTGGAGGTTTTTTTTTCGCCAGTTTATCACTGACCTTTGGTGTGGCGGACTTGTGTGGGTGTCTGAATTTTGTCGGATTTCGGGATGTGGTATATAATAGCTGTGGCGGATTTCCGCAGCCACGGCGGTGTGTTGGCGGTCTTCTGCACAGCGGTAAGCGGCTTTTACCGCCAATGTTGTAATGACCCCCTATGTCTTAGTAAGTGATTTTCTTTGGAATTCCCTTATTGATATGGTAGTTTTTCCGCGTGACGATAGTGATCACCAAGCTCTCTGTATACTTTTTTCAATCTCCCCATTTAAATGTAGTCTTCTCTCCAAGTGGGTGAAGGGTAGTACTCTAGCTGCGACAAATGATTATAAAAACGTAAGGTGGGAAATGGTGGCAGATGATGTAAATTTTCAGGTAGCATTATATAAAGTGGTGATATCAACGCTTTCCCCCCTGAAGCACATTGCCTCGATACCGGTTGATATAATTAAATTGCACAATACTATGGTTAACCAGCTAAGACCTTTTTTCCAGGTAACAAGGAGGGGGGCCAAAACCAGGGTTAGAACCCTGAGATGTTTTTCCAGCTCTTTCCGACTAGCTAAGTTACGGCTTTTGGAAGCATTGAAGGCAGAGAGTTGCTGTATGATAAGAGCCTCCAGGTTTGCATACAAAACTGAGCTGAAAAACGCAAAAAAAGAGTGGGAATCTAAACACTGGAAGGCCATGGTAGATGCTTTACAAGTAAGGGACATAAAATTGTTCTGGAAATTAGTGGCAGATAAAGGATATTCTGACACCATGGATACTTACCCAGTAATCCAGCCAGCACTCTGGGTGTCTCATTTCGGCACTGTGTACAGTGTGGCTCAAATTAGTAGCTCTACTGCCTCGCCACCTCTCGA
This sequence comes from Pleurodeles waltl, assembly GCF_031143425.1. NCBI lineage: Eukaryota > Metazoa > Chordata > Amphibia > Caudata > Salamandridae > Pleurodeles > Pleurodeles waltl. The sequence continues at coordinate 3,512,215 of NC_090448.1, read as the reverse complement.
GGGGCCCCCTCGTCGACTTTCTTCTGGGTTAGCCACTGCACTTAAATTCGATCTGGACCCTTTTTCTTTAAAAGAAACAACCCTGGCACTCCAGACGTTACGCAAAGGGAAGGCCCCAGGGCTGGATGGTATTCCCGGTGATTTGTATTTGTCCCGACCCCGAATCTGGTCTGTATATTTAAACACACTTAGGGGGTCATTCTGACCCTGGCGGTAAATACCGCCAGGGCCGGGGTCGGCGGTAGCACCGCCAACAGGCTGGCGGTGCTCCGCCGGGCATTCTGACCCCGGCGGTACAGCCGCGGCCAGAAGCGGAAAGCCGCCGGTGTACCGCCGACTTTCCGCTGCCCATGGGAATCCGCCATGGCGGCGCAGCTTGCTGCGCCGCCATGGGGATTCTGACACCCCATACCGCCATCCTGTTCCTGGCGGTTCGCCCGCCAGGAACAGGATGGCGGTATGGGGTGTCATGGGGCCCCTGGGGGCCCCTGCAGTGCCCATGCCAATGGCATGGGCACTGCAGGGGCCCCCGTAAGAGGGCTCCACAAAGAATTTCAGTGTCTGCTTTGCAGACACTGAAATTCGCGACGGGTGCAACTGCACCCGTCGCACATTCCCACTCCGCCGGCTCCATTCGGAGCCGGCTTCCTCGTGGGAAGGGTTTTTCCCACTGGGCTGGCGGGCGGACTTTTGGCGGTTGCCCGCCAGCCCAGTGGGAAACCCAGAATGACCGCCGCGGTCTTTTGACCGCGGTACGGTCTTCTGGCGGCTCCCGCCGCCCGTCAAGCTTAGAATCAGGCCCTTAGTAATGAGATTCCGAGAGGCGGGGGGTTCCCCTCCACATGGCAAGGAGCGATTATTATCCCCATTTTTAAAAAGGGCTCAAGGGAACTTCCTTCCAACTACAGGCCAATAAGTTTAATTGATATTAGCCAAAAAGTCTTTTGCAAACAAATCTTGGCCAGATTGCAGGTGTGGATAGTGGACTCATATATTCTCTCTGACCTTCAGGCAGGGTTTAGGAAGGGCGTGAGCACAATCGATCAGGCATTTAGGTTTAACTTCTTTGTTGGAAACATCTGTCATTAACCAAGGGCCATTTGTATGTGGCCTTCATCGACCTAAAAGCTGCATTTGATATGGTCCCAAGGGATCTATTGTGGAACGTCCTTGAGACCTACAAACTTGATAGTGAGATGTTAAAATTGATTAGGTGTCTCCATGAGGGCACGCAAGCCCAGGTACGCTGGTCCCATGGTGGCGACCTGACAGAAACCATACCTATTGACAGGGGGGTTAGACAGGGGTGTGTTCTGGCCCCCACACTGTTCAATCTTTACATCAACGGTGCGGTTGACCAGCTGATGCACTGCATTCACGACGCCCCAAAGTTAGCAGGAACCCCTGTTCCTATCTTCATGTTTGCAGATGACACCTTATTGATCTCACGAACCACAATGGGCCTTCAAAATGAACTTGATGCCTTTTCTAAATTTTGCATCAAGAGGGGCCTAGAGATAAATTCTTCTAAGACCAAATTTATGGCTTTTAATCCTCATAAGTCCTTTAGAGGGAAAATGACTTTGGCAGGCCAATCGATAGAGAGAGTCAGTCAGTTTGATTATTTGGGGATTAGGATATCAGACGACCAACGTGAACGACACAGATTGAGAAGAGTGTGTCTACTCTTCGACAGAGGTCAACCGTGATAGCGAGAAAAATTGCTAACTCCATGGAGGGAGAAATTTCCCCCGCTATCACGGTATACAAGGCAGCAGCTGTGGCTGCCTCAATTTATGGTGCTGAATTATGGGGGCATAGCAAATCTAGTTGCCTGACGATGGTGGAAAATCGCTTTATGCGTAATTTTCTGCATTTACCGACAAGTACTCCACTCTTACCCCTTAGATTTGATCTAGCCCTAAATGAGATCCACAGCAAGGCTGCCTTAAGACCCCTTATGTATTGGGTCCGCCTTTGGACGTCCGAATACCTGTCCCCCTACCAAGCAGCAGTGGCTGAGCTTTTAGCGGACCGTGACGTGTTAAAAATTCCCTGGTTTAAACGTATTAGAGACACGTGCCAACTCATCAAAGTGGATGAGGTGTGGAGTGACCCCCACAACCTAACAAAGGAAGCAAAGGCACGAATAAGGAGGTGTTACTGGGAGTTTATTTTGACCCAACTTTGGTCCAAAAAGGACCATGGTAGTAGAACGTTACAGTTTTTGGACCACAAATGCAGCCCCAAGTTTGAGGCTTATATGGACAATATCAATCCTCCCTACGTAAAAACCCTTTTAATTAAATTTAGGTTAGGAACTTTGCCTCTTAACACATTCACTGCAAGATGGTGCAAGGAGGTCCACAAACCAAGTTTCTGCCACTTCTGTCCAGAGCAACCAGCGACATTGGCCCATTTTATGTTTTTCTGTCCTAGATACTCGGTGCCCAGGAAGAAGTGGATAATCCCTTTATGTAGATTAATGGGGATAAGGGAGTATAGCACATCCTTGCGAATTCTTGCAAGCGACACAAGTGACAAGGTGGTCTTTGCCGTTGCTAGGTACCTACAAAACGCATGGGCCATAAGAACCAGAGAAAATATTGCTGACCGATTGGATCAGCCATAATCATCCTAGGTCACAACCGATCATTATGGCCATGAAATCATGACGGCTTGCCTGTTAAATAAAAAAGGAATCTTGACATTAAGTTTGTATTATTGTTATAACTGTGTGTATTAACAACCCATTTTAGCTTAGACTATTGTAGGAAGAAACAGATTACTATAAGGAATCAAGTCCAGCCTGGCCCCCAGGATTCTACAACTTAGTTAGTTGCTTCGAACTGTTTTAAAAACTGAGGGGGTTATTCTAACTTTGGAGGAGGTGTTAATCCGTCCCAAAAGTGATGGAAAAGTGACGAATTTACCACCAGCCGTATTACGAGTCCATTATATCCTATGGAACTCGTAATACGGCTGGTGGTATATCCGTCACTTTACCGTCACTTTTGGGACGGATTAACACTCCTCCAAAGTTAGAATAACCCCCTGAGTTTTAACATTTTTATATAGCAGAATTATTGCTTCTTTTTTAATGTTTTATGTGGAGTTTGTATTTTTTACTAATTCATAATTGCATTGTACGGTTATTGTTGTTGGTTACTGGATACTTTTATGGCTTTTAGCCAAAATAAAGTTATTTATTGATATTGACACAATATTGATGGAGGAGCAGGTGGAGTGCAAAGGGGTGACTCTAGTCTTCCTGGTTGCTGGGGTAATGAAACAAATATATCCCTGCAAGTGGAATAGTTAATCCAGCCAGGTTTCCTGCATTAATATAATGTCAAAGGTGCTAATGTATTGGATGAAGTCAGAGTCCTGAGCTTTGGAAAGGAGGCCGTTAACTTTCCATGAGCACATATGGAGGGTCTCCTTTGACAATGTAGAGCCCATCTTTTTGTCTGGGGTTTGTCACCCTTGTCTATTGCAGTTGTTGATTGTTTTTTAAAACCACCTTAAATCATTATTGTTTGAGAAGAGGTTGGCAGAGGTGAGAGATTTTTGGGGTTGAGATCCCCCCCCAACAGTCATGGCACAGCTTGAGATTGCCAGAGAGCAGCCCCAAGCGCTCCTGTGTGCGGAGGGTGTTTCCCAGCACTGGGGGCCTAATTCTAAGGCGGAATCCGGAGATAGCAGAGGAGTTGGGTAGCCAACCTCACAGTACGTGGTAATACTGATACCCCAGTGTTCGTAGGTTGTGCCTTCTCCTAGGATTGTTTGGACGATCAGGCTTGTCTTCCATGTGACTAGTGGATTCGGGAGCAGTGGTGTTAGTTGGGTGGAGAAAGTCAACTGCTAGAAGATCAGTTGACTTGAGGACACTTGTGGAGGGAATATGTGAAAGTAGCCGAAGAATATTCCCCCTGTTCAGGATGTCACCGGATCCCTTGGATTTATAATGAGGATGAAAAATTAATGAGTTGGTGGTTGCGGAATCTGGTTGAGTCTTGAATTTCTGTGGTAGATGCAGAAGGTTCCCTGGGGGGGGGCAGTCTCCTCCCTGATTCCAGCAATTGTTAGACCTACTGATTGAGGAGTTTCCCTCTTGTGCGTGATGTGTGAGGCTAGGAGATGTAATAGTTGCTCCCAAGGTTTGTGGAGGAGGGGCCGCTAACTGGGCCAGCGAAGGGTTGGGGGAAGTTACTTGTGTAGATTGTCCGTGGCTTCTGGAAGGTGCAGTTTGAAGTTCCCCGGTGATGCCCGCCCCTTCAACAGACCAGGGGTAGTAGCTTTTGGCAGCGTTCTTCTGCTTGGTGGCCAAATTCAAGGATGGGACCGCATAGATTTTTGTTGGGGCAGGTGACCCGGGAGAGATAGCTTCGTTGGAGGCCCAGATGTCAGGTATTGTACGTTTGGGGGCTGCATCTGGGATCGCTCCATTCCCTGTGATTCGCTTCTTGCGGCCTTTCCTCCTCTGAGTACGTCTCTGCTTGGCATTAAGTTTCACCATGGCATTGCTGTCCCTAGGACTGCCAGTTGAGAGAATGTCCCTTGAAGGTGCCAGTACGGTTACTGTTGGGATCAGATTGCACGAGTTTGTGATTGCTGGAGTCTCTAGGATGGGGCCATTTGCTCTTTCATAGTTTTTTGTTCCTGGGCCGATGGTTGCGGTCTCAAGTGGATCCATGTGAGTCTTTCCCAGGACTTGTGTGGAAAGGCCAGGAGAGGGATGCAAGTGTGGGTGCTGGCTGAAGGCTCCTGTCTTTAGAGAAGCACAGAAGTTGGTTAGCATCAAAGGTAATGTGGCTAGTTTGCCTATTATGGAGCCACATGAGCAGCTTATGGGAAGGCTCATGGAGTTTTTTTGTGGGTGCATAAAGAGGGATTTGAGGTCGCCTAATTTCTCATCAATGCCTGATACGAATACCACCAAGGTGGTGAATAGGGTTACCTTTATGTCCATTTTGTCCGATTGATAGTGGAGTGCTTCAACTAGGAGCTGCATGGTGTTGAGCAGGGAAGCCCAGGCACCATCCATGTGCGGATTGAGGCAGGGTCCTGTCCAGTTGTTGATGTGGTGCTATTGTCCATGCTTTCTCTGATCCTTGCATCGTCATTGGGAGACGGTTGGCTAGGAAGTGAAATGGCCACGTTGTTCCTTGCTTTATCATCTGGAGACTGCTGGCTAGGTTCTAAGGTGAGTCTAGTGGCAGAAGGCAAGTCATGAGAGTATGCAACAAGCATGTCTTCCCACTCTTGTGTGTTTAGATAGGATAGAGTTTCTACGTCCACTTCTGTATAGAGGCCGTCTGTTTTCTTATTTGCTAAAGAAGATGAAGGGGAGGGGCCCGGAGGTCCATCCTTTGATGTGCTCCCAAGGCAGACATCGTCGGGGGCCATCAAGGATGATGCCAGAGCGTCTGTGGGCAGCTGTCCCACCTTGTTTACAAAGTCGGGCTGCACCTCATTCAGTCCACGGAGCGCTAGGTGAATTTGGTGGGCCGCACTTTGTTGGGGGGAAGTCCACCATGACTTCGCTGGAGTCTGTCTGGGCTCCTCGTGCACCTCTGCCCAGGCGAATTTGGCAGATTGCCCCAAAGGTGTCGAGATTGTGCTAGCTTCGGGAGGTTGAGCAGGGATTGGGTTTAAGGAAGCCCCCGTTGTGACGGAGTCTTTTCTTGATGGGAGGCTTTCTGCTGTATATGGGAAGATCAACGGGATTAGAGGTGACTGTAACCCCTGTGTGCTACTGGAGACGAGGACAGGTCTACTGTTATTAAAAAAAGAGAACTTGGTGTAGATTTTCAGTTGGGAGTTGGTGGAACAGCATTTTCTGGTTTGTTCCAGACTGCTTCTAGGTTCCAGACTGTGCCCAGCATGAGGTTTGGAGATGGATTGCTCTTCTGGTCCTCCCTGGAGTGGCTCTGACTCGATCTCAATAAGGAGTGAGGCATTCTGTGCCTCATGTTGGCAGTCCAGAGCTTGAGGTCTCTTCTTTTTCCCCATAGGGATTTTGTTTGGGTGGTGTCTTTCTTGCTTTGCCTGACCGCATGGTCATGTGGTTTCTTTCCAACACTTGCTTCCCTTTCTTGCCTCCTATGGCGCCCGTAGTTTCCTACTGATGGGTTGATTGTGGTGGTGGAAGTGAAAGTGGTGACGCAGGTGAGTTGACGGTCAGCTGTTAAGCTGTCACTCCTGAGGACACTGAGCTCCACTGAGGTAGAGTCAGATGTAGGTTGAAGAATGTGGAGATTTTGATGCTGGTGCTGCTGAAGTTGGGCTCACCGGTCGTTCGCAAGCCTCACCCACCCTCGGAGGGCCACTTCCGCGGATGCTGGGGCACACCCTTTGCGGGGACTCGGTACAGTCACTGGACTTGCCTGTCACCTGCACACCAAGGGGTCCGACCAGCCCTCCTCCCTCTGCCTGGCCCTGCCTGCTTGTTTGCGCCGCCAGAGGCCTGGTCAGGGCGAGGGTGGGGAGCTCGGTAGGATCAGTGAGGTCAGGGCTCTGGGGCCCCGGGGGCGCCGTTAGCAGCGAGGCAGGATCCCAGAGCAGGGGCGAGGGGAGGGCCCCAACTGCAGGATGGTGGCGGGGGGTGGGGGAGCAGGCAGGGGGGAGGGAGGGGGCAAAACCAAGAGAGAGGGAAGCTGGGTTACAGGATCCGAGGGGCTGAGGGGCAGAAGAGAGATGCATATGCTGATAGCGTCAGGATGGCAAGCCAGATGGTGGATGCAAGAGAGTGGCACCTCCACCCAACCGTCCTGTTTGCCCTGCAACCACAAGCCTCAAACACCTCCCGCATTTACAGTGTCCACAGTGTTCAGCCCAGCCCAACCAACCAGCCTGACTCTGACTCTGGCCCCGAACCCCAACCCAGGCACTTATCCTGCTCACACACTGCACCTTCAGTCGCAGCGTTGTCTTGCCCCCCTTACCACCTTGCACCGCCTCACGCATGCACCCCCTCGCAGCCTATCACACCCCCTCAGCACCCTTGCCTTACCTCCGCTCCTCGCCGCACCCTGTTGGCCCCGTCCACCCACCCCAGCAGGGCACAGACACGTGTGTGGGCGGGTTGGCAAGTGCGGGTAGCCGGCGGTGCTCCGGCGGTGCTTGCCCTGTCCACGGCACCCCAGCAGGGCACAGTTGCAGGTGCGGGCAGGGGCAGGTCAGCCGGCAGTGCGCCTCGTTCAATGCTCTGCGGCTCAGCTGCTCAGCAGCTCGGGCGGCTCTCAATGCTGCTCTCGGGTGAGCGCTCTTACATCCGTCATCCTATTAAGAACAGCTTTTCTAAAGGTACCTAAGATAGGGATAGCAGAGGTCGACACCTCTGACCCGAAGACAGAACGGAAAAGTGCAGACACTGGCGGTACAGTGTAAGACATTTCAGATTGGGTCCTATAGCTGTTGAGGTGGGTCAGTTCCCCAGATGATATGTCCTGGACAGTAGGATGTGAGGAAGAGTAGGGCCTGCAATTAACCAGCCTATCTCCCTTCTCTTCCTCGCCTGACAGACTAGGAAGCCTCTCTCAGATATTGGCTGAGTCTCATGGCCTGTGGGCTGGGGTAAGTTGTGTGATAAATAAGCAGCCTGTTGCAGTACCTCCCCGCCCCACACTTTTTGCCTGATTTCTGGATGCAACTTAGACTGGAGTGCACTGGAATGCTGCAAATGACGTCCCCAATGCCAATGTTCTTTCCCTAAAATTGCACCTTTAGCTGCCACTATAAGTCCCTAGTAAATAGTACTTAGGTACTCAAGGCATGGGGTACTAAGGGACACTGCTATTGCAGGCTGAGTGTCCTGGTGCAATCCTAAAATGCAAACTCGACATGGCACAGAGCCTGTGTGACCTGTCCACTACACACTGCATGCAATATAGGTAAGTCACCCCTCTGGTAGGCCTTCCAGCCCTAAGGCAGGGTGCATTATACTGTATGTGTGGGCACAGATGCAGGTGCAATATGCCCTTACTGTCTCCTTGCCAAACCGGGACACAGAAAGTGAATAGAGCAGCAATTTTAAATGCGTGCGCTGGACACTGGTTAGTATGAGTGTCACCGCTACATAATTGGTACTCTGAGCCCTGGGTTGTTTGGTATCAAACAACTCAGAATGATACATCCAATCTGGTATCAGTATTGGATCTATTGCAAAATGTACCCAGGGGCCACCTTAGAGGTGACCCCTGCAAAGCTAACTAACACTGGCATGGTTGCTGGACAGTCACAACCAGGCTGCCACCACCAGGCAAGATTCTGGAATCCTTGGGTGAGAGCTCCTGCTCTCTGGGTCCCAGAACAAAGCCCTTCCTGAGTGGAGGTGTCACACCTCCCGCCTCAGGATTGTGCACTGCCCTGCTAACTCCACCCCAAGGCCCACTGCTGCAAGAATTGTGTTAGCCAGCTAGCACCTCTGATGATGGGGTGATAAAAGTAGTATTCTATTGGAATAAGCATGGCACATTTAAATTAGGATGCTAAATGGCAACATTTTCATTTTTTACTGCTATATTCTATTTTTTACTGCAGATAGAGGAAGAATCTGAATGGAAGGAATTTGGTTATATGCAGGGCCACTAGAGTTATGTGGCAGGAAAAGACCAAATTATGAGGCAGGGGCAAACTCATCCTAGATCAGAAATCAAGATTCAAGATTCTTGCCATTTGAGATTGCTGAATCGATTCCACAAACATCCTTGCCTGAGGTGGAAATGAAGCCTGAAGATTTTATAGTTGATGTGACTATTTAAATTGATATCATGTCTTGCAAGTATACGAATGAAAAAAACATAAATACAAGTGAACCCTATACATTTTGAGCTTTTATGTGGCAAGAAAAGTTAAGTTCTGAGACCCAATGCATTGCAAATGCTTGTTCTACACTGGTGTGGTGTTATTTTATGATGTTTTCACTGTGTTACTGTGTGTGGATACAAATGCTTAACACATTGCCTCTGAGATAAGCCTGACTGCTTGTGCCAAACTACCAAGCGGGTGAGCAGGGGTTATCCCAGGAGTGTGGCTCCCTTACCTTGACTAGAGTGAGGGTCCCTACTTGGACAGGGTGTAAACTGACTGCCAACAAGAGACCCCATTTCTAACATTGGTGATCAGAAGTGAGGAATGGACTTGCATTCGTACTAGACATACGGTAATTGGTGTACACTGCTGTTACATTGCAGACCATTACACAACCAAATACTGTTTTTCCCTTTTTGGGTTTTCTTGTTGTTTGTTTCTTTGCCTTCCTGAGATTCTTTGCAACTTTTGGGGACCCTGTCCACGAGCACGTCTCAGACTGGGGAGCCAGCAGCAGTTGCTACAAAGGAAGTGTTTGAGCTGGAGAAGGTGGAGGACCATTCAATGTCTCTGCTCAAGTGGTTTTGTAAGAATCTCAAGTGTCCAACTAAAAGCACCACCAGAAAGGAGGAGCTGCAAAAGGCGTTGAGGGCCTGGGTGTCAGCTGGGGACCCCGAGAGGAGGAGCATGAAGTTGTGGAGTGAGAGAAGGATGACCTGCAGGATGGATTGATGGATAACCAGGACCTACCTAGGGGGGAAGCAGTCAGGGTAGGCAGCAGTGTTTCTTTCAAGGGTCTTCAGGAACTGAAGGAAAGACAAGCAGAGAGAAAGCATCATTTGAAGCTTGAGCAGCTTAAGCTAGAATCAACCAGAATCGACAGGGAGGCAGGAGCAAAAAAAATGGCAATTGCCATGGAAAAGAGAAAACTATTGTTAGCTCACGAGCTGAGCTTGAAGGAGCTGGATCTGAAAGGCAGGTCTAGCACAGGTGGTGGCATCAATTCCACAGTGCAATCTGAGAGGAGAGTGCACATTCCCAAAGATCTAGTGAAGGATCATAAGAGGGAGGATGACATATACTTTTGGCTCAATGGGTATGAGTCAGCTGTCCACATGAACGGGGTACCTGAGGTACACTGGAGAGCCGGTCTGTGGAAGCACTTTGAGGTAGAGGGTAGGAACACCTTGACAGCCTTAGGAGATCCTCAGGGGCTCATCTACTTTACCATGAAGCACACCCTACTCAGGAGGTAAGGTCTCACTCCAGAGCAGTATAAGGAGAAGTTGAAGGGGTATTCTCAAACTTGGTTGGAATGTGTTGGATTCTTTTTGCAGAGCACTGGATGGATGGGGGAATGGCAGCAAGGCAACAACTTACGACAGGCTTTACAATTTGATTGCATGTTAGCACTTGTACAGTCTTTGGGGGTGATTCTGATACTGGCGGGCGGCGGAGGCCGCCCGCCAGAATTCCGCCCCCATTATACCGCTCCGCGGTCAAAAGACCGCGGAGGGTATTATGAGTTTTTCCCTGGGCTGGCGGGCGGTCTCCAAAAGACCGCCCGCCAGCCCAGGGAAAAACTCCCTTCCCACGAGGATGCCGGCTCGTAATCGAGCCGGCGGAGTGGGAAGGTGCGACGGGTGCAGTGGCACCCGTCGCGTATTTCAGTGTCTGCAAGGCAGACACTGAAATACTTTGCGGGGCCCTCTTACGGGGGCCCCTGCCGTGCCCATGCCATTGGCATGGGCACGGCAGGGGCCCCCAGGGGCCCCGCGACCCCCCCTACCGCCATCCTGTTCATGGCGGCTTTCCCGCCATGAACAGGATGGCGGTAGGGGGGGTCAGAATCCTCATGGCGGCGGAGCGCGCTCCGCCGCCATGAAGGATTCCCCCGAGCAGCGGTAAGTCGGCGGGAGCCCGCCGACTTGCCGCTTCTGACCGCGGCTGAACCGCCGCGGTCAGAATGCTCGTGGGAGCACCGCCAGCCTGTTGGCGGTGCTCCCGTGGTCGGTGGCCCTGGCGGCCACCGGCCGCCAGGGTCAGAATGACCCCCTTTGTGTTCTAGAGCTGTGCCAGCACCTGATTGACAGCAAGCTGACTGATCCCATGAAGCTTGCCCAGGAAGCGGACCGGTGGGAGAATACCAGGGTCCAAAAGAGGAAAGGGGGTGACTCTGCCAAGGGTGGGCAGGGTCCCCATCAGAAAAAGTGAGGGGGCAATGGTAAACAGGGGGGAGTTCTCTAAAGGACCCCAACCTAGTTCCCAGGTTCAGGATTCCCATCTCCCAGTTGAGAAGAAGCCTTGGCTTTCTACAGGGAAACCTGCAGAGAAGGTTCCCCACAAGTGTTATGCATGTGATCAGGAGGGTCACATGAGGGGGGACCCCAAGTGTCCCACGTGGACACTGGCATCCACTGGTGCATAGTCACGGCTGTGGCCAGTGTAGCGTTTGGGGAGTTGTTGGTTCCAGGAGAAGGATAGGAGTCAGCTAAGATGACCCTCATCTCGCGAGGGGACAGCGAGATGGTCCAGTGGACACTAAGAAGTACAGGAAGTGGCTGACCATCAATGGACAGAGGGTGGAGGCTCTGAGAGACAAGGGAGCCAGTGTGACTACTGTCAGGTTTTGCCAAGTAGTTGCTGTAGACAACTCTGAGCGGCAGAACAAGGTAGCGCAAGTTCCCTTTAAATGGGGGGTGGGGGGGTCTCAGGTTCCTTGAGGGTAGCTGTGAGTCCAACCATACCAGTTGATTGTCTGCTAGGTAACGACCTGGAGGATTCCCCTTGGTGTGAGGTGGATTGTAGGTCACACTTGGAGATGGTGGGTCTACCTGGGTGGGCATGCATGACCACCCGGTCTATGGCAGCCAGTAAGGGTGATCAAGAGGACCTGGAGCCCCCCATTTCTTGAGGTTCTGTGGCGGCAGGCTGCAGACCAGGTGGCTGGCAAGGAGTATGAATCACACTGGATCTATTGGGAAAATGGTCTTCTGTATAGTGAGTCTAAGGTTGCTGAGCCTGGGGCGGCCCATCTGCTGGTAGTACCTGAGCACTTCAGAGCCTTCCTACTAGGGCTGGCTCATGATGTCCCTTTGGCAGGGCAAAACATTTGATAGGACTGTTGTGTGAGGCTGGACCTCGATGCAGTGTGCAAAATGTTGTACACTGTTCAGAGGGTCTGGGCAACCACGCATTGATTTACAGAGGTTAAAACTAGGCCACCTAATGCTCTAATTTTTATGGTAGGTTGGTCGAGCAGGCTAATCTTGGAGAAGTGCAAAGCATTTGTTGTATTCACAGTATCAATAAATGAAAACACACACCCAAAAGAATAACTCAACACCAATTTACAAAAATACTTCAGATTTTTATAAAAATGTAAAGACCAAGACCATCAAAATCGGGTAAGTACTTTTTAAGTTATGAATTTTCAAAGTTTAGAAAAAATTTCAGACCCAATACAGCCAACAAGAGAAATAAACTAGAAGGGTCACCCAAACCTATCAAGAGTGTTCAAACAGCCATAGTGTAATAAGGATGTTAAGTTGGCCGGAATCATTGTCATAATTCCAAAAAGGAAAGATTAATAAAACATATACAATTATCACATAAACCCAATAAAAAACCTTTTCTGAAATAAACTTTTGGCATTAGACTGTGTTTACAAATCAAGTGCTGCATGCTAGAGGGGTTAAAGGTGGCTGTGCATATATTAAAAATGCCTGAGATGGCTTTAGACTAATGGTGCCTCACTCTTCACATTGAACGGCAACAGCAGTGCATTGCAAAGGAAAGTCTTAGGCACCTGCACATGATTATTTACAAATTAAGCACTGGAAGAGTGAGCTTAAGAGGTAAAAGTGGCTGTACATATATTAAAACTGCCCGAGATGGCTTTAGAATAATGGTGTCTCAGTATTCACATTGAACTGCAACAGCTGGCCGTTTTAAAGGAAAACTTTAGGCACCGGCACTTGATTATTTAAAATTAAGCACTGCGCTAAAGAGGTTAAAAGTGGCTGGACATATATTAAAAATGCCGAGATGGCTTTAGAATAACTCTGCATCAGTATTCACATTGAACTGCAGCAGGCACATGTTGCAAAGAAAAGCTTTAGGCACATGCAAGTGATTATTTACAAACTGAGCACTGCTGCCACATATCAGGGACACGGAGTAAAAGCAAAAGCATCACCGCTTCCCCCGCAGTCGTAATAGGGCTGGAAGCACCGCCAGCCTGTTGGCGGTGCTTCCGTCCTTTTAGCCCTCAAAATGACCCCCTAAATCCCAATAAAACACTTAGAAACACAATTGCTCCAACTGGGGCTATCACAACGTCATTGACTGAGTCATTCTCAACAGTCTGCCTCCACTCGCGAGGTAGTGTAGCGCTGGCCACGGAGTCGCACGGACCCCAGGTACAGTACCATAGGTAAACAAGGAAACAAGCCGGTGTGCATACTCAGGGAGGTGAGGAGTTGCTGGATCCGATGCAACATCAGTTCCTTACTGTCACTGTGGAGGAGAGGTGTTGGTTCCTTACTGCAGAGCAGGGGAGGTGAGGTATTAGTACCTAACTGTTGCAGGGGAAGTGTGGTGGCGTTGGTTCCTTACGAGTTGGCGGGATCGATGCATCCAGCAGGTCAAGACGAGAAGGGGCATCACTTTTGTGAACACTTGAAGGGCGCTTGTAAGGCGAAGGGGAGCACAGCAAACTGAAAGTTTGAAGAGATTAACACCTCCTCCAAAGTTGTAATCAGGCCCATTGTCTGATGGATCCTATGTACCTGGCCTCTCATCAACATCACTTGGGACAGTAAAATCCTGTGCATTATTGTCTTGGCCTCCATTGTCTTGAGGAAGCTCAGCTTCCTTGTCAGAGGATACTGATTTATTGGAGTTAAAAATATCTATCCTCTGCTGCAACATAGATAAAAGGGCCATAGGCACCTGGACCACATCTCATTCTCTGCACTGTCTAGGAAGTCTGTCTTCCATACAATGTAGAATGATTTGAGGCATATGATCTTGTTGTTAATCATATTCATTGTCGTCCGTTGCTTCCCTGAAATCTGGGATATATCTTACATCTAATTATGTTTGGTTGTAATCAGTCTCTGAGGCATATTCACTAATCTCTTCTTCTTGGTCTGGCTTTAGGATTTGAGATGGGGGTACATTTTACACCTTGCTGAAAAGACAGGTCCTTTTAAATTTGCCATCAACTGTGGTATCGACGACAGTGAGTTCACCTATTCAGTTCAGGAATCTGTTGAAGACTCCTTTCCGGAAAAGCACTTTCCACAGAATTTTCCCCTGAAAAGGAAGAAGGGAAATTCTCTTTAGCTATAAGAAATAATGCCAGCCACCTTTCTCTAACTTAAGTGTGTTATTAGTGAAAGTCTTGATACATCACATCTTGTTACCTTATGATCCGGGTGTAAGAAAACAAATACACCGATAATTAGGGTCATCAGTGTAAATCTGGCTGGTGAAAGTTGGCTGTCAGATGAAAAGTTCTCCCTGACCCACAGAAGGCAGAATCTATCCTAAAATCTGCCTTCCGTGTTGAAGATAAGCCTGGCTCAAATCCAGGGTAGATCAAGAATAGTAACAGATTTAAGTTTACCGAGAGGTTAGAGCAGAGTTCTGCCTGGGGACTCCCTTATACATGTTGTGCGGTAGAAAACTGAGCTATGGTGGCCTATAAGGGGACTAGTAGAGCTTAAGCTTCCACCCCATTGGGTTATTTCAAATGAGGTGGATCTGCTACTAAGTATATAGGGGGTCATTCCAACCCTGGCGGTCGGTGTTAAACATGCGGCTAAACCACCAACAGGCTGGCGGTAAAAAAAATGGAATTCCGACCCTGGCGGAAAACGCCAACAGAGACCGCCACATCAACACACTGCCCGCCACGGCGGGACAAACAAACAGCGCGGCGGTCACCGCCAACAGACAGGTGGGAGACAATGTACCGCCCACCCTATCACAACACACCAATCCGCCACCTTTTCCGGGGCGGTAGCCCCGCCGATAAAAACACGGCGGAAACAGCCATTTCAAACAGAAAACGCTCACCTCCATAAACCCCACGAGGAATCAGGACAGCATGGAACCCGAACTCCACATCCTCCCAGCGATTGTCTTCCTGCTCCTCTACCAGGAGCACGGATGCCGGCGCAGAAGACAACGGTGAGTACTGCACCTACGACACAGGGGAGGGGGGAGGAGAAAATATTACGGGCACACACATACGCGACACACCCACCCCCACCCTCACCCACTACAACACACACATCAATGCATAGAAATACATCACAGTTCCCCCCCCCCGCCAACCCCCCGGAAGAAAGCAAAGACAAAAGGAAATGATTCTAAACATTGGAATATATTGTAATACTGGCTGAATTATATATATATATATTTCTACACATCAAAAACACTTATATACATATATGTACAAGTCCGAGCATTGTAGCAGGCATTGCCCGTGGACCACTGGGCCCAAATCACATGGGCAAAGCCCACACAGGATACCTGACTCCAACGGAAAGAACACTACCGGGGCATCAGATAGGAAAGCTACAGGCACCTCAGGGGGAAGGGAAGGGGGGGCACCTCAGCCAGATGAGTGCACAACGCCAGATCCACGAGGGGCCTCCATGGCCACTGTTCAATCCTGGGGAGTGCAAAGCCACAGTCTCTCAAGTCTCTACAGTGGGTGGGTTGCCCACTGCTCCATCCTGGGGAGTGCAAAGCCACAGTCTCTCAAGTCTCTGCAGTGGGTGGCTTGCCCACTGTTCAATCCTGGGGAGTGCAAAGCCACAGTCTCTCAAGTCTCTGCAGTGGGTGGCTTGCCCACTGTTCTATCCTGGGGAGTGCAAAGCCACAGTCTCTCAAGTCTCTACACTGTGTGGTTTGCCCACTGTCCAATTCTGGGGAGTGCAAAGCCACAGTCTCTCAAGTCTCTAAAGTGGTTGGGTTGCCCCGTGATCAATCCTGGGCAGTGCAAAGCCACAGTCTCTCAAGTGATGACAGTCTCCACTGGTTATGGAAGGGGACTGGTGCCCAGAGTGCTTCGTGCAGCCCTGCCCGACACAGATGCGGGCCTGCCCCAGCCGCGAATGGGCCAGCGGTGCTTCAGACGGCAGTGCCCAGTTCAGCGGTGCTTGAGACGAAGGGCCCAGTTCAGCGGTGCTTGAGACGGCGGTGCCCAGTTCAGCGGTGCTTGAGTGAAAGGGCCCAGTTCAGCTGTGCTTGAGACGAAGGGCCCAGTTCAGCGGTGCTTGAGACGGCGGTGCCCAGTTCAGCGGTGCTTGAGATGGCGGTGCCCAGTTCAGCGGTGCTTGAGTGAAAGGGCCCAGTTCAGCGGTGCTTGAGACGAAGGGCCCAGTTCAGCGGCGCTTGAGACGGCGGTGCCCAGTTCAGCGGTGCTTGAGATGAAGGGCCCAGTTCAGCGGTGCTTGAGACGCCGGTGCCCAGTGCAGCGGTGCTTGAGTGAAAGGGCCCAGTTCAGCGGTGCTTGAGACGAAGGGCCCAGTTCAGCGGTGCTTGAGACGGCGGTGCCCAGTGCAGCGGTGCTTGAGTGAAAGGGCCCAGTTCAGCGGTGCTTGAGAAGGCGGTGCCCAGTTCAGCGGTGCTTGAGACGGCGGTGCCCAGTTCAGCGGTGCTTGAGTGAAAGGGCCCAGTTCAGCGGTGCTTGAGACGAAGGGCCCAGTTTAGCGGTGCTTGAGACGGCGTGCCCAGTGCAGCGGTGCTTGAGACGGCGGTGCCCAGTGCAGCGGTGCTTGAGTGAAAGGGCCCAGTTCAACGGATCCGGCACTGGCGTGCAGGTCATTTGCCACCTGTCCTGTGGCTGGCGGGGCCTTCCTGCCCATCTGTCAGGTGGCTGGCGGGGCCTTCCTGGTCTGCAGTACCGGGCCTGTTGGTGTCCTCCTGCCCACCTGGGATGGGGCTGGCGGGGCCCTCCTGGCCAGCTGGGCTGATGGCGGTCTCCTCGGGCGTGCTGCCCTTCTCAGCCTTCCCTGTTCGCCTGTGGCCCTTCCCCACCTTGGGCGGTGTGCCACCTGTATCCACACTTCGTGCCGGAGCCATGGTAGGGATTTTAGTGCCTGCGGTTTTCACCCTCTCGCGCCGGCCGCTGACTATCTTCGGGTGTTTCTCCGGGGGTGGGCTGCCCGTGCCTTGGCTCCGTACTGAACTGGCTGCCCTTGAGGGTGGGGGACTCCACAGTCCATGGCAGACTGTCATCACAGGGCCTGGTTTTGTGGTGGCTGAGGTGCTGACTGGAGTCCTATGAGATGGAAGGTGTGGGGGAGTTGTAGGAAAGAGGTTAAGTTTGGACAGGAATAGCAATTTAGGACCAGTGGAGGAAGAGGTTGTGGTTGTAGGAGTCTTAAGTCTGGTGTCTTTGGGTGCAGGTGCAGGTGCTTGGGCTGGAGGCTGTCCTGAGGTGGATGGCTGTTGGGTGGGTGGCTGCCTGCGTTTGTGTATCTTGGAAGAGGGGGTGACAGACACACTGGGAGAGGACACAGGGGACGTGTAAATGGTAGTGGGGGTGGTGACTGCACGTGTGTGGGAGGTTCTGGTGGGTGTGCTGGTGATGGACGTAGTGGCTGAAGATGTTGTGCATGCAAGTGTGAGTCGAGACGTGACAGGGAGGGAGGAGGGAGACGAGGAGGAGGGGGACACAGTGGAGGCAGTGGGTGTTGGTATGTCTGTATGTGGATGTTGCTTGTGTGAATGCTTGTGTGATGTGTGGTGCTTATGTCTGGATGAGCTTCCCTTGGGTGTTGAGGTGTGTGCGGGCTGGTCTGATGGTGTGTCTGGGATAGGCAGAGGTACAGGTGATAGGGTATGGGTGGAGGAAGTTGGAGGGGGGAGGCTAGAGACAGGGACAATTGCTGCCATCAGTGCTGAGGCCAGAGTGTTGAACGATCGCTGAAGGGCAGCCTGACCAGAATGAATGCCCTCCAGGTATGCATTACTCTGGTGCACCTCTCTTTCGACACCCTGGATGGCATTCAAAATGGTAGACTGCCCAACAGTGAGCGTCCTCAGGAGGTCAATGATCTCCTCACTGAGGGCAGCAGGGGTGACAGGGGCAGGGCCTGAGGTACCTGGGGCGAAGGAGATGCCCACCTTCCTGGGTGAGCGGGCACGGGCCAAACGCTGAGGGGCTGCTGGGAGGGCGGTGCTGGTGCAGTGGGTGGCGGCTGTACCTGTTGTTGCGGGGGCACGGATGTTGCTGCCACCACAAGGGAGCTCCCTTCAGAAGACGAGTCCATGTCACTAATGTCTGCACGAGTCCCCGCTGTGGAGCTCCCCTCGCCCTCCGTCCCACTGGTGTATTCGGAATCCGTTGCATGGCCCTCCAGGGCCATGTGGGATGCAGCTCCCTCATGCTCCGATGCCACTTCTCCTCCGCCTGATGATGCTAATGCACACATGAACAGGAAGACCACAAAAAAGGGGGGGGGAGAAAATAAAGACGTGTTGAGTGCATGCATTGGCGACACCGTTGGCGGAGAGGACAGACACAGAAGCCCCCTGCACTACGCCGCGCACTTGGGGTCCACTGCTCAATCCGTGGGACATGCCCTACAAGCCTATGGACGACAACAGCACACATAGATGACACAGGGCCATGGATAACTGTACTTGGCACCCTACAGAGGTGGGGGGCGGGGGCACAGGGCCATGCCTTACGGAGGGGCCTAGCCTACAGAAATCGCCCTGGCCTAGGGATACCCACAGCCCTCCTCCCCCACCCAGACACCTTCACTGCGCGCAAAGTCAGCAGAATGAGGTTGTACTCACCCCCTTGTGTCTGCTGTGATGTCCTCACGCGCCCATCCAAATCGGGGTAGGCCACCGCCAGGATCCAGGACATCAGGGGGGTCAAAGTCTGACTGGCACCCCTCCCACGTTGGGAGGCCATCCCCAGCTGAGCCTCCGCCGTCTTCCTGCTCCAGCGTCGGATGTCCTCCCATCTCTTCCGGCAGTGGGTGCCCCGTCTGTGATGGACCCCCAGGGCCCGGACGTCCTTGGCGATGGCACGCCAAATGTCTATCTTCTGGTGGGCGCTGACCTATGTGAAATGTACAGGGGGAGAAAAAGAGTCATCACCTTCTGCACCCTCAATGTGAGTGGCGCCCCATCCCTACCCTTGCCATGTGGCACATCCTGTCATCCGTTGTTTGATGCATGCCTCATTCGCTCCCCTCCCCACCATCTTTCATCCACCCGACTCAACACAGGCATTCGCCACAAAGCATGGTCCCAGTGTACTTACCTGTTGGTCTGGAGGACCGTAGAGTAGCGCATACTAGGGGGGGACCACATCCACGAGTTTCTCCAATTCCTGAGCAGTGAAGGCAGGGGCCCTTTCCCCAGTCGCATGAGCCATTGTCTCTTCCAGACCGAGGTCACAGCAGCACTTGTAGTGTAGGTCCTCTCCTGTCGAAGTTCAGGTATCGAGTGATTAAGCAGATAGAAAATGTCGGTCACGCCCGCGGCGGTGCGTACCGCGGCGGTGCATACCGTGACCGCCGGCGCACATCGTCATTGGCTCCTGAGACCCATAGGGGTCAATGTTAACCAATGCTGCTTTGCGCCGCGGTCTTCGACCGCCTACCGCCACAGTGTGCCACACCAGCGCATTGACCTCACATCCCATTGTCACACTTCACAGGTCAGGCAGCCGCCATTTCAAGGGCCCACATGGCTTACTTTTAACTGCGTCACACATACCTAGGCCTTGCATCAACAGTCATACAAACCATTCAATGCATTGGGAATCGTGTTTTGTGCAAACTGTGGTTATGTACCTGTGGGCTGATTGACTCTGTGCTCGCTGTTGTCCTTCATAGGCACTGTCCGCTGGGACATGCGAGGAGATGGAGGAATCTTCCCGTGTACAGACCGCTGGTAGACCTGTCGACAATGGAGGAAAGACCTGTCATACTGACATACAGGCTTGACCGAGCCACTATTCAGGAACTGTGTGCCCAACTGGAGCCAGACCTGATGTCACCCATCCGCCAACCCACAGGGATCCCACCTCTAGTGCAGGTGCTGTCAGTACTCCATTTCTTTGCAAGTGGGTCATTTCATTTCAAACAACAGTGGCCATATCATCAGGGATGTCCCAGCCTATGTTTTCCAAGGTGTTGTCCAGAGTGTTGTCTGCCCT
Source organism: Pleurodeles waltl (assembly GCF_031143425.1). Classification (NCBI taxonomy): domain Eukaryota; kingdom Metazoa; phylum Chordata; class Amphibia; order Caudata; family Salamandridae; genus Pleurodeles; species Pleurodeles waltl. The sequence goes on along the minus strand of NC_090448.1, from coordinate 3,492,201 downwards.
TCTGAAACACATGCGGAGCTACATTGTTTTAGCTGAGGTGGAGGATTTGCCTACAGTGAAAGGTGATTTCTATGCCCTTGGACATATCCCCAACATCATAGGTGCCATTGATGGGACCCATGTGGCTTTAGTACCCCCCAGCAGGAGTGAACAAGTGTACAGAAACAGAAAGAGTTATCATTCGATGAATGTACAGATGGTGTGTTTGGCAGACCAGTACATCTCCCATGTTAATGCCAAGTTCCCTGGCTCTGTGCATGACGCGTACATCATGCGGAATAGCAGCATCCCTTACGTGATGGGTCAACTCCAGAGGCACCGTGTGTGGCTAATTGGTGACTCTGGTTACCCCAACCTGTCATGGCTACTGACCCCAGTGAGGAATCCCCGGACAAGGGCAGAGGAACGGTACAATGAGGCCCATGGGAGAACTAGGAGGGTGATCGAGCGTGGAGAGTGAAGAAGAGGAAGCCGAAGAGGACGACATAGACAACAGGAACACAGTAATACAGCAGTATTTTCAATGACACACAGGTAAGATTCCAACCCGTCATATTACATATACTTAACCCCTACTACCTCTCTACTGTCTGACCTTTTCCCCCTGTGTATGGTAACTGAGTTGTGACTTTCCCTTCCAATTTCAGAGATGTGGGCCATACTGCGTGACATCTGCTTTGTTTCTCCATGGACTACAGCTGTGTGACAGTGGTATGTTGGCATCACAATGTAAATATGCATTTTGGGACGGTAATGTCTAATACATTAGTACAAAATCACAGCCAGACTCCTGATTGTTTTGTGCAATAAATGTGTTTATTTCAGTGCTCTATATTGGTGGGTGGTTGCAAATCGGTGAGGGGTGATGGTGGAGGATTGTCCATGGCAGAGTCCAGACTATTAGTATCACAGGTGCAATGTCCAAATGCCTGTGGAAAGTGGAGCATGGGCAGTATAAGAATGGACAGGGTGTCAATGTGGGACAGTGTGATGACAATCAGGGAGGTATCCTTTCCTGGCGGGGGTCTTGGCATCTTACTCTGTCTTCTTCCTGGATCTCAGGGCCCGCTTGCGGGGTGGTTCTCCTTCTGCAGGGGGTGGGGTGCTGGTGGCCTGTTGGTCCTGTGGCGGGGCCTCCTGTCCACTAGCGCCGGCAGAGGTGGTAGGCAGTTCTTGGTCCATGCTAGTGTCAGGGGCCCTTTGTCCTGCCACAGTGTCCCGCAATGTGGTGACTACCTGATTCAGAGCCCCTACAATGGTGGCCAGGGCGGAACTGATGTTTCGTAGTTCCTCCCTGAACCCCAAATTCTGTTCCTCCTGCAGAAGCTGGATCTCCTGAAACCTGGCCAGGACCGTCGCCATCGTCTCCTGGGAGTGGTGGTAGGTTCCCATGATGGAGGAGAGGGTCTCGTGGAGAGTGGGTTCCCTGGGCCTGTCCCCCCCCTGTCGCACAGCAGCCCTCCCAGTTCCCCTGTTTCCCTGGGCCTCTGTCCCCTGGACCGTGTGCCCACTACCACTGCCCCCAGGTCCCTGTTGTTGTTGGGGTGGGGGGTTAACCTGGGTGCCCTGTAGTGGTGGACACACAGCTGATTGACGTGTCCTGGGGACTGAGGGATGGGCCCGCTGGGTCGGTGCTGTGCTGGTGTTCCCAGAGGGGGGAAGGTCTGCTATGGCCTGTGGCTGTCTGAGGGGAACCGACTGTCCCGAGGTCCCCGATGGGCCGGGCTGGTCATCTAGATCCAGGTCGACAGAGGTGCTGTCCTCACTGTGGGCCTCTTCTGGGGGTGGAGTGGACATTTGTGGACCCTCCTGCGCGGTGACTTGGCGTTCGGGTCCTGCAGGGGTATAAAAGTATGGTTATTGCATTTGTGTGTGCCATAGCGTGTAATGGGTGGGTGCCCTTGTACCCCAGTGCTGGCATTCCCGTGTGGGGGCTTTTGTGACGGTGATTTGGTGGGGGATGGGTATGTGCAGTGGGCATGCTTTGGTGATGGGTGTCCATGCTTTGTGGTGGCATGCAGGGCTTGGTGTTGGGATGGGTGGGCTGTGATGGTGAGACATTTGCAAGGAGCAGGATGTGATGGGGGTGAGGGTGAGGGTGGGGGTATGAGTTGGCATGCTGGTGGGGTGGGGGGATGAAGTAGTGAAGATGAGACTTACCAGAGTCCATTCCTCCAGATACTCCTGCGAGGCCCTCAGGATGCAGGATCGCCAAGACTTGCTCCTCCCATGTTGTAAATTCTGGGGGAGGAGGTGGGGGTCCGCTGCACCGCGATGTTGTGCCTGGATACCATTGAACGCACCTTCCCCCGTAGGTCGTTCCACCGCTTCCTGATGTCGTCCCTATTTCTTGGGTGCTGTCCCACAGCGTTGACCCTATCGACTATTCTGCTCCATAGCTCCATCTTCCTGGCAATGGTGTTGTGCTGCACCTGTGTCCCGAAGAGCTGTGGCTCTACCCGTACAATTTCCTCCACCATGACCCTGAGTTCATCCTCGGAGAACCTGGGGTGTCTTTGCGGTGCCATGGGGTGGTGTGGGTGATGTGTGGGGTGGATTGTGTGGTGATGTGTATTGGTGTGTTGTGTGAAGTGCGTGGAAATATTGCTGGGTGAAAGTAAAATGCGCATCTGGGTGCTCAGTTCTCTTTTTCACAGTGCGTGGTCCCGATTCAGTAGAAGTGGGGGTTTGTGGGTGATGTGGGTGTGTGTTTTATATTGTGTTGGGTGTGTGGGAGTGGTGTGTGTATGTGTATCAGGTGTGTGTATTTTGATTTGTCCAATGTGGATGTGTTTTGTAAATGTGTGTGTATTTTGAGCGCGGCGGTGTGTACCGCCAATGGATTACCGCGGTTGAAAGACCGCCGCGTGGATTCGTGTGTCGTGATAGTGTGGGCGTATTTCTGTTGGCGTGACGGTGGAGGTTTGGTCATCGGCAGTTTCTCGCTGGCCTTTGGTGTGGCGGACTTTTGCGGATGTCTGTATTTTGGCGGTTTGCCTGTTGTGGGTCAGAATGACCGTGGCGGTTTACCGCGGCGGTGTGTTGGCGGTCTTCTGACAGCGGTAAGCGGCTTTTACCGCCAAGGTTGGAATGACCCCCATAATGTTTCAGACATATGGCCCTTTTAACACTGTACACTGCTGGAATTCCCATCGTGACAACGGGGAAGGATTCAAGCATGTGAATATATAAGAGATTCAGGGGGTCATTCTGACCCTGGCGGCCGGTGGCCGCCAGGGCCACCGACCACGGGAGCACCGCCAACAGGCTGGCGGTGCTCCAACGAGCATTCTGACCGCGGCGGTTCAGCCGCGGTCAGAAGCGGAAAGTCAGCGGTCTCCCGCTGACTTTCCGCTGCTCGTTTGAATCCTCCATGGCTGCGGAGCGCGCTCCGCAGCCATGAGGATTCTGACCCCCCCTACCGCCATCCTGTTCATGGCGGGAAAGCCGCCATGAACAGGATGGCGGTAGGGGGGGTCGCGGGGCCCCTGGGGGCCCCTGCCGTGCCCATGCCAATGGCATGGGCACGGCAGGGGCCCCCGTAAGAGGGCCCCGCAAGGTATTTCAGTGTCTGCCTTGCAGACACTGAAATACGCGATGGGTGCTACTGCACCCGTCGCACCTTCCCACTCCGCCGGCTCGATTACGAGCCGGCATCCTCGTGGGAAGGGAGTTTTTCCCTGGGCTGGCGGGCGGTCTTTTGGAGACCGCCCGCCAGCCCAGGGAAAAACTCATAATACCCTCCGCGGTCTTCTGACCGCGGAGCGGTATAATGGGGGCGGAATTCTGGCCGGCGGCTTCCGCCGCCCGCCAGAATTAGAATCACCCCCTCAATGTTGGAGAACTGCAATGGCACCCTATTTATCAAGACCAGGAAAAGTCAACCATGTGCAGGTGGTGCAGCTTACAAACCCTAAAATGAGTTATGCAGAAACAGTACATCGATTTGCGGATTTATTGAGTTGCAATAACAGTTTATTTTAGCTACACATTTTGTTAGCATGTCTTCTGAAGGCGGCTCTGATATCCTTATTTCTAAGAGTGTAAATAAGTGGGTTGAGTAGCGGGGTCACCACGGTGTACAGCACAGATAAGCCCTTGTTTACCGTGTGTGCATTGCCTTGTGTTGGAATCAAATATATTATTGTCAATGTCCCGAGGTAGATGCAAACCACAGTGAGGTGAGAGCTGCAGGTGGAGAAGGCCTTGTGTCGCCCAGTGCTCGAAGGGATTCGCAGGATGGCGCGGATGATGCACACGTAAGATATGATGATTGACAAGAAGGTAGTGAACAAGACGATGGAGCCACAGACAAACGCATTGGTCTTAATCGCAGTGGTGTCAGAGCAGGCTACTTTTAGGAGGGGATCAAAGTCACAGAGAAAGTGGTCAATTACATTCTTGCCAAAAAACTTTAACATACACATTAAATATGTGTTTGCACAAGAAGGAATACAACTTGCCGCCCAAGATGTCATCAACATTTTCAGGCACAGTATCTGGCTCATACTTGTGGTGTAATGCAAGGGATGACATATAGCTAGATACCGGTCATAAGCCATCAGTGACAGGAGGACACATTCGAAGTCCACCAGCCACCCATAAACATACATCTGGGTCATGCAGCCAGTGAAAGAAATGGCGTTGTCCCCTGTTAACAATCCTTTCAACATGATGGGTACAATGGTGGTGGAGTAGCAGAGTTCCAACAGCGCCAGGTTTCCAAGGAAGAAGTACATGGGCACGTGAAGGCCAACGTCAGCTGTCACAATAAATACTACCAGGATGTTCCCAGCTATGGTCAGAGTGTAGAGGAATAAAAACATCAAGAACAGAAAATGTTTTATCTGAGGAATCTGCTGAAATCCCAAGAGAAGCATTTCTACAGCATCAGAAGTGTTTTTGTTACATCCAGATTCAATCACCTGCATCTAGGGAGAAAAGGCAAAGATTTATTGTATACTTTTCAATAAAGGTATTAATAACCATGTCATCATGAGAACATAGAAATATCAGTAGACATATGTCATATATTTTGGCCAAATTCTCAAATGAGTATTGAGTTTTCAATAATAAAATATGTTAATAATGACCAACTTTATACTGGCAGTTTTAATGTTCAATCAGATATAGAAGATCTTACATTAAAGAAATGTTCCTGTGATCTGCAACATTCGTAAGTAGTGGACATTTGGTCCTGTGATTTGCAGGTCGGCTTCATTTCCTGTTGACCTCATACTCACTGTTTATTCTGACAGTACCAATCCTCCATAGTCCCCACCAGTAGGGAGAGTTTGATGTCCCAAAGGATATGTCTTTGGTTGCCTTTAATGTTATTTACGCAGGGGCTGGTCCCCATACAGCCTTAATAAATATATACTTTTATGGATAACTGTTAATATACAATATTCAATGGTCTAATGGCATTTCTACACAATGTTAGGATTTCATTGGATATATTCAGGTTGGATTTCTCTGGTCAGACCACATTCCAAATGTTGTGCAAGAAAAAAGGATATTTATTTATTTATTGTGGAAATTTCTTAGGAACTTTGTTGGGCCCAACATATTGTAAAACGCTTAAGGGATGTCACAGATGGTGGAGAGATACAGGGGGTCATTCTGATTCTGGCGGGCGGCGGAGGCCGCCCGCCAGAATTCCGCCCCCATTATACCGCTCCGCGGTCAGAAGACCGCGGAGGGTATTATGAGTTTTTCCCTGGGCTGGCGGGCGGTCTCCAAAAGACAGCCTGCCAGCCCAGGGAAAAACTCCCTTCCCACGAGGATGCCGGCTCGTAATCGAGCCGGCGGAGTGGGAAGGTGCGACGGGTGCAGTGGCACCCGTCGCGTATTTCAGTGTCTGCAAGGCAGACACTGAAATACTTTGCGGGGCCCTCTTACGGGGGCCCCTGCCGTGCCCATGCCATTGGCATGGGCACGGCAGGGGCCCCCAGGGGCCCCGCGGCACCCCCTACCGCCATCCTGTTCCTGGCGGGCGAACCGCCAGGAACAGGATGGCGGTAGGGGGTGTCAGAATCCCCCATGGCGGCGCAGCAAGCTCCGCCGCCATGGGGGATTCTAAGGGCAGCGGTAAACCGGCGGGAGACCGCCGGTTTACCCTTTCTGACCGCGGCCAAAGCGCCGCGGTCAGAATGCCCTGCGGGGCACCGCCGGCCTGTCGGCGGTGCTCCCGCCGACCCTCGCCCCGGCGGTCGAAGACCGCCGGGGTTAGAATCAGGGCCACAGTGTCTTTGACCTTGTCCTCTGTGATGGGGGATGAAGAATGTGATGAGGTGCTGTGGTGAGGCATTCCAGAACATTGCTTCCTACACTGCAAATGTTCTCCCACCAAATAATGAGGCCTTGTCTCCTACCAGATAATGAGACCTTGAATTGAGGTGGGGTAATTTTGTTCACCTTTGAAAAATTAAATTGTCTCAGATGTCTCTAGGAGGACCTGGATTGAAATTTGTTGAAGAAACAGGTGTATTAGTACAATTTCTTGTCTTTGATGCTTACATTTTTGTACTACGGTGTTTTCTAGTATGTCCCTAATTATTTCCTTTTTCTAGGACAGCATTAAGAAGCAGATTTATCTTTTTCACCCAACACAATGCAGCAAGACACCTTGCTCCTCTGAACTGTGAGAGAAAGACCAATCAGCAGGCAGAGGAGGCAGCGGCAGCACTTACCAGGGCAGGAGCCCTTTAAATCCTTCTTCGTGCGCCCACCTTGCGGGACGTGCGCGGGCGGTGCCCGGACGAAGCCCGAGCCAAGGGCGGGCCCGTCCTGCGCCTGTCGGCGACCGGAGGAGGCTGGGCTGGGCCATATTATTTTCTTCCTGTTACTGGCATTGGGGTTGGCGACAAGCTATTGAACCCATTGCAGCCGTGATGACAACACACTGCTATAGGTGAGCAGTATTTGTACCTTTCTGACGCTTTAGCTTTTTCAACAAGGTCCCAGTGGGGTGGAAACAGGGTGGGAACAGGGGAGGCAAAGTGCCTACAGTAAAAGGTTGACCAAAAAAAATACCTGCTAGATAAAAGGAGTCCAAAGACCCAAGATGGGTAGACGGAAGGGGGGGGTACCCTTGGAAAAGGCTGGCAATAACAAGACCCTTGACGGATTTCTCCAAAAAGCGGTTGGAGCATTAGAAAAGGAAATTGAAATGGTGGAGCGCCGTCTAACTGCCCCCCACTGACGGTAGTCAATTGCCCATCCCTATCCCCATCCGCAAATTCCAATCCATCCCCTCCATCCACCCGATTCACAGTCTCCCCCGGCTATCTCTCCTTTAACTACCCAAGAGTCTATTGTGGAGACTCAGGATAATGCCACACAACCACCAGAACTTACACAGCCACTCTTAGACAGGTCTCTACCCAATTCAGAGCACAACACAAAAGGCAAAAGAAAACGAGGCGAGGTAAATCTAAGGAACAAAAGGGCCCGCATTCTGAGCTCCCCCAAACACGGCGTACCAACTCGGAACAAGGGCTCTACACTGACTCAAGCATCTATCGATGACCGTTCAGCAATTGATTATATAAATGAATACATAAAAGACGAATTTCCAAAAGGCTACACCTTATAGCGACTCGCCTACAAGCCATTGAAGAGAAACTGGAAAGTCTTATCAAGTCCAAGCAGATGATCACCCCCCCTTCCATTGGATTTGCAATTTTCCCGCCAAATTCTCCCCTCGAGCCTTCTAGGCAACAGCGCCAGTAACCTCCCCCTATCATTGGGTACGGACCACTACCCTTCAATGAACTGCCCTGATCCTTTGTACCAACCAGTGAGGGCTCCGACTGCTAGGCTGGCTGCCGCCTCAAAGGACAAGTGTACTAAGACTGCCACCCCCTTTCTGAGGGGGAATGGAGGAGCTGCTTCTTCCAATAATATGGGAACAAAATCCTATAAAGGTATCCTTGATCAGAACTATCCACCAACAGATCGGATGCATAGGGATGAAGGAACCAACCTGAGAACTTTTCATCTGCCGCCGGAATCCTGCCCATACGTCCTTGTTATCACGAGCGTCCCTAAACTTAAAACTGACATTTCCGAATCATTCATAGAACTGAAAAATAAGGTCATACACGGGCTACATAGCAACGCCAGATTTGCATTCCATATGGTACCCTCAATATTAATGGTGAGGAGGGTGGGTTGGGTGGGCCCACTTAAGAACCCTGGTACGGGGGATTGTATTGTTATCAATTTTGATTCACCCACCCTTGTCCAGCAGCTCTCTCTGAATGTGTGCAAATCCAACCCTCTAGGGGGAGAAGTATCTTTGTGTGGACTCCAGGCTTTCTACCCTCATATAGTTTCATCAGCTATTAAGGGGGCGCCAATGTCATTTAGAGGTTCCACTAGCTCTCAGATGCAGCCTGTCCCCCAGTCAGGACGTAGCTCCCTTTCAACATCTCTCTCTGAAATTGATTGACTAAAAATCAGCCAGCGCATGGCCCACCTAAGCCTCAAGGAACTAGAAATTGGGATAAGAATTATCTTATAACCGGAACTATTGAAACACAAGGAATAGGAATAGGCAGTCCTGAGGCTGACCAGACTCTTACTGCAGACATTAGAGGCTCCACACTAATCCTTTCACCAGCCCAGATAGAACTCTCTAGGATAGAAAACAGCCCCTCTCTTTTCCCCTATGATCAGAACATGGAGACCTGCACTTGGGGAGCTAGTAAGGAGGGCATGGCTTATAAGATCAACCCAGCCCCTGATTTAACAGGTACTACAAACCGCGGGTCCACTCCCCCTGTCCGGGCATTTGAACTGACTACGCCAGGCCCCGACCAAAATGGGGTGAGTAACACCATGGGTGCCAATGTAGTAGAAAATCTAACTGAGGCTAGTCTAGCCATGATTGAAAGGGGTATTAAACCTCCCCATGGCACTTCATTTGCAAGAGGGTACTCTACGGCCAAAGCTTCGCAAGATAAAATAGATGGTTTAGACACAGTTCTTAGTTGGAACATTGCAGGGTTGGAGAATAAAATGGGCATCCCTGAATGGGGCAAATTTATAGATGAACACAAAATATGCCTCTTTCAAGAAACGTGGGCACTGGAGCCCAAATATAGAATTGGTTTCAAAAGCTATTGGGTCCCAGCAAGCAAGGGGATCTATGGGAGACCCTCATGCGGGCTGCTCATATGTCTTAGCTGCTCCCTCAAATGCCGAGTTGAAACATTAGATATGGGCTGTCCCAACCTGATGGGTTTATCAATACCATCTCTTAAGGAGAAACCGCTCCTAATAATCAACATCTATAACAGGAGCCTGGGCAGCAAATACGAGTCAGACGCTTTGACTATCTTGGACAGTTTTCTTTCCTGCAAAACCTCCTCCCACTTTATTCTTATCGCAGGGGATTTTAATATTACCTTTGAGCCCTACTCGTTGGCCCAGGAACTATATAAAGAAGAGGACGCTTATTGGGGTATCCCCCAACTGGTGTCAAGCAAAAGACCAAAAATGAAAAGATTAACACACCAAGATGTGGACATCACACTGGCACATGGTCTTCGGGCCTGTAATGGTCGTTCCCGCTCGGACTTTGACCTTCATCCTACTTTTAGGCGTGGAACCCAGAAGAGCCAGATAGATTATATTTTGCTTGACATTCGGTTGTGGGGTCACATGGCTGACATGAAGATTGTAGAACATGAGGAAAGTGATCACGAGCCACAGATTCTATCGGTTAGGAGTTTATTACCTCTACTTGAAGCCCCTTGCCCCAAGATTTACGAGCAGCAGCTCGCACTGACAAACAATAGACAAAATGTCAAATGGGAATTTGTGAGCACTGACACAGGTACTATGATATCCGTGTATAGTCAGTTGGCTGACCATATGGAGCGTATGCCCCTGCTTTTAGAAGATGGTGAAGGGCTTATAGCAGCCCACACATTATTATGTAACTCTTTAAAACATCTTTTCACCAAAGAAATTGCTAGTAAAGCAACAAAAAAGTGTAATGCAGGGTGGTTTAGTGCGGCATGTAGGGAAGCACAGCACAAACTATTGAGAGCTCTAAGAGGGGGCCAGACAGAGCATATAAGGCAAGCAAGGAAAAATTACAAACAAGAACTTAGTAGAGCCCGCAGGAGACGGGATGAGCTTAGATGGGCTTCTCTTCTGGAGTCTGCAAAAGCTAATGATACCTCGAAATTCTGGAAACTGGTGGCCGACGCTAGTGAAGAACCTAACCGTTTGCCCGGTGCTTCAATACTCCCTGTAGAGTGGACAGATCATTTTGGCCGATTATATTCAGGGCCTAGAGATGTTACTACCAGGGAATTGAACCATATTATGACCCTTGAGACTTCCCCAATCAAATTCACCCTGGCAGAAACTAAGGCTGCGATTGTTTCACTGAAATGGGGAAAATCCCAGGCGACCTGTACAAGACAAGTCCAGATATATGGGCCCCATACCTGAACCTGGTCCCTAATGCAGTAGCTGCAGAAGCGCCTGTCCCAAGCTCCTGGAAGGGAGCGGAGATAGTTCCTATCTTTAAGAAAGGCAGCCCCTCTGACCCTGCCAACTACCTTCCAATCTCCTTACTTGATAATTTTCAAAAAATCTTTGCTAAGCAAATCCTATTTCATCTTGAAGAATTGATTCTAGAAACCAATGCCATCTCCAACTTGCAAGCAGGGTTTAGGCCAGCAGCCAGTACAATAGACCAAGTCTTAAGATTTCTAACAATCAAACGGAAGACTGTGGAAGTAGGAGGGGGTGACCTGTTTGTGGTCTTCATTGACCTTAGAGCCGCATTTGATCTGGTCCCCAGGAACCAGTTATGGCTGACATTGGCCAATATGGGCATCCCAAATGGTCTTTGGAAACTTATGGCCCGACTACACGAGAACCCCTATGCACAAATTAGGAGTGGCAAGGATGGCGATTTAACAGATCCAGTTGCCATCGAAAGAGGAGTCAGACAGGGCTGTGTCCTAGCCCCTACCCTTTTCCTCCTATATAACTGCACCACTGACTCCCCTTAGCTGGCCGGGATTAAAGTGCCATGCCTGCTTTACGCGGATGGCACTATCTTGCTGGCCAAAACACCCATGGGAATCCAAAATCTGGTTAACCAGTTCTGTGCATTTTGCAGAGATTATGGGCTGGATATTAATGCCAAGAAAACCAAACTTATGATATATAGTACCCCGAACAAGAAGTTAAAAGCAAATATAATGATGGATTCAGTCCCTTTGGAGAGGGTAACAGAGTACGATTATCTGGGCATCAGACTATCAGATAAGGGCAGCTGGGATGCAGCCATAAGAAAAGGGGCACTCATTATCAACCAAAGAAGCGGAGTGCTAGAACGAAAGGCTAGTACTGTAGGAAGTCCCCCTCTGATTCCTATCTCCGAAATGTATTAAGTCCAAATTCGTGCTGCTGCCCTGTACGGAGCGGAAACTCTGGGGTTCACACAGACAATTGGATACCCTCCAAACCTAAGAAAACAACTTTTTTAGACACATATCTAGGCTAGGGAAGTGCACGCCGATGATTTCCTTAAGATTAGACCTGGGTATAAATAGCATCAAAGATACAGCATGCTTAAGGCCGCTTCTATACTGGGTTCGACTTTGGAAAACGGAAGAACTTGAGCCGTTTAGGACAGCAATCAAAGATCTTATATCACCATTCCAGGGATGGGAAAAAGTTCGTTGGTTGAGGGAGATGAAATCTGCCTGGGTTAAGCTGGGCTTCTCCCATTATTGGGAAAATCCTGAGATGATTCCCGCTAACGCCAGATTGCTGATAAAAGAACGATACTGGGGAAAAATCCACAAGGAGCTTTTTCATTGTAATGGGCCAGGTCGGCTGACAGCAGAGTTTCTGCTGGTCAAACACGAACCTTGGCCAGAAAATTTCCTGGACCTCCCTATACCAGCACGTGCCTGAGCCTTATTCCTTCAGTTCAGGTTCGGAACATTAGCAGTGAACAGCTTTATGGCCCGCTGGCCGACTAATAGTCCCATGTCTGACAAATGCATAAACTGCCACCCATGCAAGGAAACTCCTGAGCATGTTCTATTTTTCTGCCCCCTGTATAAATGTCCTAGAGGAAGGTGGATTATTCCCTTGTGTAAGGTACTGCTATTTCAAAATCGAACTAGTGCCTACAGACAATGCAAATATGACACTTCCACGCTGATAGTAAGCTCTGTTTCTAAATATCTGTCAGCAGCATGGCTAATTCGTAGCAGGACTATTTTAGACCCTAGTCTACTGGCTGGAGAGAGGTTCAACAGCTAGTGGACGAGGATTTTTAGGCAGTTAGGGAATTTAAATATAACTATCGGTGTTGATTTATCTATGATACCAGATTTTATTCCTGTCTGTGTTTTTAGCGGATTTTTTAATCTAAACTGATTCACAGTATCTAAGCACATAGCACTTTGCAAATGGTAAGATTTAATTCCCCTGATTAATTTACTTAAGACACAAGGCTAACTCTATGGTACCTTTTTAAATGCTCAGTATCTAATTTTCACAAGTACGAAGTATTTTACGCAGTATTATGAATCATTTTTTATGTATAACTTGCTCTAGGACAGTCTATATAGGTATTGTAGGAGGCTGGACTGGCTTGTAGTGGGTACCAAGAGGTACTTACACCTTGCACCAGGCCCAGGTATCCCTTATCAGTGTAGAGGGGTGTCTAGCAGCTTAGGCTGATAGAAAAGGTAGCTTAGCAGAGCAGCCTAGGCTGAACTAGGAGACGAGTGAAGCTCCTACAGTACCACTAGTGTCATATGCACAATATCATAAGAAAACACAATACACAGATATACTAAAAATAAAGGTACTTTATTTTTATGACAATATGCCAAAGTATCTCAGTGAGTACCCTCAATATGAGGATAGCAAATATACACAAGATATATGTACACAATACCAAAATATGCAGTAATAGCAATAGAAAACAGTGCAAACAATGTATATTCACAATAGAATGCAATAGGGGCACATAGGGATAGGGGCAACACAAACCATATACTCTAGAAGTGGAATGCGAACCACGAATGGACCCCAAACCTATGTAACCTTGTAGAGGGTCGCTGGGACTGTAAGAAAACAGTGAGGGTTAGAAAAATAACCCACCCCAAGACCCTGAAAAGTGGGTGCAAAGTGCACCTAAGTTCCCCAGAGAGCACAGAAGTCGTGATAGGGGAATTCTGCAAGGAAGACCAACACCAGCAATGCAACAACGGTGGATTTCCTGACGAGAGTACCTGTGGAACAAGGGGACCAAGTCCAAGAGTCACGATCAAGTCGGGAGTGGGCAGATGCCCAGGAAATGCCAGCTGTGGGTGCAAAGAAGCTGCCATCAGATGGTAGAAACTGTGGATTCTGCAAGAACGACAAGGGCTAGAAACATCCCCTTTGGAGGAGGGATGTCCCACGTCAAGAAGAGTTGTGCAGAGGTGTTTCTGTGCAGAAAGACCGCAAACAAGCCTTGCTAGCTGCAAGGATTGCGGTTAGGGTTTTTGGATGCTGCTGTGGCCCAGGAGGGACCAGGATGTCGCCAATTGCGTCAGGAGAGAGAGGGGACGTCCAGCAAGACAAAGAGCCCACTCAGAAGCAAGCAGCACCCGCAGAAGTGCCGGAACAGGCACTACGAAGTGGAGTGAACCGGAGCTCACCCGAAGTCACAAAGGAAGGTCCAACGACGCCGGAGGACAACTCAGGAGGTCGTGCACTGCAGGTTAGAGTGCCGGGGACCCAGGCTTGGCTGTGCACAAAGGAAATCCTGGAAGAGTGCACAGGAGCCGGTGCAGCTGCAAAACACGCGGTTCCCAGCAATGCAGTCTACCGTGGGGAGGCAAGGACTTACCTCCACCAAACTTGGACTGAAGAGTCACTGGACTGTGGGAGTCACTTGGACAGAGTTGCTGAGTTCAAGGGACCTCGCTCGTCATGCTGAGAGGAGACCCAGAGGACCGGTGATGCAGTCCTTTGGTGCCTGCAGAATGGCATTGGAGTGACAATTCCATGATCTTAGACATGTTACATGGCCATGTTCGGAGTTACCATTGTGACGCTATACATAGGTAGTGACCTATGTATAGTGCACGCGTGAAATGGTGTCCCCGCACTCACAAAGTCCGGGGAATTTGCCCTGAACGATGTGGGGGCACCTTGGCTAGTGCCAGGGTGACCACACACTAAGTAACTTTACACCCAACCTTCACCAGGTGAAGGTTAGACATATAGGTGACTTATAAGTTACTTATGTGCAGTGTAAAATGGCTGAGAAATAATGTGGGCATTATTTCAATCAGGCTGCAGTGGCAGGCCTGTGTAGGAATTGTCAGAGCTCCCTATGGGTGGCAAAAGAAATGCTGCAGCCATAGGGATCTCCTGGAACCCCAATACCCTGGGTACCTCAGTACCATATACTAGGGAATTATAAGGGTGTTCCAGTATGCCAATGTGAATTGGTTAAATTGGTCACTAGCCTGTTAGTGACAATTTGAAAGTAATGAGAGAGCATAACCACTGAGGTTCTGGTTAGCAGAGCCTCTGTGAGACAGTTAGGCATCACACAGGGAACACATACATATAGGTCACAAACTTATGAGCACTGGGGTCCTGACTAGCAGGGTCCCAGTGACACATAACAAACATACTGAAAACTTAGGGTTTTCACTATGAGCACTGGGCCCTGGCTAGCAGGATCCCAGTGAGACAGTGAAACACCCTGACATACACTCACAAACAGGCCAAAAGTGGGGGTAACAAGGCTAGAAAGAGGCTACTTTCTCACACTACCCCTCCCCCCCCAAATGAAGGACAATAAGGCTAACCTTGGCCAGTTGAGACTTTATTGTCTAAGTGGTGATAAGTAGAGAGTAGCTCTGCAATAGACTGGTTACTCCCTTTATCATCCACTATATGGTTACTTCCTTGTGGAGATGTAAACCACCCTGTTTGAAGTTTTTTAGCTAAGCAACAATGTGACGATATATTTTCAGAGTTTCTATCAGTAAGTTTTAGTTTAGAGCAGTGGGAATTATCCACTGAACCTTTTTGTAGTGATGGAAATGCCAGACAGGGATGCTGTCTCAGTAAAGCCATAGCTGGGCAAAAACTTTGTCCATATGGCTGGAAGAGAGAACAGGGATGCGGTTTCTCTTGAGTTGGAGCAGGGCAGGGATGCTGTCCTATGATCTCCACACTAGGGCAGGGCTGCTGTCCTAAGTGTTGTGAGGCTAATTTTATGCTACCCTTTTAAACGCCTGGTTTTTAAATCTCACAAGCCCGAAGTATTTTACGAAGTATCATGAACCACTTTTTAAGTATAAATTGTTCTAGAATAGTCTTTATAGGTCAGAAAAGATTTGGTATACTATCTGTTTCTCTTTTAGGCTGTCCTGGTAAATGGTACTCAAAAAGCTAGGAGGCACCAATTGAGGAGTATATTTTAACATTTGGGGGGTCATTACAACCCTGGCGGACGGTGTTAAAGGGGCGGTAATACCGCAAACAGGCCGACGGACAAAAAAAGGGAATTATGACCCTGGCGGAAACCGCCAACAAAGACAGCCACTTTAACACACCGCCCGCCACGGCGGTACAGACAAGCAGCGTGGCGGTCACCGCCAACAGACAGGTGGAAGACAATGTACCACCCATAGTGTCACAACCCGCCAATCCGCCACTGTTTCCGGGGCGGATTCTCCGTGGATAAAAACACGGCGGAAACAGTTACTGCAATGGGAAAACGCTCACCTGAACACATCCCACGAGGAAGGAGGATAGCATGGAGCCGGAACTCCAAATCCTACCGGCCCTTGTATTCCTACTCATATACGAAGACCAACGGCTGCGCCGGCGATGACAACGGTGAGTACAGCACCTATGACATAGGGGAGGGGGGAGGCAAAAGTTAGGGACACACACACGCAACCCCCCAACCCCCACCCCCACCCTCGCATATTACAACACACACACCAATGCATTCACAAAAATCACAGTAACAACCCACAACCCCCCCGGAAGAATGCAAAGACAAAACGAAATCAGTCCAAACATTGTAATGTATCAATATACATGTCTCAAAAATATACAGATATATTAGAAAATTATACAAAAGTATATACATTCCGAGAAGTAGTTCAGATATGCACATAGAAATGTCCGTCCACCACTAGTCAAAAAATGCATGGGCAAGGCCCACAATAGATACCTGTCCACACACGGAGAGAACACTGCCGGGGCATCAGATAGAAAGACTACAGGCACCTCAGGGGGAAGGGAAGGGGGGCACCTCAGCCGGAGGAGTGCAAAGCCTGATCCACGACGGGGCTCCATGCCCATTGATGTATCCTGGGTAGTGCAAAGCCACAGTCTCTCAAGTCTCTACAGTGGGTGGTTTGCCCACTGTACCATCCTGGGGAGTGCAAAGCCACAGTCTCTCAAGTCTCTACAGTGGGTGGTTTGCCCACTGTACCATCCTGGGGAGTGCAAAGCCACAGTCTCTCAAGTCTCTACAGTGGGTGGTTTGCCCACTGTACCATCCTGGGGAGTACAAAGCCACAGTCTCTCAAGTCTCTACAGTGGGTGGGTGGCCCACTGTACCATCCTGGGGAGTGCAAAGCCACAGTTTTGCAAGTAGATAACAGCCTCCACTGGTTCTGGAGGGGGACTGGTGCCCAGACTGGATTAGTCTCCCCGTGGAAGTTCCTGTCCCGTCACTGTCCCACCTGCACATGGGATAACGATGCCTGATGTGGCGGCCTTTTCATTCTTACCCAGTGCATGCCCTGTTCAGCGGTGCTTTGCCATGGCGGTTCTGGACTGTTCAGCGGTGCTTTACCATGGCGGTTCTGGACTGTTCAGCGGTGCTTTGTCATGTCGGTGCATGCATTGTTCAGAGGTGCTTTACCATGGCGGTCTCTGGACTGTTCAGCGCTGCTTTGCCATGGCGGTTCTGGACTGTTCAGCCGTGCTTTGCCATGGCGGTGCATGCATTGTTCAGAGGTGCTTTACCATGGCGGTCTTTGGACTGTTCAGCGGTGCTTTGCCATGGCGGTTCTGGACTGTTCAGCGGTGCTTTGCCATGGCGGTGCATGCATTGTTCAGAGGTGCTTTACCATGGCGGTCTCTGGACTGTTCAGCGGTGCTTTGCCATGGCGGTGCATGCATTGTTCAGAGGTGCTTTACCATGGCGGTCTTTGGACTGTTCAGTGGTGCTTTGCCATGGTGGTTCAGGACTCTTCAGCTGTGCTTTGCCATGGCGGTGTCTGGACTGGCCATTGGTGTGTGGCATGACGTTCTCTGGACTGGGCATTGGTGTGTGGCATGACGTTCCCTCATTGCCCAGCGGGGCTGTGGCAGCCAGGGCCCTCCTGGGCACTGACTCTGGCGGTGGTCTCCTGACCAGTGACGATACTTGGGCCCTCCTGGGCAATGACTCTGGCGGTGTTCTCCTGACCAGTGACGATACTTGGGCCCTCCTGGGCACTGACTCCGGCAGTGGCGGTGGTCTCCTGACCAGTGATGATACTTGGGCCCTTCTGGGCACTGACTCTGGCGGTGGTCTCCTGACCAGTGACGATACTTGGGCCCTCCTGGGCAATGACTCTGGCGGTGGTCTCCTGACCAGTGATGATACTTGGGCCCTCCTGGGCACTGACTCCGGCAGTGGCGGTGGTCTCCTGACCAGTGACGATACTTGGGCCCTCCTGGGCACTGACTCCGGCAGTGGCGGTGGTCTCCTGACCAGTGACGATACTTGGGCCCTCCTGGGCAATGACTCTGGCGGTGGTCTCCTGACCAGTGACGATACTTGGGCCCTCCTGGGCATTGACTCTGGCGGTGGTCTCCTGACCAGTGACGATACTTGGGCCCTCCTGGACACTGACTCCAGCGGTGGCGGTGGTCTCCTGACCAGTGACGATACTTGGGCCCTCCTGGGCACTGACTCCGGCAGTGGCGGTGGTCTCCTGACCAGTGACGATACTTGGGCCCTCCTGGGCACTGACTCTGGCGGTGGTCTCCTGACCAGTGACGATACTTGGGCCCTCCTGGGCAATGACTCTGGCGGTGGTCTCCTGACCAGTGACGATACTTGGGCCCTCCTGGGCACTGACTCCGGAGGTGGTGGTGGTCTCCTGACCAGTGACGATACTTGGGCCCTCCTGGGCACTGACTCTGGCGGTGGTCTCCTGACCAGTGACGATACTTGGGCCCTCCTGGGCACTGACTCCGGCGGTGGCAGTGGTCTCCTGACCAGTGACGACGGTGCTGGCGGTGGCGTCCCGACCGCCGGGAAGGATGCCGCCCTTCTCCCCCGTGCTGCTCACACTAGGCTGTGCAGACTTCCTCTGGCCCTTCCCCACCTTTGGAGGAGTCACAGCTGACTCTGCAATCACCCTGGATCCCCTGTGAGTTGTTTTGCCTCCAGGAGTCTTCACAGGGTCCCGTCGGCCACTTTCCAATTTCAGAGCCTTTACAGGGGGTGGGCTGCCAGTGCCTTGGCTCCGGGTCACACTGCCTGCCCTGGTGGCCGGTGCACTCCACATACCTTGAACAGGCACCACTGGTTTTGGAGGCTTTTTGGCTGAGGCGCTACGACGGGACTGATGAATTGGAGGGGGGGGACAAAAAGGTCAACTTTACACAGGGACAGTTTCTGACGAACACTGGGGTGGGTAGTTGGAGGGGGTCTGGGAGTGGAGGAAGAGGAGGTGGTTGTAGGAGGTGTCACTTTAGGTGTTTTGGGTGCAGGTGCAGGTACTGAAGGCTGTTGTGAGGTGGATGGATGTTGGGTGTGTGGGTGCCCGCGTTTGTGTACTTTGGGAGGGGGCGTCACAGACACACTGGGAGAGGACACAGGGGACGTGTAAATGGGAGTGGAGGTGGTGAGTGCAGGTGAGCGGGGTGTGGTGCTGGGTGTACTGCTGCGAGTCCTAGTGCCTGTAGATGTAGTGAATGCAGGTGAGAGTGTAGACGACACTGGGAGGGAGGAGGGAGATGACGAGGAGGGGGACACAGTGGAGGCAGTGGATGTTGCAGTGTCTGCATGTGGGTGATGCTTGTGTGTGTGCCTGTGGGTTGTGTGGTGCCTATGTTTGCCTGAGCTACTTTTGTGTGTTGAGGTGTGTGCATGCTGGTCTGTAGGTGTGCTTGGGATAGGCTGGGGTACAGGGGATTGGGTCTGGGTGGAGGAAGTTGGAGGGGGGAGGCTAGACACAGGGATGGCTGCCATCAGTGCTGAGGCCAGAGATTGCAGGGTTCGCTGAAGGACAGCCTGACCAGAATGAATGCCCTCCAGGAATGCATTACTGTGTTGCCACTCCCTTTCTACACCCTGGATGGCATTCACAATGGTAGACTGCCCAACAGTGAGTGATCTGAGGAGGTCAATTGCCTCCTCACTGAGGGCAGCAGGGGTGACAGGGGCAGGGCCTGAGGTGCCTGGGGCGAACGTGATACCCACCCTCCTGGGTGAGCGGGCACGGGGCGAACGCTGAGGGGCTGCTGGGAGGGCGGTGCTGGTAGGGGAGGTGGCGGCTGTACCTGTAGAAGTGGGGCGCACAGATGGTGCCGCCACCACAAGGGAGCTCCCATCGTCGGACGAGTCTGTGTCGCTGGTTGCTGATCCGGTGGCCGACGTGAAGCTCCCCTCGCCCTCCGTCCCACTGGTGCATTCTGAGTCCATGGTGTGGCCCTCCATGGCCATGTGGGATGCAGCTCCCTCGTGCTCCTGTGCCACTGTACCTCCGCCTGATGATGCTGATGAACAAAAGAACAGGGAGAGCACAAAAAGGGGGGGGAGACAGAAAAAAGACAGGTTGAGTGCATGGCATACCGCGACTGTTGGCGGACAATACAGACACAGCAGGCCCCTGCACTACGCCGTGCTCCTGGCCTCTACAGATGCAATTCCTGGGATCTGGCCTACATGGCTATGGTGGACATCTGCACACATGGATGCCACAGGGGCATCTATACCTGTACTTGCAACTCTACTGATGTGGGGTAGGATGCCACATGGCCTGCATTACGGAGGGGCCTAGTCTACCTATTTCTGCCTGGCCTAGGTACACCCACAGGCCTCCTCCCCCACCCAGACCCCTCCACTGCTCGCAAAGTCAGCAGAATAAGAGTGTACTCATCCCCTTGTTGCTGCTGTGATGCCCCCAAGCGCCCATCCAACTCAGGGTAGGCCACTGCCAGGATCCTGAACATCAGGGGGGTCATGGGGCGACGGGCACCTCTCCCACGTTGGGAGGCCATCCCCAGCCGAGCCTCCGCCGTCTTCTTCCGAATGTCTTCCCATAGTTTATGGCAGTGGGTGCCCCGTATCTGGTGGACCCCCAGGGTCCGGATGTCCTTGGCGATGGCACGCCAAATGTCCTTCTTCTGGTGGGCGCTGACCTACATGACATGCACAAGGGAAAAAGCGAAGTCATTAACAACCGCACCGTCAATGTGCATGGCCCCCCTCCCTACCCTAGCCATGTGGCACATTCATTCACATGCATTCATGTTCCCTGAACTCTGCACACTTTCCTCTTCCAACCAGCCCTCTCCACCCAGGCCTAGCCCATACAACGTGCTCCCTGTGTACTAACCTGTTGGTCTTGAGGACCGTAGAGTAGCGTGTACTGGGGGAGGACCCCGTCTACCAGTTTCTCCAACTCCTGAGCAGTGAAGGCAGGGGCCCTTTCCCCAGACGCAGCAGCCATCGTCGCTTCCAGACCGAGGTCACAGCAGCACTTGCAGTGTAGGTCCTCTCCTGTCGAAGGTCAGGTATCTAGTGATTGAACAGATAGAAAATGGTGGTGACGTCCGCAGCGGTGACGTCCGCGGCGGTGCGTATCATCACCGCCGGCGCACTTCCTCATTGGCTCCTGGGACCCCTAGGGTCCAATGTTAACCAATGCAGCATTGCGCAGCGGTCTACGACCGCCTACCGCGATGGTGTGCAACGCCAGCGCAGTTACCCCACAATCCCATTGTCCCAGTTTAGAGGTCAGGCAGCCGCCATTTCAGGGGCCCACATGGCTCCATTTACTTCTGCGTCACACATAGCTAGGCCTACACTCAACACACATACAGGAAGGGTTTTGTGTTTGGTGTCGTGTTCTGTGTAACTGTAGGTACATACCTGAAAAAAAGTTGACTCAATCCTCGCTGTTGTCCTTCCTAGGTGCCGTCAGCTGGGACATTTGAGACGATGGCAGAATCCTCCGGTGTACCGAGCGCTGGTGGACCTGTTGACTATGGAAGAGCGACATTTAATCATCACCTACAGGTTTGACCGTGCCACAATCCAGGAACTATGTACCCAGTTGGAGCCAGACCTGATGTCACCAATCCGCCATCCCACTGGAATCCCCCCTGACGTGCAGGTGCTGTCAGTGCTCCATTTCCTTGCTAGTGGGTCTTTTCAGACAACAGTGGCCATGGCATCAGGGATGTCCCAGCCTATGTTTTCCAACGTGCTGTCCAGAGTTTTGTCTGCCCTGCTGAAATACATAAGGAGATACATCATTTTCCCTGAGGTTGAAGATTTGGCTACAGTGAAAGGGGACTTCTATGCCCTTGGACATATCCCCAACGTCATAGGTGCTATTGATGGGACCCATGTAGCTCTGGTCCCCCCCCACAGGAGTGAACAGGTGTACCAGAACCGGAAGAGTTATCATTCCATGAATGTACAGATGGTCTGTTTGGCAGACCAGTACATCTCACAGGCAAGTGCTATGTTCCCTGGCTCTGTGCATGACGCCTACCTCCTGCGGAATAGCAGCATCCCTGATATGATGGGTCAACTCCAGAGGCACCGTGTATGGCTATTAGGGGACTCTGGTTACCCCAACCTGTCATGGCTATTGACCCCAGTGAGGAATCCCAGGGCAGAGGAACGCTACAATGAGGCCCATGGGCGGACTAGGAGGGTGATCGAACGCACCTTCGGCCTCCTTAAGGCCAGGTTCAGGTGCCTCCATATGACAGGTGGTTCCCTATTCTACTCACCGAAGAAGGTGTGCCAGATCATCATCGTCTGCTCGATGCTTCACAATCTTGCTTTGCCACGCCAGGTGCCTTTTCTGCAGGCGGATGGTCCATATGACGGTGTTGTGGCAGCTGTGGAGCCTGTGGACCGTGATGAGGCGGAAGCTGAGGAAGAAGACAACGAAAACAGGGAGTCAGTCATACAGCAATATTTCCAGTGACACACAGGTGAGAACATTTTCATTTTTAACATTACATTCACTGTCACACGTCTTACTCTATCCTGTGTATAATTTAATGGGATTATTTGGTAACTGAGTTGTTCCTTTCCATTACGGTTTCACAGGTGTGGTTACCAACGTGTGTCATCTGCAAGCATCCTTCAAGGACTTGTGATGTGTGACATTGGTATGTTGCCTTAACAACTATAAAAGCATTTTGACACTGTCATTGATAATACATTTTACAATAACAGAATGACTCCAGAATGTTTTGTGGTTCAAGGGTGTTTATTTAAGTGCTCAATATTGGGGGGGGTTGTAAAATGGTGAGGGGTGATGGTGGAGGAATGTCCATGGCAGAGTCCAGTCTATTAGTCTCACAGGTGCACTTCCCATCTGGGCATAGGAAGTGGAGCTGGGGCAGTTAAAGTATGGACAGGGTAACAAAGTGGGACGGTGGGGGGACAATCAGGGTGGTCTCATTTCCTGGCGAGGGTCTTGCCATCTTGCTCTGTCCTGTTCCTGGATCTCAGGGACCGCTTGTGTGGTGGTTGTTCGTCTGCAGGGGGTGGGGTGCTGGTGTGGTGGTCCTGTGGTCAGGGCGTCCTGTCCACTAGCGCCGGCGGAGGTGGTGGGCAGTTCATCGTCCTGGCTAGTGTCAGGGGCCCCTTGGAGTGCCACGGTGTCCCTCAAGGTCTGCTGTATGTCCTTCAGCACCCCTACGATGATGCCCAAGGCGGAGCTGATGGTCCTGAGCTCCTCCCTGAAGCCCAAATACTGTTCCTCCTGCAGGCGCTGGGTCTCCTGAAACTTGACCAGCACCGTCGCCATCGTCTCCTGGGAGTGGTGGTAGGCTCCCATAATGGAGGAGAGGGCCTCGTGGAGAGTGGGTTCCCTTGGCCTGTCCGCCCCCTGTCACACAGCAGCCCTCCCAGTTCCCCTGTGTTCCTGTGCCTCCGTCCCCTGGACCGTGTGCCCACTACCACTGCCCCCAGGTCCCTGTTGTTGTTGGGGTGGTGGGTTATCCTGTGTTCCCTGTAGTGGTGGACACACAGCTGTTTGACCTGTCCTGGGTACGGAGGTTTGGGCCCGCTGGGTGGGTGCTGTGCTGGTGTTACCAGAGGGTGGAAGATCAGTGTTGGGCTGTGCCTGTGCAAGGGGAACCGACTGTCCTGAGGCCCACAATGGTCCGGCTGGTCATCAGGCTCCAGTAGGGCAGAGCTGCTATCATCACTGTGGGCCTTTTCTGTGGGTGGAGTGGAGATGTCTGGACCCTCCGGTGTGGTGACGGTCCTTCGTGATCCTGCAGGGGCATAAGAGCATGATTATTGCATGTGTGTATGTCATGGTGTGCAGTGGGTGGGTGTTTGTGTACCCCAGTGCTAGCAATCATGTGTGGGGGCTTGTGTGATGATGGTTAAGGGGTTGTTCTGGGTATGCGCAGTGGGCATGCTTTGGTGAGTGGTGACCATGCTTAGTTGTGTCATGCAGGGCTTGGTGTTGGGATGGGTGGTTAGTGTTCGTAGTGCATTAGTGAGGAGTTTGTGTGATGGGTGAGGGGGTGAGGGTGGGGGTGTGTGATAGCATGCAGGTAGGGTGGGGAATATGATAGTTAAGAGTTGACTTACCAGTGTCCATTCCTCCACCGACTCCTCCGAGGCCCTCAGAATGCATGATGGTCAAGACTTGCTCCTCCCTTGTTGTTAGTTGTGGGGGAGGAGGTGGGGGTCCGACGCCAGTCCGCTGTACCGGGATGTTGTGCCTGGAGACCGCTGAACGCACCTTCCCCCGTAGGTCGTTCCACCTCTTCCTGATGTCCTCCCGATTTCTTGGGTGTTGTCCCACAGCGTTGTCCCTGTCGACTATTCTGCGCCATAGCTCCATCTTCCTGGTTATGGATGTGTGCTGCACCTGTGAGCCAAATAGCTGTGGCTCTACCCGTACGATTTCCTCCACCATGACCCTGAGCTCCTTTCGGAAAACGGTGGTGTCTTTGGCGTGCCATGGGGTGGTGTGTGTGATGTGTGAGGTGGTGTATGTGGTGATGAGTGTAGTGATGTGTAGTGGTGTGTGGTGTTTAGTGCGTGGATGTTGTGTGGGTGATGGTGTTGTGTGCCTCTGTGTGGTGGGATTGTCTAATCAGTGCTGTCTCTCTGGCCTTCTGTCGCAATTTTTGGTCATAGGGGTTTGTGGGTGATGTGGGTGTGTGTTTTATATTGTATTGGGTGTGTGGGAGTGGTGTGTGTATGTGTATCAGGTATGTGTATTTTGAATTGTCCAATGTGGTGGTGTTTGGAGATGTGTGTGTATTTTGAGTGCGGCGGTGTGTACCGCCAATGGAATACCGCGGTTGAAAGACCGCCGCGTGGATTCGTGGGTCGTAATAGCATGGGCGTGTTTCTGTTGGCATGGAGGTGGAGGTTTTGTTTTCGCCATTTTAACACTGAACTTTGGTGTGGCAGACTCGTGTGGGTGACTGAATTTCGGGGGATTCCAAGATGTGTGTCATAATAGCTGTGGCGGGATTCCACGGTCGCGGCGGTGTATTGACGGTCTTCTGCACGGCAGTAAGCGCCTTTTACCGCCAATGTTGTAATAACCCCCTTGGTCCGTTGGACAAGCAGTGTATTAATTGTTATTGCTTTTCTCTTTCCGGGATGGTTATGATTTTTGTCTTTTCTTGTATGTATGGTTCATTTTTATGCTTTTTAATGGTCTAACTCCAGACCGAATAAACTAATAAAAAAGACCTTCCGGGGCTATGTATTAGGGCTGAAACATGTTGATGCTATCTCAGGGTATTGGTGTAGCACTCATTCCCTTAAATAAACTGGACTAATAGTTTTTAAACATACCAGTGGCACCTAAAATAAAGGAAACTAGGGTGTCCACTTAGTATTTTTTATATCCCTGTTAAAACTAAGAAACATATCTAAAGTGGTCCATGAAATATGGTAGAACCCACCCTGGTTTTTATGGACACGGGTGAGACATGATGATGAACCATGGCACCAATAGGGTGTGTGAGGGTCCATACTATAAATATAAATACTTCTCTCTGGTGTAGGATGGTGAAGCTATACTAAAGCGACTCAGAGATTAAACCAAGGGCTTCAGGTGTGGTAACAGCAACCACCTGGCCAACAGCCGTAACTGTGAAGCAAGGAATGTTACATGTCACAGAAGTAGGCAGAGAACATACAAGCAGAAGAGTTAACCTAGTGGAACTGATAGAGAAAGAAGAAAAGAACTCTTTGACCATGTTGTTGGGAACAAGGAGAAGAACAATCTTCCAAGTTGAGACAGTAAGTTAGAGAATGTAAATGTGATTATGTTTCTGACTCATAGACTCATGTTCCCCTTTCACATTGATTGATAGTCAGGTTTTCTATCATGAGGGATATATCCTTTAACAACATGATATTAAGCAAGGAGGGGTACAATGGGGGCCCAGTTTCCCTTCAGGGGGTGGTAAATATGAAAGTATCTTTCAAGGGTAGTTCTACTGTTGCAAAGGTTTATGTAGCCAAGAAGGGATCTAGTTTGAAGGGCTAAATTTCAAAGGGGAAATAGGGATCATGTTACAACCCAATCAAGTTTAATTTTCTTGTCATAGAAGTTTGGAATCTTGGACTGTTTTGAAGTCTGTCAGTTAAAGTCTGTCAGTTATTTGACAGTTGGAGACTACTGTAATAAACATCTCCTTGGCATCTTGGATTGATCTGACTTCTTTTACCAGAGGCCATCAATGCCACACATGATATTAGCCATCAAATGAGCTAACAGCTTGTTCCACAATGACGTATAGTACAAGGGATTTGTGTATTCGTTCATTCATTCCAATTTGCTCCCCTTTGTATGGCAGCTTAGGCAACAACTGATTGCCTCAAATACCACAACCTTGGTTTTTGACAAGGCAGTATTTTCAGTGCAGTCAAATTGTGAATCGAACATTGTTGCGTCAACAGCATAACTAAGTAAAGGTTAGATATTACTGTCTTTACGGTCCCACCCCCACAATTTAGATAACATTGCATTGGAGTGGACAAGTAAAGATGAGACCACAAGGTCACCTACATGTACCTTGGCCTAAGGCTGTTCCTGGCTTAAGTCCACATGGAACAGAGTTCAGAGTTGTCCAACATAACTTTGTCCGAAGTGTTAGTGTAAAGTTCCTGATGGAAGTTAGGATGCCAACAATGCCCCAGGGTAGTGGTGTGGCAACAGAGAACTGTAAACAGCATGGTTAGGCGCAACCTGATAGTCATTGAACCAAGAAAGAAGCAGATTTTCCTTGGATGGCAGCACTAAATTTGCCAGAAAAGGTAATACTGTGCAGTTCGCCTTAAAACTATGTCAAGCAGTGTAGTGCAGACCAGGTGCACTCTAAGCAACACATTTTATAGATAATCAAAGTAATATAAATATATTGGTCATCCAGGACCACAACAGACTTAAACATAGCATGTGGTTACACACAGGAAGCACACATTAACCCCGCCTGACATGTCTGCACCCAAAGTCTGGAAGGAATGTGGAAGTGGGCTTGGGGATACTCCATTTAATCAAAGCTGTGAGGCAGGCATCCTCATGAAAACAACCTTTAAAAACAACCAATGAGGTTAGTGTGATGGAATCAGTTAGCATTACACAACTGTGGTCTTCTGTAGCAGTGTGGCCTGGAGAGGACAGGGGGGGGTCAGGGAAACGGGTCACTCATTTTCTTTGTTTTGTTGTATTTTTGTTGTCAGGGAGAACTATACAAAGACAATAAAATGTGTTATATAAAACAACAAAACCAAAGGGAGAAAGGCACGTAAGCTCACAGCCCCATCAAATAAAATAAAAACCATTGTGCTAGGGGGCGTGGCTAACCAGCCAAGATGGTGGACGTGAGCCCTTGAAGCTCCGTCTCGCCAGCCCATGCATTGTCCTTTATCCTGCTGGGGTCCTTGCCTGACCGGCGCCCGGTGGAGCGGAACCCTGGTCTGAGGCTCAAGGAGTGCCTTGCTACATTACCTGATGCCCTCGCTGACTGTTTGAGGACAGCACAGCCAACACGAGTGGGAGTTGAGGCTGCCTGCGGCCCGGGCTGTGGAGTTGCTGGGTGGGCCGCAGTGTCCTCTCGGAGGGCCTCTGAGCACCAGAGAGACAGGAGACTGGCCTGAGGGCTGATCACCTGTGGGTGGAGGGACCCGGTGTGCTGCTGAGGAGGCCATGCCTGTTGCCAACAGCACCACCGAAGAGCACTGGGCAGACAGTGGAGGTGTATCCTGCCACCCCGGGAGCCTGTGCTGCCTCAACCTCTGGTAGCCACTGCTTCTCCATTGGCCCTCTGGGGAGGGCCGCCGGCCTCCCACCGGGAGACAACTACTGAAGGCCACTTCTGGGTAGACCAGAAATTCAGTGCTGCAGAGGAGGGGCCCTGTTGGATGGGTCCCCCGGCTGATTTTGCATCACCTGACCTCTGGCCTCTGCTGGTGCACTGGAAGAGGTGTGCCTGCAGTCCCTGCATCACTGATTCCTGCTGACCCATGTGGGGGGCCCGGGAGACTGCTGTGCTTTGACTGGGACTGTCCGTGGGGCTCTGAATCTGTCTCAGGGTACCGTGGACCTGTCATGGAGGTCCCTCTGCCCCTCTGTAGGTGGGGGCTTGCCACCAGCTACAGTGCCACACTCAAAGCACGGGGTGGGGTTCAGACAGGGGAAATTGCTGGTGAGCAGACATCCTGGATTACCGCAGTATGGGGGAGGTGCAACTAGTGGCAGCGCCCTGCAGTACACTCCATTACAGAGAGGCCCAGAGACACCTGGCACCATCTTGGGAGGTGCACGGGTCCTGCTTGGCAGGCACCTGCGTGACACAGTTCCCCCCGGTGGGTCGCACCACTGGTCCCCGCTAGCGACCATCTGGGATTGGGGGACCCTGTACGATGCTGGAGGAGCTGCTCCCACCTCTAACTGAATGTGCAGGGTACACCAGGTAGAACAACAAATCAAGTCCTGCCGCCCTCATAGCCTGAATTAGCTTACCTCCTGACACAGCATATCTGTGGCCGCAGCTCCTCCCCTGGCCACCATGGGGGGATCACTGGAGCCTCCTTCATGCCCTCATTAGACGAAATCAGACTAGGGCTCTCTACAAATCTGCCAAGTGTAAGCGAACCCTATCTCCACTGTGAAATTGAATCACATAACCCGAAGGCAAACCTCCCTGGTGACCAACAGTATGGGTAGACTCCAATCCGACACCACATCTTTGATGCCCTCTGCCTGGGCGTCGGTGCCCTCACCTGATACTATATCTGACATCCAGATGGAAGGCGCCACCCTGTCAATGACACAGTCCGATAAATTGGATCTATTACTTGTAGCATAGAACACTCTAGAATCTCAAAGGAGACGTGCCGGAGCTCCAGGGCTACCGACATAAGTTTTCTCAGAGACGACGTACTGACAAAGAAGTTGAGGGCAAGTGGCAGATGGCGCCCTCCAGCCCATAGTCAAAGACAACCAGTACACCGTACAGGAGCTGAGAGATCAGGTCCATCTTCTGGAGGACAAGGCTGCTGACATAGAAAGATGCTCCAGCAGGAGTAATATCCTCATGATCGGCCTACCAAAGGGGATTGAAGGCTGTGACCCTCTCCAATATCTTAAAAACTGATTCAAATCCGTCACCCTGGCTTCAGAACTCACAGCATTCTACACACTTGAGAGAGCGCACCCTGTGACACCCCACTGGCCTCTGCCCGATGCCCCTTCTCGACCCATGCTGGCAAAGCTTCTTCACTTTAGGGACCGGGATGCCATCCTTTGGCTCACTTGCCAATCTGGACCCCTCAGGGTAGAGGACAAAATTGTTATGCTCTTCCCTGACTATACTAAAACAGTCCATCAGCAAAGGTCCTCTTTCATGGAAATTAAACATCAACTACAACGGCATGGAATCCAATACTCACTTCTATTCCCGGCCTGCCCCACTGATCCTAAAGAGGCCTGGGACTGGACAGAGCAAGAATATAGGACGATAACACCAGACTGTACCAAACCCCACCACCCCAAGCCCAAGGGTAAGAAACAAAGCCACTACCAGGCAGGAAGAGCACAGCAGGCAACTGAAACTCTGTCCTCAAATCTAGAACAAATTATGGAAGACAGACGGCGGGCCTAGCAGGCGGCAGACGTAGCAACATAGAACATCAATACCGATGATGACAACGACTATCATCTCTTCACCTCCAATGAAGATACAGCCATTTCAGAGAACTCCCAATGGGACTCCCAATCCCACCCTGATTCACCGCCACCAACAACAGATACTCTGATATGAATATCATATTTTGCTGTCAATTTTACTATGTTGCCAGTTGATGCTCTCCGGCACACCCATCCCCCCATTGCTGTTGGTTGTTTTTGCTCTGCTGCTCCCCGGGGGGGAAGGGGAGGGAACCCATGGACTCCACGCACTCCTACACTGATAACATTAGGGCGTTCACAATGTTTCTTCAAACACCACACCTACCAAAGGGCCCATCCCCATGTTTCCATAAAGTTTTGCAAAGAATGGATCAGTTTGGGAGTACTTCCATTGCTGTAGGCTGTCCTTGTTTGACCCACTCAATTATTCCTTACCACTACTCTACGAAAACTGCGGTACACAGACAACATCGGCCATACATCCATGTGCAGAGCTGGGCTAGGCCACTGCCGAGTGAACCCTGGCCACCCCCTGTCCTCGCTGTTCTCAACACCAAACGCCCCTCATGCACATATCTCATAATTCATTACTCCTCCTCACCTTAAATGTACAATGTATGCATACTGCCCACAAACGATATGCCATATACTCATATGTAAAGAGACAAAATGCACACAGGAGACACATACCATAACCGCTGAGGTAGAACGCAGTTGCTGGAGAGGTGAAATATATGCAACCCCCTACTCTGCCTATGCCCGAGAAGCCTTGATATGGGTTTGGCCAGGAGTCCCCTATCAGGTCCTTAACACTACCATAGACACTAAAGGCCATTATGTGCTCCTGGAGTGCCGGTTGGATGGCCGTCCCCTTCTGCTAGGCAGCATACACGCCCCCAACAGTAATCAAGGGGACTTTCGGGGCGTCCTCTCCTCTGCCCTTGCCCACAAAACCGCAATCCCCTAGATCTTGGGAGGAGATTAGAACTGCACATTAGATCTCCACCTCGATAGATACCACCCACCCCTCACATGCTCCCCTCCGCACACAGAAACTGCGTCCTTTGCTGACTGGGCACGCCACTAGGCCCTGGTGGACGCTTGGCGGGTCAATAACCCGAGTGCCAAACTTTACCCCTTCTACTCAGTACCACATAGACTTCACATGCCCATTGACCGTTTCCTCAATCGCTCCCCTCCTCCAGCATGCTGACTGCCTAGGTCACGTAGTTTCTAACCATGATGGCCACTATATAGGTATAAAACGGGCATCCACTAGACTGCCAGAACCCACATGATGCTCGCAACCAGAATGCCTAGATGACCCAGCCTTTCACAAAGAGCAGAACACTCGCATACAGTGTTACTTCGCGGAATACCAAGTGTAGGAGGCTGGCCTGGCTTATAGTGGGTACCTGATGGTACTTACACCTTGCGCCAGGTCCAGTTATCCTTTATTAGTAGATTAGTGGTGTTCTAGCAGCTTAGACTGATAGAGGTAGCTATAGCAGAGCAGCTTAGGCTGAACTAGGAGACATGCAAAGCTCCTACTATACCACTTATATCATATAGCACTATATCATAAGAATCACAATACTTAGAGTTACTGTAGGAAAGTACCATCTTGCCTGGCATGTTACCCCCATATTTCACTGTATATATGTTGTTTTAGTCTATGTTTCACTGGGACACTGCTAGGCAGGGCCCCAGTGCTCATAAGTATGTGCCCTGTATGTGTTCCCTGTGTGATGACTAACTGTCTCACTGAGGCTCTGCTAACCAGAACCTCAGTGGTTATGCTCTCTCTGCTTTCCAAATTGTCACTAATAGGCTAGTGACCAATTCCACCAATTCACATTGGCATACTGGTACACCCATATAATTCCCTAGTATATGGTACAGAGGAACCCAGGGTATTGGGGTTCCAGGAGATCCCTATGGGCTGCAGCATTTCTTTTGCCACCCATAGGGAGATCTGACAATTCTTACACAGGCCTCCCAGTGCAGCCTGAGTGAAATAACGTCCACGTTATTTCACAGCCATTTACCACTGCACTTAAGGAACTTATAAGTCACCTATTTGTCTAACCTTCACCTGGTGAAGGTTGGGTGCAAAGTTACTTAGTGTGTGGGCACCCTGGCACTAGCCAAGGTGCCCCCACATCGTTCAGGGGAAATTCCCCGGACTTTGTGAATGCGGGGACACCATTACACGCGTACACTGTACATAGGTCACCACCTGGTAACTCCGAACATGGCCATGTAACATGTCTAAGATCATGGAATTGTCATCCCAGTGCCATTCTGGCATTGGGGGGGACAAATTCCATGATCCCCCGGGTCTCTAGCACAGAACCCAGGTACTGCCAAACTGCCTTTTCAGGGTTTGCACTGCAGCTGCTGCTGCTGCCAACCCCTCAGACAGGTTTCTGCCCCCCTGGGGTCCAGGCAGCCCTGGCCCAGGAAGGCAGAACAAAGGATTTCCTCTGAGAGAGGGTGTTACACCCTCTCCCTTTGGAAGTAGGTGTGATGGGCTGGGGAGGAGTAGCCTCCACCAGCCTCTGGAAATGCTTTGATGGGCACAGATGCTGCCCATCTCTGCATAAGCCAGTCTACACCGGTTCAGGGATCCCCCAGCCCTGCTCAGGCACGCAACTGGACAAAGGAAAGGGGAGTGACCACTCCCCTGACCTGCACCTCCCAGGGGAGGTGCCCAGAGCTCCTCCAGTGTGCCCCAGACCTCTGCCATCTTGGAAACAGAGGTGTTGCTGGCACACTGGACTGCTCTGAGTGGCCAGTGCCAGCAGGTGACGTCAGAGACTCCTTCTGATAGGCTCTTACCTCTCTTAGTAGCCAATCCTCCTTCCTAGGTAGCCAAACCTCCTTTTCTGGCTATTTAGGGTCTCTGCTTTGGGGATCTCACCAGATACCAAATGCAAGAGCTCACCAGAGTTCCTCTGCATCTCCCTCTTCACCTTCTGCCAATGGATCGACCGCTGACTGCTCAGGATGCCTACAAAACCGCAACAAAGTAGCCAGACGACTACTAGCAACCTTGTATCGCTTCATCCTGGCGGCTTTCTCAACTGTTTCCAGGTGGTGCAAGCTCTGGGGGTAGCCTGCCTCCTCTCTGCACCAGGAGCTCTGAAGAAATCTCCCGTGGGTCGACAAAATCTTCCCCCTGCAACCGCAAGCAACAAAGACTGCATCACCTGTCCTCTGGGTCCCCTCTCAGCACAACGAGCGTGGTCCCTGGAACTCAGCAACTCTGTCCAAGTGACTCCCACAGTCCAGTGACTCTTCAGTCCAAGTTTGGTGGAGGTAAGTCCATGCCTCCCCACGCTAGACTGCATTGCTGGGTACCACGTGATTTGAAGCTGCTCTGGCTCCTGTGCACTCTTCCAGGATTTCCTTCATGCACAGCCAAGCCTGGGTCCCTGACACTCTAACCTGCAGTGCACAACCTTCTGAGTTGTCCTCCGGCATCGTGGGACTCCCTTTTGTGACTTCGCATGGTCTCCAGTTCACTCTTCTTCCAAGTGCCTGTTCAGGTACTTCTGCGGGTGCTGCCTGCTTCTGTGAGGGCTCACTTACTTGCTGGGTGCCCCCTCTGTCTCCTCATCCAAGTGGCAACATCCTGGTCCCTCCTGGGCCACAGCAGCATCCAAAAACCCTATCCACAACCCTTGCAGCTTGTGGTCTTTCTTTGTGGGAACACCTTTGCAAGCTTCTTCACGACGTGGGGCATCCATCCTCCAAAGGGGAAGTTTCTAGTCCTCTTCGTTCTTGCAAAACACCAAGCTTCTTCCATC
Organism: Pleurodeles waltl; assembly: GCF_031143425.1. Taxonomy (NCBI): domain Eukaryota; kingdom Metazoa; phylum Chordata; class Amphibia; order Caudata; family Salamandridae; genus Pleurodeles; species Pleurodeles waltl. Next base: position 3,458,945 of record NC_090448.1, on the reverse strand, counting down.
CGGTGGCAGCTTCCTTGCACCCTCAGCTGGCATTTCCTGGGCTCCTGCCCACTCTCGACACTGTTGCGACTCTTGGACTTGGTCCCCTTGTCCTACAGGTACTCAGGTCCGGAAATCCACTGTTGTTGCATTGCTGGTTTTGGTTTTCCTTGCAGAATCCCCCTATCACGACTTCTGTGCTCTCTGGGGGTAGTAGGTGCACTTTACAACTTCCTTACAGGGTCTTGGGGTGGGCTATTTTTCTAACCCTCACTGTTTTCTTACAGTCCCATCGACCCTCTACAAGCTCACATAGGTTTGGGGTCCATTTGTGGTTCGCATTCCACTTTTGGAGTATATGGTTTGTGTTGCCCCTATACCTATGTGATCCTATTGCAATCTATTGTAACTTTATACTGCTTGCATTACTTTTCTTGCTATTTACTGCATAATTTTGGTTTGTGTACATATATCTTGTGTATATTTCTCATCCTCATACTGAGGGTACTCACTGAGATACTTTTGGCATATTGTCATAAAAATAAAGTACCTTTATTTTTAGTATATCTGTGTATTGTGTTTTCTTATGATATTGTGCATATGGCACCAGTGGTATAGTAGGAGCTTTACATGTCTCCTAGTTCAGCCTAAGCTGCTTTGCCATAGCTACCTTCTATCAGTCTAAGCTGCTAGGAACACCTATTGAACACTAATAAGGGATAACTGGACCTGGCACAAGGTGTAAGTACCTCTGGTACCCACTACAAGCCAGGCCAGCCTCCTACAGTTACTAAAAATAAAGGTACTTTATTTTACTGACAGTGTGTCAGAAATATCTCAGGGGATATACTCCCTTAGGAGGTAAGTAAAATACACTAAATATACACACAAACCAAAATCAGGTAAGTAAACAGATAGAAAAGTAGTGCCAACACTGTAGAATACAATAGGATGCAATAGGCCTAGGGGCAACACAAACCATATACTCTAAAAGTGGAACGCAAACCACGAATTGACCCCAGGCCTACTGTAGTGTGTAGAGGGTCGCTGGGAGGGTAAGAAAACACTAAGGATGTTCAAGGTACCTGTAGGAGGCTGCCTTGGCTTATAGTGGGTACCTTGTGGTACTTACACCATGTGCCAGGTCCAGTTATCCCTTATTAGTAGAATAGAGGTGTTTCTAGCAGCTTAGGCTGATAGAAGGTAGCTATGGCAAAGCAGCTTAGGCTGAACTAGGAGACATGCAACGCTCCTACTATACCACTTATATCATATAGCACCATATCATAAGAAAACACAATACACAGAGGGCCAGATGTATGAAATTATTTTGCACTCGCAAACTGTAAAATCGGCCGTTTGCGAGTGCAAAACCGTGGTCTGCGATGCATGAAATGCATTCGCACACCACAACTAAGAAATCGCTAAAATAGCGATTTCTTGCGTTGCGACCTGGAAATGGCGAGTCACAATTTGCGATTTGCAATTTCCAGGTCGCAAGGCTATTCTGGAAAAAAATCGCAAATTGCGATTTTTCCTAAAATGGCATTTTGCACTTGCAAAATACTATGCTTTGCAACCAGGTGGTAACCTGATGCAAAATTTAAAAATGAAGTTAAACTGCATTTTTAACTTCAACATGTAAAGCACACTTGCCCTTTTGGCATGTGCGTACCTTACATTTTTGAAAAAACAGTTTTTAGGGTGCAGGAGAGGGGGCCTTAGGCCCCCAGCACCCTGGCCTTTTGCATTTCCAAAATTGCGATTTCTGGCTCAGAAATCACAATTTTGGAAATGCTAAATATTCGCAGCTATGGGCCAACATAGCTGCGAATGGGGCCGGTATCGCAATTTGCGATTCGGTAATAGCATTTGCAATTTTTAAGAAATCGCTATTACCGATTCGCAAATGTGATACATGGCCCTTTGCGAGTCGGTAATAGCGATTTCCTAAAAATCGCTATTACCGAATCGCAATGGGCCGTGATGGTACATCTGGCCCAGAGTTGCTAAAAATAAAGGTACTTTATTTTTATGACAATATGCCAAAAGTATCTCAGTGAGTACCCTCAGTTAGAAGGTAAGTAATATACACAAGTCATATGTACACAAACCCAAAACAGGTAAGTAATAGTAAGAAAAGTAATGCAAGCAGTGTAGGATTGCAATAGGATGCTACAGGTGAACATAGGTCTAGGGGCAGCACAAACCATATACTCCAAAAGTGGAATGCGAATCACGAATGGACCCCAGACCTATGGGAGCTTGTAGAGGATCACTGGGCCTGTAAGAAAACAGTCAGGCTGTCCAAAATACCCCACCCCAAGTCCCTGAAAAGTAGGAGTAAAGTACACCTACTACCCCAATGGAACACAATAGTCGGGATTGGGGGATTCTGCAAGAACCACAAACATCAGCAAGGCACTGAAGACGGATTCCTGGACCAGAGGACCTGCAAGGCGAGGGGTCCAAGTCCAAAAGTCACGATAGTGTCCAGGGGGGCAGGAGCCAAGGAAACCCCGGATGAAGGTGCAAGAAGGTTGCCTCTGGATGGAAGAAGCCTAGGATTCTGCAACAACGAAGAGAGCTAGGAACTTCTCCTTTGGATGGAAGATGTCCCATGGTGTTCTGGAGGTTGCAGAAGTGTTTCCACGCAGAAATACCACAAACAAGCCTTGCTAGCTGAAAGAGTCATGGTAGAGGTTTTTGGGTGCTGCTGGGGACCAGGAAGGACCAGGATGCCACCCCTTGGATGAGGAGACAGAGGGGGCACTCAGCAACCCAGAGAGCCCCCACAGAAGCAGGCAGCACCGCAGCAATACCGGAGCAGGCACTTAGAAGATTTGTGAACCGGAGCTGGCTCAGAGTCACAAAGGAGGGTCCCACGACATCGGAGTCCAACTCAGAGGGTTGAGCACTGCAGGACGGAGTGCTGGGGACCCAGGCTAGGCTGTGCACAAAGGAAGTCTTGGAGAAGTGCACAGAAGCTGGAGCAGCTGCAAATCATGCAGTACAAAGGTTTGCAGTCTAGCTTGAGGAGGCAAGGACTTACCTCCACCAAACTTGGACTGAAGGATCACTGGACTGTGGGGGTCACTTGGATAGAGTTCCTGTGTTCCAGGGACCACGCTCATCAGGATGAGAGGGGACCCAGAGGACCAGTGATGCAGTCTTATTGTGCCTGCGTTAGCAGGGGGAAGATTCCGTCGACCCACGGGAGATTTCTTCTTGGCTTCCAGTGCAGGGTGAAGGCAGACAGCCCTCAGAGCATGCACCACCAGGAAACAGTCGAGAAAGCCAGCAGGATGAGGCGCTACAATGTTGCTGGTAGTCGTCTATCTACTTTGTTGCGGTTTTGCAGGCATCCTGGAGCAGTCAGCGGTCGATCCTTGGCAGAAGTCGAAGAGAGAAGTGCAGAGGAATTCTGGTGAGCTCTTACATTCGTTATCTGGTGAGATACCCACAGGAGAGACCCTAAATAGCCCTCAGAGGAGGATTCGCTACAGAGAAAGGTAAGCACCTATCAGGAGGGGTCTCTGACATCATCTGCTGGCACTGGCCACTCAGAGGTGTCCATTGTATCCAAGATGGCAGAGGTCTGGGACACACTGGAGGAGCTCTGGGCACCTCCCCTTGGGAGGTGCTGGTCCGGGGAGCGGTCACTCCCCTTTCCTTTGTCCAGTTTCGCGCCAGAGCAGGGCTGGGGGGATCGCTGAATGGGTGTCGACTGGCTTATGCAAGGAGGGCACCATCTGTGCCCTTCAAAGCATTTGCAGAGGCCAGGAGAGGCTATTCCTCTCTGGCCCTTCATACCTATTTCCAAAGGGAGAGGGTGTAACACCCTCTCTCAGAGAAAATCCTTTGTTCTGCCTTCCTGGGACTGGGCTGCCAGGCCCCAGGGGGGTAGAAACCTGTCTGAGGGTTGGCAGCAGCGGTAGCGGCAGAGAAAACCCCATAAAGTTAGTTTGGCAGTACCCTGGGTCCATGCTGGAGCCCCGGGGATGCATGGGATTGGCACCCCAATACCACATTTGGCATGGGGGGGAAATTCCATGATCTTAGACATGTTACGTGGCCATATTCGGAGTTACCATTGTGAAGCTACATATAGATATTGACCTATCTGTAGTGCACGCGTGTAATGGTGTTCCCGGACTCACAAAGTCTGGGGATATTGCCCTGAACAATGTGGGGGCGCTTTGGCTAGTGCCAGGGTGCCCTCACACTTAGTAACTTTGCACCTAAACTTCACTAAGTGAGGGTTACACACATAGGTGAATTATAAGTTACTTAAGTGCAGTGTAAAATGGCTGTGAAATAACATGGACGTTATTTCACTCAGGGTGCAGTGGCAGTCCTGTGTAAGAATTGTCTGGGCTCCCTATGGGTGACAAAAGAAATGCTGCAGCCCATAGGGATCTCCTGGAACCCTAATACCCTGGGTACCTAGGTACCATATACTAGGGAATTATAAGGGTGTTCCAGTGTGCCAATCCAAATTGGTAAAAATGGTCACTAGCCTGCAGTGGCAATTTTAAAAGCAGAGAGAGCATAAGCACTGAGATCCTGGTTAGCAGAGTCTCAGTGACACAGTTAGGCACCACACAGGGAACACATATAGGCCACAAACTTTGAGCACTGAGGTCCTGGCTAGCAGGATCCCAGTGACACAGGCAAAAACTATCTAACACACAAGTAAAAATGGGGGTAACATGCCAGGCAAGATGGTACTTTCCTACACAACCCCCCACCCCCCAAACGAGGGACAATAAGGCTAACCTTACCCAGATGAGTCTTCATTGTCTAAGTGAAAATATCTGGAAGTCCATCTGCATTGGAGTGGGTACTCCCAGGTGTGTGTTCCACTGTATAGTCCATTCCCTGTAGGGAGATGGACCACCTCAACAATTTAGGGTTTTCACCTTTGTAGGAGGCTGGCCTGACTTATCGTGGGTACCTTGTGGTACTTACATCTTGTGCCAGGTCCAGTTATCCCTTATTAGTAGATTAGTAGTGTTCTAGCAGCTAACGCTGATAGAGGTAGCTATAGCAGAGCAGCTTAGGCTGAACTAGGAGACATGCAAAGCTCCTACTATACCACTTATATCTTATCTTATTACACTATATCATGAGAAACACAGTACTCAGACTTACTAAAAATAAAGGTACTTTATTTCAGTGACAATATGCCAAAAGTATCTCAGAGGATATACTCCCTTAGGAGGTAAGTAAAATACACAAAATATACACAAAAACCAAAATCAGGTAAGTAAACAGTTAGAAAAGTAGGGCAAACATTGTAGAATACAATAGGATGCAATAGGACATAATAGGTCTAGGGGCAACACAAACCATCTACTCCAAAAGTGAAATGCGAACCACGAATGGACCCCAGGCCTAGTGTAGTGTGTAGAGGGTCACTGGGATTGTAAGAAAACACTAAGGGTGTCCAGGATACCCTAATCCAAGGCCTTGAAAAGTAGTAGTAAAGTTAACCTACTTACCCAGAAAGACAGTAAAGTCGAGATAGGGGATTCTGCAAAGGCAACAACTGACTGCAAAGCACTGAAGACGGATTCCTGAGGACCTGCAAAGGAAGGGGACCAAGTCCAAGAGTCACGCAAGTGTCCGGGGGGGCAGGAGCCCAGTAAACCCCTGATGAAGGTGCAAAAGGGCTGCCTCCGAGTGGAAGAAGCCAAAGATTCTGCAACAACAGAAGGTGCCAGGAACTTCTCCTTTGGTCAGAAGACGTCCCACAGCATGCTGGAGGATGCAGAGTTGTTTCCACACAGAAAGACCACAAACAAGCCTTGTTAGCTGCAAGAGTCACAGTTAAAGATAATGGGTGCTGCCCGGGCCCAGGAAGGACCAGGAGGTCGCCCCTTGGAGGAGGAGACAGAGGGTGCACTCAGCAACTGAGAGAGCCCATGCAGAAGCAGGCAGCGCCCACAGAAGCACTTGAACAGGCATTCAAGAAATCTGAGCATGGCGGTCATCTCAACACAACAAAAGAGGGTCCCACGAAGTTGGTGGTCAACTCAGCGAGTTGAGCAATGCAGGACAGAGTGCTGGGGACTTGGGATGTGCTGTGCATTAAGGAATCCTTGCAAAAGTGCACAGAAGCCCTAGCAGCTGTAGATTATGCAGTACACAGGATTACTGTCTGGAGTGGGGAGGCAAGGATTTACCTCCACCAAATTTGGACAGAAGGACCACTGGACTGTCAGGGTCACTTGTATCCAGCTCCTGTGTTCCAGGGACCACGCTCGTCAAGATGAGAGGGGACCTAGAGGACCAATGATGTAGAAGTTTGGTGCCTGCGTCAGCAGGGGGAAGATTCTGTCTACCCACGGGAGATTTCTTCTTGGCTTCCAGTGCAGGGTGAAGGCAGACAGCCCTCAGAGCATGCACCACCAGGAAACAGTCGAGAAAGCCGACAGGATTAAGCACTACAATGTTGCTGGTGGTCGTCTTGCTACATTGTTGCGGTTTTGCAGACGTCCTGGAGCAGTCAGCGGTCAATCCTTGGCAGAAGTCAAAGAGGGAGATGCAGAGGAACTCTGGTGAGCACTTGCATTCGTTATCTGAAGAGAAACCCACAGGAGAGACCCTAAATAGCCCTTGGAGGAGGATTGGCTACCTAACCAGGTAAGAGCCTATCAGGAGGGGTCTCTGAAGTCACCTGCTGGCACTGGCCACTCAGAGGTCTCCATTGTGCCCTCCCACCTCTTCATTCAAGATGCCCCCTTGGGTGATGATGGACAGGGGAGTGGTCACTCCCCTTTCCTTTATCCCGTTTCGCCCCAGAGCAGGGGCTGGGGGATCCCAGAACCGGTGTAGACTGGCTTATGCAAGGAGGGCACCATCTGTGCCCTTCAAAGCATTTCCAGAGGCTGGGGGAGGCTACTGCTCCTCAGCCCTTAACACCTATTTCTAAATGGAGAGGGTGTAACACCCTCTCTCAGAGGAAATTCTTTGTTCTGACCTTCCTGGGACGGGGCTGCTCAGACCCCAGGAGGACAGAAGCCTGTCTGTGGGTTGGAAGCAGCGGTAGCTGCAGAGAAAGCCCCAGAGAGCTAGTTTGGCAGGACCCGGGATCCATGCTGGAGCTCAGGGGATGCATGGGATTGGCACCCCAATATCAGATTTGGCTTGGGGGGACAATTCCATGATCTTAGACATGTTACATGGCCATGTTCGGAGTTACCATTGTGAAGCTTCATATAGGTGTTGACACATATGTAGTTCACACGTGTAATGGTGTCCCCGCACTCACAAAGTCCGGGGAATTTCCCCTGAACAATGTGGGGGCACCTTGGCTAGTGCCAGGGGGCCCACACACTAAGTAACTTTGCACCTAACCTTGACTAAGTGAGGGTTAGACATATAGGTGACTTTTAAGTTACTTAAGTGCAGTGAAAATGTCTGTGAAATAACGTGGACGTTATTTCACTCAGGCTGCAGTGGCAGTCCTGTGTAAGAATTGTCTGAGCTCCCTATAGGTAGCAAAAGAAATGCTGCAGCCCATAGGGATCTCCTGGAACCCCAATACCCTGGGTACCTAGGTACCACATACTAGGGAATTATAAGGGTGTTCCAGTGTGCCAATGAGAATTGGTAAAGTTAGTCACTAGCCTGCAGTGACAATTTTAAAAACAGAGAGAGCATAAACACTGAGGTTCTGGTTAGCAGAGCCTCAGTGATACAGTTAGGCACCACACAGGGAACAGATACAGGGGACACTTTGTGAGCACTGGGGTCCTGGATAGCAGGATCCCAGTGACACAGGCAAAAACAAACATACATACAGTAAAAATGGGGGTAACATGCCAGGCAAGATGGTACTTTCCTACAAGCGGCAAGAGCAATGGAAGCAGGAATAACTCAAAACGATACAGTAGTCCCAATGAAGAGCAGCAACTAGACAAGCAAAGACAGATATAAGTGCACGTCCAGCAGACCAACGCAAGAGTGGTTCAGATGTGGGTTATCATTCCCAGGGGAAGGAACTTGGACAGACATGCACCAGATGTGGGAAAGAGAAGCACTTTAAGTCAGTCTGTTGAGCGCAGGACAAGAAAGGGAAGCATGACCATTACATGATGAAAAAGAAACCAGAAGACCGCCCCCGGTCAAAAGACAAGGTGAGGCATCATGTGTGAACCATTGTGTCCAAGTCCAGATGGAGACCATTGACATTGTCATGCAGCCAGTCGACCATGTCAGCATCCACTGACAGTGACAACGATGGCTATATTCTGATGATTTCGGTTTAAAAACCAGAGGTTCATCCTGCTACCATCAACCTGAGGATGGGAGATCAAGCAGCAGAATTTGTGGCAGACAAAGCTGTGTCTGTGAATGGAGTAGGAATATAAGAGCAAGCACGCCTGCCACACAAGCTGCAACATGCGGCGACCCGACAGAAAATCTACACATGGACAGGTAGGAAGTCTCTAAAGTGCACTGAAAAATGTAAGATGATCCTCAAACACCAGGCACAAGAGACAGCCGCCAATGTCTACGTACAAGAACAAACACCCACACCCAACATCCTGTGCATAAAAACTGCAGAAAGTTGGGAGTAGCTAATATACACCCTGCCGGAAAAGAGGTGCAGCAGGTGAGGTCAGCAGGAGAACCAAGCAGATGTCCAGTAGTCCATCTAAGAGAGAATAATCACTCAATACCTCTCATCATCACCAGCGGAACGTCCATCAATGTGATGACATTCGACAAATTCAGAGAACTTAAGCCGACCCCAGTCCTAAACCATTTAGATATCCACATGGTCTTCATTGAAGTCACTACACAGCAAAGGGTCATTCAAAGCAATGATGCAGCACAAGACAATCATACACGTGCTACCGGGGAAAGCATCAGGCACACGCCGCCTCATTTTTACTGTGGCAGCAGCAATAAGACCGAGCTCACTCAACTAGCACATACATTACAAACCAACCTGGGAATAACCCAAGAATCCCCCACACTATTTCAGGGACAAGGAAAAGTGAAGGAACTCAGGTTCCAGCTACACATCACTGAGGACATCCAGCCTGTCGCACTAAGGCACAGATGGGTTGCACTCCACCTCCAGAAAGCAGTGGAGAAAGAAATCACAAAATTGCTGAAACCAGACATCATCAAAACCTCCAAAGGCCTTTTCCTGTTGGTCTCACCAATAGCAGTAATAGTGCCAAAGAAAGATAAACAAGCATTTGCAATGCAATAGGTCTCGCGTTTGCGTAAGTTAGAGCTCTTGATATTGTAAATTCATTACTGGACTTTCCTTGCCACATAAATTGGTCAACCCTATCTCATAATTTGGTAGTTTCTTGCCACATAATTCCAGTGGCCCTGCATATAACTAAAGCACTTCCATTTGTCTTCTTCCTCTATCTGCAGCAAAAATGAAAAATATTGCCATTTAACATCCTAGTTTAAATCGGCCATGCTACTTCGTAAAAGTTCCAGCAGAATGATAAGCTTTCAGCATAAAGGGAACAATACTTTTGTGTATTAGATATCAAACGCTGAAGCAGCCAGGCTGGCTCCAGAAAGATGATTAAGGAAGGATGAAAAAACATCAAAAGATAAAAAAGATTGTTTCAGAGCAGGCCGTGGGTTACCGTTGGAAAGAACATCTTGAGAGTTGGGTGCATGTTCTTTGGGAAGCCTGTTATAATGTGTCTCGAGGGTCCTCTGTGATGTAGACTTTCTGCATCAGAATGTTATTGTGGAATGTTGGTTACGGTGTTCTCTCCCCAGGCAGTTGCTCGCTGACCTCGGGAGAGAGAGCACCGCAATTGAGGTTCTCGTCTAATAAAAACACTTACCTGTTCCTGTGTTGGATTTCTTCCAATTACTTCATTTTGGCGACGAGTTAGGCAGCAAGCAGAGGTGATTGACTGCGACTCATCGTGGATGCTCAGGACCCACGTACCTTACAGCACCCGCAGGCTCCACGCGGTTGGATTTTCCAGATACTTCATTAAGAGGACTTATTGCTGTATGTATTCCGGATACTGAATTTTAATGTTTTTTTCTGGACGCAGGCAGTCTTGCATACGCGCCGTTAACGTTGCCTAGCAACATGGGCACGCTGCACGTGTATCTTCAACGTGAGGCTCAGCGTCATTTCCAAAGCGCGTGCTGTTTCGCATACGTACTGTTTACGTTGCTTAGGAATCTGGGCAAGCTGTACGCACGCTAACAATGTTTTTTTGGTGGCCATCTTACTGCACCGCGGAGACAAGCTAGTGCATCCATCCTTCTTACGTTCTGGATGTCGCGACCAACTGGAACGCATACCGCCCTAGGAAGCGCTCGTCTAAGTGAATTTCCACTGTGATTGCGTTGTTGCCAAGCAACTGGGCACGCATCACGTTGCGCGGCGGCCATCTTCTTGCTTTGGGAAGAATCCCATTATTTCTTATGCATGATAAGTGTTAATGGACGCAAATTGAACAATTGAAAATTTGAACAATGTTGCAATTTAAACCTTGCCTTCAACGGTGATAGGCACACCTGTTCTACCTAGTTCACCACGCTTTTCTGCTCTTATTGGGCTTTCAGTGGTGATTGACACACTTTTCCTGGCATAAAATAAAAAATAAAAAAAGTTAACATTAAAAAATATATATGTCTTTTTAGTGAGATCCCTACATCTAAGACACTATGGATAATCCAGCAGCAGCACTCAATCCCCCCCCTCGGTTTTTGATGCGTCCAGGTTGTCCACCAATAGAATGGGAGGAGTGGATAGAAATATTTGAAAATTATCTGGAAGCGTTGGATGGGTCTGGGTTTTCTTGCAATAGGAAAAAGGCCATTTTGCTAAGTTTTTTGGGTAATGAAGGTCATCGAGTATTTAAATATTTATCCAAAGCATGTGATCAATCAGGACAACCTATAGATGATGTGTTTGTTGAAGCTAGGTGTAGGTGAGAGTCGAGGTTTGCCAAAACTGAAAATGTAGTCATGCGGAGATTTAAGTTTTACACTCAGTTGCAAAAGGAAGGTGAATCCGTAGACAAATTTGTTACTCGCTTGAGGGAGTTGTCTATTAATTGCAAATTTGGGTCTATGACTGAAGAATTAATTAGGGACCAGCTTATCGTACAATGCAGAAGTAGGAAAATGCAGGAAAGATTGTGGGCAGCAAAGGATCCTAAGTTGAAGGATGCCATGAAGGGAATTTGGGACAGACATTCACAAAAAAAAGACTCAGGATGGAGTTTTAGTGGCCAGGCATGGACAGCGATATCGTACAATGCAGAAGGAGGAAAATGCAGGAAAGATTGTGGGCAGCAAAGGATCCTAAGTTGAAGGATGCCATAGAGAGCGCAAAGGTGTTTGAAGAGTCTGAGTCATGTGTGAAACTGATGGAAAGGAGGGAGGTCAAATATTCAGATGTAGTAACATTTATTGAGGGTGATGTTGCTGTCACTTCTAGAACGTTGGGGGGTAAGTTGAATAAAGGTGTCTCAGGTGTGAGTACGTTTGGCAATAAAATGTGTTCTAAGTGTGGTAGTAAATATCACTCTTCCGATTCAAAAAATTGCTTTGCCATTGGGAAGGAGTGTAGGCGATGTGGACGTAAAGGACACTTTGCCAGGGTCTGCAAAGGAAAGGAAGCAGTCAAAGCGAAAGTAGCTGTGGTTGTTGATGAGGCAGAAAACTCATTCATGAGCGACAAAGTTGAGAGAGTACTGTGTGTATCTGAGTCCGACACCGGTCAGGTGGGTTTAAGGAGAATGCAGAGACCTAAACCTGAGTTCATTATTAAGAACATGCCTTTTGAATAAATGGTGGACTCTGGTTCCTTATACACAATTATCCCTAAAAATGTGTTCCTTCTCAAGTGGCCTTCGACTAGATTATTACCTAAAGATATCAACCCGGCTGGTTACCAGGGAGAGCAAATTGATATTGTTGGCTACATGCTTACAGAGATAGTTTTCAAAAGGAGGAAGGTCATGGGCAAAGTATATGTAGCTGAGTCAGGTCCTCCTATTTTAGGTTGGCAACATCAGTTTGATCTCTGCATTACAATTAATCTGTGTGCTCCAAGTCAAGTTATGGTCATTGATAATGTCTCATTAGAGGATATCTTTTGTGGAGCAAAGAATGTATTTAGAGAAGAAATGGGGTTACTGAAGGGTTACGTACATGAGATCAAATTGAAGCATGGGGCCATTCCTGTGCAACACAAGGTCAGGAAGGTGCCAGTGTCGGTCAGGGGTGAGTTAAAAGTAATTTTAAACGAAATGTTAGATATTGGGGTCATTGAACCGGTAGCGGCCTCGGAATGGTTGTCGCCAATTGTTATCTAAAAAAAAAAAGATTGAAAGTTAAGGTTTTGTGTGGACTTGAGGGGTTTAAATCAAAACATAGTGACAGACAATTTCCCCTTGCCTAATATTAGTGAGTTGGTTTTGTTGTGCAAAGGGGCTAAATAATTCTCTAAGTTAGATCTTAAACATGCTTATCATCAGATAAGACTTCATCCAGCATACAAAGCTCTTACAGCCTTTGTTACTATGGAAGGGACGTTTCAATTTACCCGTATGCCCTTTGGGTTAGCATCGGCTGCTAGCGTTTTTCAGAGAATGATGAGCAACATTTTCAAGGGTCTAGAGAATGTTATGTTCTTCCAAGACGATATCCTAGTTTTTGGAGATTCCATAGCAAATCATAATGTCAGCTTGAAAACACTGTTGGACACACTGTCAGAGAACGGCTTGACATTGTGGCAGGAAAAATGTCAGTTTCTCGTGAAGGAAGTTGAGTACTTGGGTCACTCCCTATCTGAACATGGGGTCAAGCCAAAAAAAGATCTTTTGGATGCAATTAGGTCTGCACCTGCTCCTAAGGATAAAGAACAACTGAGATATTTCTTGGGTCTAATAGAATACTACTCCAAATTTGTGAAAAACTTTGCAAGCAAAACAGAAAACCTGAAAGTTCTGTTACGCAAGGGAGTGAGCTCCGTGTGGCATGTGGCGCAGCAACAATCCTTTCAACAAATCAAAGAGACGGTGTGTGATGCTGACATTTTAACCCCGTTCGATACTAGAAAGAGTACGATCATAACGGTTTATGCAAGTGCCACGGGAATAGGCGCTGTTATGTCTCAGATGCATGGTTCCATTGAAAAGACAATTGCTTTTGCTTCATGGACTTTGACGGCTACTGAGAGACACTATGCGGTCATTGAACGGGAGGCATTGGCTGCAACGTGGGGTGTGGAGTAATTTTGCGCAGTACATTTGGGGTTGTGGTATCATTCTACGCACTGATCACAAACCTCTTTTGAAAATTATGTTGCCTGGTGGAACTGCCAAAGGATCTGCAAGATTAGCTAGAATGGCCTCACGTTTGCAAGAATACAACTATAAAATGTAATTTATTCCAGGTTGGAGAAACGTACAGGCTGATTGCCTGTCACGATTAGCTCTTGATTGGCATGTGGTGGATGAGCACAATGTTCTGGAAAGCAAACAGGAAGGTGCTGTTGCATCTGTGTGTGAGGTTACTCATTGGCACAGTCACAGGGTGGAAGTATAAGTGATCCGTGCAAGCAATGGCATAGCGTTTGTTTGGACTTTATTGGACCTCTGTCAGGGACAGGAAGGGGCAAGAATTTTACGCCTGTTATAATGGATATTTATTAGAAATGGTTGATCGTCAAATTTATGTCTGAAGCTACTAAGTTGGCAACTATTAGTGAGTTACAGGAGATTTTTACTGAGGAAGGTTTTCCGGAAGTGTTGATCAGCGATAATGGCACACAATTGACGTCTAGAGAAATGAAGGAATATTTAGAGTCATGTGGTGTAAGACATGCACGTACTGCTTTGTACAACCCTTGTGCGAATGGTATAGTAAAACAAGCGAATCGTATGATCAAAGGAGGATTACAGTTAGCTTAGGTTAACAATTTGGATGTGGGGCATGTAATTTCAGAACTTGTTTGGGCGTATCACACCACAAGGCACGTGTGTACTAGTAAGATACCGTTTGAGGTCATGAGGAGCAGGAAACCTATTAGTAGGATTAAACCATCATGGATGCAGAAGTTGGTATTGGGGTGTGATGTTGTCTATGGCAATTCTATGGACAAGTTTGTGTGTGGAGACAAAACTGAGCAAAAGGATGTGAGAATTAAACCGGGTGATTGGGTGAAGGTTAAATCGGAGTGAGTAAAGAGAGGAGTGTCCACATTTTTAGGGCCTTTCAGAGTTCAGGAAGTTCACAAGTGGCATGTTCTTCTTTCTAACGGTCAACGCTGGAATTTGAGGAGGGTTGCTGAGTTTGCTTCTGTTTGGAATGAAGGAAAGAGTGGAGATGGTTGTAGTGGGTATATGTTGATGGGAGATGATGTAGTGGGGCAGGCTCACATTAGGGAACAGTTGCTCGATGGTGGCAGTGGTAATGGTACTTCAGTTCCAGGTGTTGATGCTATGAATGCAAACCCTAGTTGTAAGAGTGCAAGGTCTGTGAGTGCTGGGTCTACTTGGCTCAGGAGACCACCTGCATTCTTAAACGATTTTGTGTCATAACTTCTTCTTATTTATTCTTTTTATTTTTATTTTCTTGTGTGTGACCAATTACTGTTGATTTGAATGATTTATTTGTTTAACATTTTCTGTGCTTTTACATGCTGTATTCATTAATGTATTATTAACGGAGAGAGATGTGTTATGATGTGTCTCGAGGGTCCTCTGTGATGTAGGCCTCGAGACAAGCCTGCATCAGAATGTTATTGTGGAATGTTGGTTACGGTGTTCTCTCCCCAGGCAGTTGCTCGCTGACCTCGGGAGAGAGAGCACCGCAATTGAGGTTCTCGTCTAATAAAAACACTTACCTGTTCCTGTGTTGGATTTCTTCCAATTACTTCAAAGCCCCTCCCCTGAGGTGTCACAATCTGAAGCGATGTTGCAGGGTGCAACTTGTAGCTGACTGGAGTGCGGACGTTAGCAGGCTTGTCACTAAGTGCACTTAACACTCATCTGTCTCAGTCTGTTTCAGAGCAGAAATGCAGACGCTGAAGATGCACTCTGCTATGATAACACTGGTTTGCAGACAGATAAAGATTGTACTTAGTAAATTCCTATTTTAGCCAGCACACAAACTTGCATACCATCTCCTCATTTGACCTCGAAAGACACACAAAGGCCTGTTTTTTAATTCACAACAAATGTGGTTTCATTTCAAATGGAAATATTTTCCATAAACTATGGAGTTTTTAAGATCACGTGTTCAGAATCAAATGGATTTATATCAGTCGCTATATCTATTAATACATCAAATTGCATCTTCTTTGATTGATGCATCTACTTTAAAAGTGAGACCTGAGAGTGTGTGCAGTTTTGTGCAAGCATCGACTAGAGCCGCTGACTTTGGAACTGAGGACCCAGGTTCGTGTCAGGTGTCGGTTCAACATCACTTAATCTTGCGGTGCCTACTACAAATTAACATGTCCTTGTGTAATATAAAAGGCGTTTGAACCTCACGTCTTACTTCATAGTACAAGCGCACAGAGGTGCAGTGTGGAAGGGGCGCTTCCCACCTCCTTCCATTTTCACCATCCACCTCTACTCGAATTATCCAGCATAAGGTACTGTAATCTTTCTTCAAGTTTAGATTCTATTTACTCTTCCAGACAAGTGAATCCAACCTCTCGGGCACAGGGCATTTTTCCTTTTACCAACAACATCATTCACGGAGTTTCCTTCACCATTAAAAACAAACGGGGACAAGCTCAGCTGGTTGCCATCCTCTGACAAGATGTCATCTCTGAATCAACCACAAGGTGGCAGTGTTGTCAAAGGTGATGCGCTAACCTGTCTCACTCTGGCACTGATCTGCCTTCATGCATTTTCCCTTCAAACGTGTTGGATTTAGGTATAGAAACGCGGACAGGCACGGCTGGTTTCCCTCAAGGCTAGTGCCTTGGTCAGTGGCGCTTGGCGCGACTTTCCACGCGGATTTTTCTCACTTGTGTGTGCATCCTGGAGGGCGCACTTGCACCATCATAGTCCAGTCCTAGCAGGCACAGCTGAAAGGCACTGATAGGCACAGCTGATAGGCACTGATAGGCACAGCTGATAGGCACTGATAGACACAGCTGATAGGCACCGCTGACAGGCACTGATAGGCACAGCTGAAAGGCACTGATAGGCACAGCTGATAGACACTGATAGGCACAGCTGATAGGCACTGATAGACACAGCTGATAGGCACCGCTGACAGGCACTGATAGGCACAGCTGATAGGCACTGATAGACACAGCTGATAGGCACTGATAGACACAGCTGGCAGGCACTGATAGGCATAGCCACAGCTAATAGGCACTGATAGGCACAGCTGATAGGCACTGATAGGCACAGCTGATAGGCACTGATAGACACAGCTGATAGGCACCGCTGACAGGCACTGATAGGCACAGCTAATAGGCACTGATAGACACAGCTGATAGGCACTGATAGACACAGCTGGCAGGCACTGATAGGCATAGGCACAGCTAATAGGCACTGATAGGCACAGCTGATAGGCATTGATAGGCACGCTGACAGGCACCGCTGACAGGCACTGATAGGCACAGCTGATAGGCACAGATAGGCACAGCTGATAGGCACCACTGACAGGCACTGATAGGCACAGCTGATAGGCACTGATAGGCACGCTGATAGGCACCGCTGACAGGCACAGATAGGCACAGCTGATAGGAACCGCTGACAGGCACTGATAGTCACAGCTGATAGGCACTGATAGGCACAGCTGATAGGCATTGATAGGCTCTGATAGGCACAGCTGAAAGCAACATCACAAAACAAAATAAAATGACGGACGGAGTGTTGAAACTTTTCACTCACCCCCAGTCACAGATCTGGGTTTAATCAATCGTAATTTTGCTCGCCACGTCACCCCAGCCATATGCAAATCAGTCTTGACCCTGTTCCCTATGGGAACAGTCCAGCCCGAACTGCTAGGCCAGGTCCTCCCTGGACCAGAAACAAGCATGTTGGGACCGGTTTCAGGGTATCACCCTTCACCAGCCAGGCTAGCGTGAGCAAGTGACCCACGTCTGGGCATACTCCTGCCACTTAGGGTGCACAAAGCAACATCACAAAACAAAATAAAGCTGATAGGCACAGCTGATAGGCACTGATATGCATGCTGATATGCATGCTGATAGGCACTGATAGGCACAGCTGACAGGCACAGCTGTTTTCTTTCGCCTGTGAAGAGTTTTGTGTCACTAATAATATCGCTATCAACATTCAGTCCGAACTCTGCATGTTAATCAGCCTTCTAATGCTGACAGGCACAGCAGGTCTTTTCCTTGCTTGTGGAGTGCGCTGATAGGCACGCTGATAGGTACTGATAGGCACTGATAGGCACAGCTGATAGGCACTGATAGGCACAGCTGATAGGCACAGCTGATAGGCACTGATAGGCATAGCTCATAGGCATAGGCACAGCTGATAGGCACAGCTGATAGGCCCAGCTGATAGGCCTAGCTGATAGGCACTGATATGCACAGCTGATAGGCCCAGCTGATAGGCACAGCTGATAGGCACTGATAGGCACTGATAGGCACAGCTGATTTCCTTTGTCTGTCAAGAATCTAGGCCCATGTTTATACTTTTTTAGCGCCACATTTGCGTCATTTTTTATGCAAAAGCAGCAAAAATTACAAAATACAATTGTATTTAGTGAGTTTGCGCCGATTTTGCATCAAAAAACTACGCAAATGCGGTGCTAAAAAAGTATAAATATGGGCCCTAGTGTCATTATTATTATCTGTCAACTTTCAACTGAACGTTCTGACGGGTTGTAGTAGGGGTGTATCCAGGCATCCAAGGAGACGAAGAGGAAGATCGGCAAATAAGTTTATTATAATATATAAACTCACCTCACACACTCACTACCATGACAACCCCAACCTTCCAGAACACCGCAATGTCATGAGAAGAAATAAATCTTAAAGGAACACTACAATTAAAAGCTATGAATCTAATACAATACTACACAGGTACAGCGGAATTTTTCCTTGCTTCTCAAGTTTGTCAAATTTGGAGATGAGATTTCATGATTTCATGCTGATGGGCACAACATATGGTGGGGCCGTCATCACGTGAAGGCCCATATTTATACTTTTTGGCGCAAATCAGTGCTGGCGCTGCTTTGCTTAAAAAATGTTACCGCCGGCTAACGCCATTCCTACGCGTCATGCGGGTGCCTTATTTAAGGAATTACATTAGCCGGCGCTGCGGACTGGTCAGAGTTTAAAAAAATTACTCAAACCAGGCAGCACCGGCATAGGGGAAAATGGGGGTTGTGCGTCAAAAAATGGTGCAAGTCAGGTTTGAGGCAAGAATCATGCCTCAAACCGGACTTGCGCCATTTTATGACGCACAACCCTCATAGAAATGACTCCTGTCTTAGCATAGACAGGAGTCATGCCCCCTTGCCCAATGGCCATGCCCAGGGGACTTTTGTCCCCTGGGCATGGTCATTGGGCTCAGTGGCATGTAGGGGGGCCCAAATTAGGCCCCTCATGCCACTTTTAAAAAAATAAAAAAAATACTAACCTTAACCTACCTGTACTTACCTGGGATGGGTCTCCCCATCCATGGGTGTCCTCCAGGGGTGGGCGAGGGTGGCAGGGCGTGTCTCTGGCGACAGGGAAGGGCACCTCTGGACTCCTTCCATGGTCAGAGACCATTGAGTGAGCCCACAGGTCCCTTAACGCCTGCCCTCACCCAGGTGTTAAAAAATGGCACACATCAGGCTGTGCGCTGTTTTTTAAGGCCCACTCCCTCCTGTGCGTCAAAATGACGCAGGAGTATAAATAAGGCGCACAGGCCTTAAAGTCATTTTTTGGGCGGGAACGCCTACCTTGCATGTCATTAACGCAAGGCAGTTTCCCGCATCCAAAAAATGACACACAGAGAGGAATTTTGACGTCCGCTGGATCGGGTGTCAAAGTTTAAATATAGTGCATGATTTAAGCCAAATGTATGTCAAAATTTTTGATGCACATTCGGTGCAAACAGAGTATAAATATGCCCCAAAGTGTTTTGTTCACGTTTCCCACAAATAATTAATGATTCCTGTTGGTGTAAATTGTTGTATTCACACAGCGATTTTCAACCATAGGAGTAAACCTATTTATCTCTACTTTTCAAACACTTTGGCAGGATCACAAATATAGAGTACATTATTTTCAGCGGTGATCCACACACCTTATTTACAGTTCATGTATTTTAACAAGCTGTATAGACTTTTATTACCTTTTTATTTGTGGTAGTCTTCCCTTGTCCATGTAATTGCTATTTTATCTGCATTACGGGCTAATTACTTGCTAATACATTTCTAATTATTTCATGGAAGTCATCAAGTGTTTAGTCAAATGTAATTCCCTAATGTTTCAGATATAAAACTGTTGTTTTTACATGCATATGATTTAGAGCATTTGACAAATAATATTTTCTGCAGGTTCTTTTTATAATTACATATTGTTAGTATTTTATAAACTAGTTGTTTTCCCATTTTATTTACATTAAGGTACCATCTTATAATCTCAACAAAACTGTAATTCCTAAAATAGTATTGTAAATTGTTGCACTCATGATGGCTGCTGCAGGAATGTCTCAACCTGTTCCATTCTTAAATGAATTTGGGGAACCAAACATTTCATGGAAGGAATGGGTGAGAACATTTAAGTCCTATTTAATAGCTATAGAAGGTGACGAGTTTAGCCCTATAAGGAAGCAACACATTTTATTGCATAACTTGGGGACACACTGCAAGAAAATGTATGAATCATTACTCTAAACAGATTTACTGGAAGGTGATTAGGATCAATATTCTATCACATATATTACATTGGAAAAGCAATTTAGTGACAGAATTAATATTGTATTGGAACATCACAATTATTTCTGACACACTCAGTGTAAACAAGAAAGTGTAACAAATTATATAGCTGCATTAAGACGATTGAGCACTTTGTGCAACTTTGGGAATCTTAATGATTCACTAATTCATGATCAATTAGTACGATGCACTAATAATACAAAAATACAAGAAAAATTGTTTCCAAAATAACCCGGTTTACAAGAGGCTATTGAGATAGCAAAATCTATTGAACATACGTCTCTTTGTTTACAAGAAACCAGATCCAAACCCTCCTCTGATCGAGTGTCTGAAGTTAAAGAAGAAAAATCTGATGAGAATTGTGAGAAGGTAGCCTCTTTCTAGCCTTGTTACCCCCACTTTTGGCCTGTTTGTGAGTGTATGTCAGAGTGTTTGTCACTGTTTTCACTGTCTCACTGGGATCCTGATAGCCAGGCCTCAGTGCTCATAGTGAAAACACTATGTTTTCAGTATGTTTGTTATGTGTCACTGGGACCCTGCTAGTCAGGACCCCAGTGCTCATAAGTTTGTGGCCTATATGTATGTGTTCCCTGTGTGGTGCCTAACTGTCTCACTGAGGCTCTGCTAACCAGAACCTCAGTGGTTATGCTCTCTCATTACTTTTAAATTGTCACTAACAGGCTAGTGACCAATTTTACCAATTTACATTGGCTTACTGGAACACCCTTATAATTCCCTAGTATATGGTACTGAGGTACCCAGGGTATTGGGGTTCCAGGAGATCCCTATGGGCTGCAGCATTTCTTTTGCCACCCATAGGGAGCTCTGACAATTCTTACACAGGCCTGCCACTGCAGCCTGAGTGAAATAACGTCCACGTTATTTCACAGCCATTTTACACTGCACTTAAGTAACTTATAAGTCACCTATATGTCTAACCTTTACCTGGTAAAGGTTAGGTGCAAAGTTACTTAGTGTGAGGGCACCCTGGCACTAGCCAAGGTGCCCCCACATTGTTCAGAGCCAATTCCCTGAACTTTGTGAGTGCGGGGACACCATTACACGCGTGCACTACATATAGGTCACTACCTATATGTAGCTTCACCATGGTAACTCCGAATATGGCCATGTAACATGTCTATGATCATGGAATTGCCCCCTCTATGCCATCCTGGCATTGTTGGTACAATTCCATGATCCCAGTGGTCTGTAGCACAGACCCTGGTACTGCCAAACTGCCCTTCCTGGGGTTTCACTGCAGCTGCTGCTGCTGCCAACCCCTCAGACAGGCATCTGCCCTCCTGGGGTCCAGCCAGGCCTGGCCCAGGATGGCAGAACAAAGAACTTCCTCTGAGAGAGGGTGTAACACCCTCTCCCTTTGGAAAATGGTGTGAAGGCAGGGGAGGAGTAGCCTCCCCCAGCCTCTGGAAATGCTTTGTTGGGCACAGATGTGCCCAATTCTGCATAAGCCAGTCTACACCGGTTCAGGGACCCCTTAGCCCCTGCTCTGGCGCGAAACTGGACAAAGGAAAGGGGAGTGACCACTCCCCTGACCTGCACCTCCCCTGGGAGGTGTCCAGAGCTCCTCCAGTGTGCTCCAGACCTCTGCCATCTTGGAAACAGAGGTGCTGCTGGCACACTGGACTGCTCTGAGTGGCCAGTGCCACCAGGTGACGTCAGAGACTCCTTGTGATAGGCTCCTTCAGGTGTTAGTATCCTTTCCTCTCTCCTAGGTAGCCAAACCCTCTTTTCTGGCTATTTAGGGTCTCTGTCTCTGGGGAAACTTTAGATAACGAATGCATGAGCTCAGCCGAGTTCCTCTGCATCTCCCTCTTCACCTTCTGATAAGGAATCGACCGCTGACCGCGCTGGAAGCCTGCAAACCTGCAACATAGTAGCAAAGACGACTACTGCAACTCTGTAACGCTGATCCTGCCGCCTTCTCGACTGTTTTCCTGCTTGTGCATGCTGTGGGGGTAGTCTGCCTCCTCTCTGCACCAGAAGCTCCGAAGAAATCTCCCGTGGGTCGACGGAATCTTCCCCCTGCAACCGCAGGCACCAAAAAGCTGCATTACCGGTCCCTTGGGTCTCCTCTCAGCACGACGAGCGAGGTCCCTCGAATCCAGCGACACCGTCCAAGTGACCCCCACAGTCCAGTGACTCTTCAGCCCAAGTTTGGTGGAGGTAAGTCCTTGCCTCACCTCGCTGGGCTGCATTGCTGGGAACCGCGACTTTGCAAGCTACTCCGGCCCCTGTGCACTTCCGGCGGAAATCCTTCGTGCACAGCCAAGCCTGGGTCCACGGCACTCTAACCTGCATTGCACGACTTTCTAAGTTGGTCTCCGGCGACGTGGGACTCCTTTGTGCAACTTCGGCGAGCACCGTTTCACGCATCCTCGTAGTGCCTGTTTCTGGCACTTCTCCGGGTGCTACCTGCTTCAGTGAGGGCTCTTTGTCTTGCTCGACGTCCCCTCTCTCTGCAGGTCCAATTTGCGACCTCCTGGTCCCTCCTGGGCCCCAGCAGCGTCCAAAAACGCCAAACGCACGATTTGCGTGTAGCAAGGCTTGTTGGCGTCCATCCGGCAGGAAAACACTTCTGCACGACTCTCCAAGGCGTGGGGGATCCATCCTCCAAAGGGGAAGTCTCTAGCCCTTGTCGTTCCTGCAGTATTCACAGTTCTTCAGCCTAGTAAGAGCTTCTTTGCACCAACCGCTGGCATTTCTTGGGCATCTGCCCATCTCCGAGCTGCTTGTGACTTTTGGACTTGGTCCCCTTGTTCCACAGGTACCCTCAGTCAGGAATCCATCGTTGTTGCATTGCTGATTTGTGTTTTCCTTGCATTCTTCCTCTAACACGACTATTTTGTCCCTAGGGGAACTTTAGTGCACTTTGCACTCACTTTTCAGGGTCTTGGGGAGGGTTATTTTTCTAACTCTCACTATTTTCTAATAGTCCCAGCGACCCTCTACAAGGTCACATAGGTTTGGGGTCCATTCGTGGTTCGCATTCCACTTCTGGAGTATATGGTTTGTGTTGCCCCTATCCCTATGTTTCCCCATTGCATCCTATTGTAACTATACATTGTTTGCACTGTTTTCTAAGACTATACTGCATATTTTTGCTATTGTGTATATATATCTTTTGTATATTTCCTATCCTCTCACTGAGGGTACACTCTAAGATACTTTGGCATATTGTCATAAAAATAAAGTACCTTTATTTTTAGTATAACTGTGTATTGTGTTTTCTTATGATATTGTGCATATGACACTAGGTGGTACTGTAGTAGCTTCACACGTCTCCTAGTTCAGCCTAAGCTGCTCTGCTAAGCTACCATTATCTATCAGCCTAAGCTGCTAGACACCCTATACACTAATAAGGGATAACTGGGCCTGGTGCAAGGTGCAAGTACCCCTTGGTACTCACTACAAGCCAGTCCAGCCTCCTACATTGGTTGTGCAGTGGTGGGATAAGTGCTTGAGACTACTTACCACTCTTGTCATTGTACTTTTCATAAGAGAAAAATATACAAAACAAGGTCAGTGTATATACACATAGCCAAAAAGTTTTGCATTTCCTCTTTTCACTCTTTTCTAAGTGCTGAAAAGTACTTCTAAACTTTCAAAAAGTTCTTAAAAGTTTAAAAAGTTTTTTTCTGTCTTTCCAAAAAGTTCTGAAAACTTTTTTCTCTTTGTCTATCACTTTAACTCTCTCAAAAAAATGTCTGGCACAGGAAAAAATGTTGAACTGTCCAAACTTGCATATGATCACCTTAGCTGGAAAGGAGCAAGGAGTCTCTGCATAGAGAGAGGTTTGAGTGTAGGGAAGAATCCTTCCTTAGAACTGTTAATTAATATGCTTAGAGTACAGGATAAGGCCATAAGTGCCCAATCTGTAGAAAAAGTAGCTAATGGTTCTCAATCTGATCCAGGGACTCCCCCAGGAAAAGGTTCAGGAAAGAAACTTCTCAGCCTGCCCATTACTAGACAGTCTAGCATAGTTGGTACAGAGGTTGAATCACACCATACTGATGGTGTGCTCTCACATTATGCTGGTAGCCAAGCTGTTAGGGTGCCCTCTGTAAGGGACAGGTCTCCTTCTGTTCATTCCCATCATACCTCTGTATCTAGAAATGTCCCTCCCACCCACCCTGATGACAGATTGTTGGAAAGGGAGCTCAATAGATTGAGAGTGGAACAAACCAGACTGAAGCTCAAG
Organism: Pleurodeles waltl; assembly: GCF_031143425.1. Classification (NCBI taxonomy): domain Eukaryota; kingdom Metazoa; phylum Chordata; class Amphibia; order Caudata; family Salamandridae; genus Pleurodeles; species Pleurodeles waltl. Next base: position 3,434,857 of record NC_090448.1, on the reverse strand, counting down.
AAGCAACAGCTGGATTTGGATAGACAGTCTTTAGAAATAGAGAGGGAAAGACAGAAGTTGGGTTTAGATACCCATGGTGGCAGCAGCAGTATTCCCCATAGTCATCCTGCAAAAGAACATGATTCCAGGAATCTGCACAAGATAGTTCCCCCTTATAAGGAGGGGGATGACATTAACAAGTGGTTTGCTGCACTTGAGAGGGCCTGTGCTGTACAGGATGTCCCTCAAAAGCAGTGGGCTGCTATCCTATGGCTATCATTTAGTGGAAAAGGTAGGGATAGGCTCCTTACTGTAAAAGAAAATGATGCTAATAATTTCCAAGTTCTTAAGAATGCACTCCTGGATGGTTATGGCTTAACCACTGAACAGTACAGGATAAAGTTCAGAGAGACCAAAAAGGAGTCTTCACAAGACTGGGTTGATTTCATTGACCAGGCAGTGAAGGCCTTGGAGGGGTGGTTACATGGCAGTAAAGTTACTGATTATGAAAGCCTGTATAACACAATCCTGAGAGAGCATATACTTAATAATTGTGTGTCTGATTTGTTGCACCAGTACCTGGTAGACTCTGATCTGACCTCTCCCCAAGAATTGGGAAAGAAGGCAGACAAATGGGTCAGAACAAGGGTGAACAGAAAAGTTCATACAGGGGGTGACAAAGATGGCAATAAGAAGAAAGATGGTGAAAAATCTCAAGATAAGCATGGGGATAAGGGTAAAACCAAAGATCCCACTTCAAATCTTAAACACTCTTCAGAGGGTGGGGATAAAACAAATTCTTCCTCTTCTTCCCAACCTGCACACATTAAAAAGCCTTGGTGCTTTGTGTGTAAAAACAGAGGCCATAGGCCAGGGGATAAGTCCTGTCCAGGTAAACCCCCTGAGCCTACCACCACTAATACATCAAGCTCTAGTGCCCCTAGCAGTAGTGGTACTAGTGGTGGGACTGCTGGCAACAGTCAAGCAAAGGGTGAAGTTGGGTTCACTTATGGGTCCATAGTGGAAACTGATGTAATCAGTCCCAAGACAGTTTCTGTCACACCTAGTGGCATTGGCCTTGCCACACTGGCTGCTTGTCCCCTTACAATGGATAAGTACAGGCAGACAGTTTCAATAAATGGTGTTGAGACCTTGGCCTACAGGGACACAGGTGCCAGTTTCACTTTGGTGACTGAAAACCTAGTGCCTCCTGAACAACACATCATTGGACAACAGTATAAGATTATTGATGTCCATAACTCCACTAAGTTTCTTCCCTTAGCTATAATTCAGTTTAGTTGGGGTGGAGTTACTGGCCCTAAGCAGGTGGTGGTATCACCTAGCTTACCTGTAGACTGTCTCTTAGGTAATGACCTAGAGGCCTCAGGTTGGGCTGATGTAGAGTTTTATGCCCATGCAGCCATGCTGGGCATCCCTGAGGAATTGTTCCCTCTCATTTCAAGTGAAATGAAAAAGCAAAGGAGAGAAGGCCTGAAAACTCAGGATCCCTCTCCATCAACAGGTAAAAAGGGTATCACAGTATCCCCTAACCACCCTACCATTCAGGATACCATTCCTGTGGTGGGAGAAACCTCTCCTGGGGTGGCACCTGTTCCAAGGGAATCATCAGCTGGCATAGCTGGACTCCCTGAGGTAGAAGTACCTCTCTGTGGGATAACTAACATTGGTGACAAAAAGAGCACCATTTTAGTTAACATGGAGCATCCCTCCAACCCTCCCAGAGAAACTTTAGTGCAGAAACCCTGTACTGCCTCACAACACTTAGGACAGCATCCCTGCCCTAGTGTGGAGCTCATAGGACAGCATCCCTGCCCTGCTCCAACTCAAGAGAAACAGCATCCCTGTTCTCTCTTCCAGCCAAATGGACAAAGTTTTTGCCCAGCTATGGCTTTACTGAGACAGCATCCCTGTCTGGTATTTCCATCATTACAAATAGGTTCAGTGGATAATTCCCACTGCTCTAAACTAAAACTTACTGATAGAAACTCTGAAAATACATCTTCACATTGTTGGTTAGCTAAAAAACTTCAAACAGGGTGGTTTACATCCCCACAGGGAAGTAACCATATAGTGGATGATAAAGGGAGTAACCAGTCTATTGCAGAGCTACTCTCTACTTATCACCACTTAGACAATAAAGTCTCAACTGGCCAAGGTTAGCCTTATTGTCCTTCGTTTGGGGGGGGGGGTTGTGTGAGAAGGTAGCCTCTTTCTAGCCTTGTTACCCCCACTTTTAGCCTGTTTGTGAGTGTATGTCAGAGTGTTTGTCACTGTTTTCACTGTCTCACTGGGATCCTGATAGCCAGGCCTCAGTGCTCATAGTGAAAACACTATGGGCCTGATTCTAACTTTGGAGGACGGTGTTAAACCGTCCCAAAAGTGGCGGATATACCACCTACCATATTACGAGTTCCATAGGATATAATGGACTCGTAATACGGTCGGTGGTATATCCGCCACTTTTGGGACGGTTTAACACCGTCCTCCAAAGTTAGAATCAGGCCCTATGTTTTCAGTATGTTTGTTATGTGTCACTGGGATCCTGCTGGTCAGGACCCCAGTGCTCATAAGTTTGTGGCCTATATGTATGTGTCACTGGGACCCTGTCACACAGGGCCCCAGTGCTCATAGGTGTGCATGTATATGTTCCCTGTGTGGTGCCTAACTGTCTCACTGAGGCTCTGCTAACCAGAACCTCAGTGGTTATGCTCTCTCATTACTTTTAAATTGTCACTAACAGGCTAGTGACCAATTTTACCAATTTACATTGGCTTACTGGAACACCCTTATAATTCCCTAGTATATGGTACTGAGGTACCCAGGGTATTGGGGTTCCAGGAGATCCCTATGGGCTGCAGCATTTCTTTTGCCACCCATAGGGAGCTCTGACAATTCTTACACAGGCCTGCCACTGCAGCCTGAGTGAAATAACGTCCACGTTATTTCACAGCCATTTTACACTGCACTTAAGTAACTTATAAGTCACCTATATGTCTAACCTTTACCTGGTAAAGGTTAGGTGCAAAGTTACTTAGTGTGAGGGCACCCTGGCACTAGCCAAGGTGCCCCCACATTGTTCAGAGCCAATTCCCTGAACTTTGTGAGTGCGGGGACACCATTACACGCGTGCACTACATATAGGTCACTACCTATATGTAGCTTCACCATGGTAACTCCGAATATGGCCATGTAACATGTCTATGATCATGGAATTGCCCCCTCTATGCCATCCTGGCATTGTTGGTACAATTCCATGATCCCAGTGGTCTGTAGCACAGACCCTGGTACTGCCAAACTGCCCTTCCTGGGGTTTCACTGCAGCTGCTGCTGCTGCCAACCCCTCAGACAGGCATCTGCCCTCCTGGGGTCCAGCCAGGCCTGGCCCAGGATGGCAGAACAAAGAACTTCCTCTGAGAGAGGGTGTAACACCCTCTCCCTTTGGAAAATGGTGTGAAGGCAGGGGAGGAGTAGCCTCCCCCAGCCTCTGGAAATGCTTTGTTGGGCACAGATGTGCCCAATTCTGCATAAGGCAGTCTACACCGGTTCAGGGACCCCTTAGCCCCTGCTCTGGCGTGAAACTGGACAAAGGAAAGGGGAGTGACCACTCCCCTGACCTGCAACTCCCCTGGGAGGTGTCCAGAGCTCCTCCAGTGTGCTCCAGACCTCTGCCATCTTGGAAACAGAGGTGCTGCTGGCACACTGGACTGCTCTGAGTGGCCAGTGCCACCAGGTGACGTCAGAGACTCCTTGTGATAGGCTCCTTCAGGTGTTAGTAGCCTCTCCTCTCTCCTAGGTAGCCAAACCCTCTTTTCTGGCTATTTAGGGTCTCTGTCTCTGGGGAAACTTTAGATAACGAATGCATGAGCTCAGCCGAGTTCCTCTGCATCTCCCTCTTCACCTTCTGATAAGGAATCGACCGCTGACTGCGCTGGAAGCCTGCAAACCTGCAACATAGTAGCAAAGACGACTACTGCAACTCTGTAACGCTGATCCTGCCGCCTTCTCGACTGTTTTCCTGCTTGTGCATGCTGTGGGGGTAGTCTGCCTCCTCTCTGCACCAGAAGCTCCGAAGAAATCTCCCGTGGGTCGACGGAATCTTCCCCCTGCAACCGCAGGCACCAAAAAGCTGCATTACCGGTCCCTTGGGTCTCCTCTCAGCACGACGAGCGAGGTCCCTCGAATCCAGCGATGCTGTCCAAGTGACCCCCACAGTCCAGTGACTCTTCAGCCCAAGTTTGGTGGAGGTAAGTCCTTGCCTCACCTCGCTGGGCTGCATTGCTGGGAACCGCGACTTTGCAGCTACTCCGGCCCCTGTGCACTTCCGGCGGAAATCCTTCGTGCACAGCCAAGCCTGGGTCCACGGCACTCTAACCTGCATTGCACAACTTTCTAAGTTGGTCTCCGGCGACGTGGGACTCCTTTGTGCAACTTCGGCGAGCACCGTTTCACGCATCCTTGTAGTGCCTGTTTCTGGCACTTCTCCGGGTGCTACCTGCTCCAGTGAGGGCTCTTTGTTCTGCTCGACGTCCCCTCTCTCTGCAGGTCCAATTTGCGACCTCCTGGTCCCTCCTGGGCCCCAGCAGCGTCCAAAAACGCTAAACGCACGATTTGCATGTAGCAAGGCTTGTTGGCGTCCTTCCGGCAGAAAAACACTTCTGCACGACTCTCCAAGGCGAGTGGGATCCGTCCACCAAAGGGGAAGTCTCTAGCCCTTTTCGTTCCTGCAGAAACCTCAGCTTCTTCTGTCCAGTCGAAGCTTCTTTGCACCCGCAGCTGGCATTTCCTGGGCATCTGCCCATCTCCGACTTGCTTGTGACTTTTGGACTTGGTCCCCTTGTTCCACAGGTACCCTAGATTGGAAATCCACAGTTGTTGCATTGCTGGTTTGTGTCTTTCCTGCATTATTCCTCTAACACGACTCTTTTGTCCTTAGGGGAACTTTGGTGCACTTTGCACTCACTTTTCAGGGTCTTGGGGAGGGTTATTTTTCTAACTCTCACTATTTTCTAATAGTCCCAGCGACCCTCTACAAGGTCACATAGGTTTGGGGTCCATTCGTGGTTCGCATTCCACTTCTGGAGTATATGGTTTGTGTTGCCCCTATCCCTATGTTTCCCCATTGCATCCTATTGTAACTATACATTGTTTGCACTGTTTTCTAAGACTATACTGCATATTTTTGCTACTGTGTATATGTATCTTGTGTATATTTCCTATCCTCTCACTGAGGGTACACTCTAAGATACTTTGGCATATTGTCATAAAAATAAAGTACCTTTATTTTTAGTATAACTGTGTATTGTGTTTTCTTATGATATTGTGCATATGACACTAAGTGGTACTGTAGTAGCTTCACACGTCTCCTAGTTCAGCCTAAGCTGCTCTGCTAAGCTACCATTATCTATCAGCCTAAGCTGCTAGACACCCTATACACTAATAAGGGATAACTGGGCCTGGTGCAAGGTGCAAGTACCCCTTGGTACTCACTACAAGCCAGTCCAGCCTCCTACAAGAATATTTTCAAGATAAAGAATAGTGACAAATTACGCCTAAGAAACATTAATACAAATTTTTATTTAAAGTGCTATTGTTGTGGAAGCAGCAATCACCTTGCAAATTCAACATCTTGCCAAGCCAGAACGGCCATATGTAGAAAATATAACAAAAAAGGTAACTTCGGAAGGGTATGCATGGATCTTTCCAGACTGACAAACCATTTGACAACAAAAAAGTATAAGAGAACACTCAAGAAGTTAAAAGGATTGTTTTACAAGTAAAAAATGAGGAGGTCTCTTCCACCCAATATCCTGAATGTACAACATACATTGATGATAATCCTATCAAAGTATTTGCTAACTCTTGTTCCCCTTTCACCCTCACAAATGTATCAGATAATAGAAAAATGGTAGATAAGGCAGTAATAAATTTACCTAATCCTGACATCAAGCCTAAGGGATACAACAAAGACCCCATCCCTCTCAAAGGGATGTTTAAATCCCTCATAACATTAAAAAACCGTACCACAGTACAAAAGTTTTACGTAGTTGAAGAAGAATCCAATTTGTTTGGATGGCGGCACTAAAAAGAACTAGGGATTAAATTGGATCCTAACAACCCAGAGCAGGTTATGGCTATCAACCAACCCAGCTCTTCTAAACAAATTTATATGGAATTTCCAGAGGTTTTCAATGAGAATTTATGGTTATTGAAGGACTTCCATCACAAAATTAAATTGAAGTCAAATCTAAACGCATATTACACAAAATTAGATTTATACCTAATTTAATGAGAGAAGCTCTTGAAATGGAATTTAACAGATTAGAAGCTATGGTAATGAAGCAACCCACTGAAAGCTCAAATTGGCTTGCCCCGATAGTTATCGCAAAGAAAAACCATAGCAATTACATCAGAGTATGTGTTGACTTACGAGATTTAAACAAAAGCATTTGGATTGAAAGACATCCTCTTCCTAGAATTCACAAGATGCTAAGCACTATGGGTGAAGCTAAGTGTTGCTCTGTTCTTGATTTGTCTAATACCTACCACCAAGTTGAGTTACATTCTTAATCTAAATGGTTAACTGAGTTTACCACCTGTAGGAAAGTACCATCTTTCCCCCATTTTTACATGTTTGTCAGTTTATTTTGCCTGTCTCACTGGGATCCTGCTAGCCAGGACCCCAGTGTTCATAGTTTGTGGCCTGAATGTGTATGCCTGTGTAGTGAATAACTGTGTCACTGAGGGTCTGCTAACCAGAACCTCAGTGCTTATTCTCTCTCTGCCTTTAAATTTGTCACTATAGGCTAGTGACCACTTTTACCAATTTCAATTGGTACACTGGAGCACCCTTAAAATTCCCTAGTATGTGGTACCTAGGTACCCAGGGTATTGGGGTTCCAAGAGATCCCTACAGGCTGCAGCATTTCTTTTGCCACCGATAGGGAGCTCAGACAAACCTTTACACAGGACTGCCACTGCAGCCTGAGTGAAATAATGCACACATTATTTCACAGACATTTTCACTGTGCTTAAGTAACTTATAAGTCACCTGTATGTCCAACCTTCACTTGCTGAAGGTTAGGTGCAAAGTTACTAGGTGTGAGGGCACTCTTGCAATAGTAAAGGTGCCTCCACATTATTCAGGGCCATTTCCCAAGACTTTGTGAGTGGGTGGACACCATTACACGTTTGCACTACATATAGGTCAATACCTATATGTAGCTTCACAATGGTAACTCCGAATATGGCCATGTGACATATCTAAGATCATAGAATTGTCCCCCATGCCAACTCTGGTACTGGGGTGCCACTTCCATGGATCCCTGGGGCTCCACTATGGACCCCGTTTTCAGCCAAACCAGTTTTCTGGAGTTTTCTCTGCAGCTATCGCTGCTGCCACCCCACAGACAGGGTTCTGCCCTCTTGTGGTCTGGGCAGCCCAGTCCCAGGAAGGCAGAACAAGGAATTTCCTCTGAGAGAGGGTGTTATACCCTCTCTCTTTGGAAATAGGTGTTAAAGGCTGGGGAGGGGTAGCCTCTCCCAGCCTCTGGAAATGTTTTGAAGGGCACAGATGGTGCCCTGCTTGCATAAGCCAGTCTACACCAGTTTAGGGAACCCCCAGTCCCTGCTCTGGCACGAAACTGGACAAAGGTAATGGGAGTGGCCACTCCCCTGTCCATCACCATCCCATGGGTGGTGCCCAGAGCTCCTCCAGTGCGTCCCAGACCTCTGCTATCTTGGATGCGGAGGTGTGAGGGAACTCTGGAGGTCTCTAAGTGGCCAGTGCCAGCAGGTGACTTCAGAGACCCCTCCCGATAGGTGCTTACCTGACTAGGTGGCCAATCCTCCTCTCTCAGAGGAAATCCTTTGTTCTGCCTTCCTGGGACTGGGCTGCCAAGACCCCAGGAGGGCAGAAGCCTGTCTGTGGGTTGGCAGCAGCTGTAGCTGCAGAGAAAACCCCAGAGAGCTGGTGTTTGCAGTACCCAGGGTCCATACTGCGGCCCGGGAATGCATGGGATTGGTACCTCAATACCAGATTTGGCTTGATGGGACAATTCCATGATCTTAGACATGTTACATGGTCATATTCGGAGTTTATACTGTGAAGCTACATACACATATTGACCTATATGTAGTGCACGCGTGTAATGGTGTCTCCGCACTCACAAAGTCCGGGGAAATTGTCCTGAACTATGTGGAGGCACCTTGGCTAGTGCCAGGGTGCCCTCACACTTAGTAACTTTGCAGCTAACCTTCACCAAGTGAGGATTAGACATATAGGTGGCTTATAAGTTACTTAAGTGCAGTGTAAAATGGCTGTGAAATAACGTGGAAGTTATTTCACTCAGGCTGCAGTGGCAGTCATGTGTAATATTGGTCAGAAATCCCTATGTGTGGCAAAAGAAATGCTGCAGCCTATAGGGATCTCCTGGAACCCCAATACCCTGGGTACCTAGGTACCATATACTAGGGAATTATAAGGGTGTTCCAGTGTGCCAATAAGAATTGGAAAAAATTGTCACTAGCCTGCAGTGACAATTTTAAAGACAGAGAGAGCATAAGTGTGAGAAAGTAGCCTCTTTCTAGCCTTGTTACCCCCACTTTTGGCCTGTTTGTGAGTATATGTCAGGGTGTTTTCACTGTCTCACTGGGATCCTGCTAGCCAGGGCCCAATGCTCATAGTGAAAACCCTATGTTGTCAGTATGTTTGTTGTGTGTCACTGGGACCCTGCTAGCCAGGACCCCAGTGCTCATAAGTTTGAGGCCTATATGTATGTGTTCCCTGTGTGATGCTTAACTGTCTCACTGAGGCTCTGGTAACCAGAACCTCAGTGGGTATGCCCTCTCTGCTTTCCAAATTGTCACTAACAGGCTAGTGACCAATTTCACCAATTCACATTGGCATACTGGTACACCCACATAATTCCCTAGTATATGGTACTGAGGTACCCAGGGTATTGAGGTTCCAGGAGATCCCCATGGGCTGCAGCATTTCTTTTGCCACCCATAGGGAGATCTGACAATTCTTACACAGGCCTGCCAGTGCAGCCTGAGTGAAATAACGTCCACGTTATTTCACGGCCATTTACCACTGCACATAAGTAACTTATAAGTCACCTATCTGTCTAACCTTCACCTGGTGAAGGTTGGGTGCAAAGTTACTTAGTGTGTGGGCACCCTGGCACTAGCCAAGGTACCCCCCACATCGTTCAGGGCAAATTCCCCAGACTTTGTGAGTGCGGGGACACCATTACACGCATGCACTATACATAGGTCACTACCTATGTATAGCATCACAATGGTAACTCAGAACATGGCCATGTAACATGTCTAAGATCATGGAATTGTCACCCCAATGCCATTCTGGCATTGGGGAGACAATTCCATGATCCCCCGGGTCTCTAGCACAGAACCCGGGTACTGCCAAACTGGCTTTCTGCGGTCTCCACTGCAGCTGCTGCTGCTGCCAACCCCTCAGACAGGTTTCTGCCCTCCTGGGGTCCAGGCAGCCCTGGCCCAGGAAGGCAGAACAAAGGATTTCCTCTGAGAGAGGGTGTGACACCCTCTCCCTTTGGAAATAGGTGTGATGGCTGGGGAGGAGTAGCCTCCCCCAGCCTCTGGAAATGCTTTGATGGGCACAGATGCTGCCCTTCTCTGCATAAGCCAGTCTACACCGGTTTAGGGATCCCCCAGCCCTGCTCTGGCACAAAACTGGACAAATGAAAGGGGAGTGACCACTCCCCTGACCTGCAGCTTCCAGGGGAGGTGCCCAGAGCTCCGACAGTGTGCCCCAGACCACTGCCATCTTGGAAACAGAGGTGTTGCTGGCACACTGGACTGCTCTGAGTGGCCAGTGCCAGCAGGTGACGTCAGAGACTCCTTCTGATAGGCTCTTACCTCTCTTAGTAGCCAATCCTCCTTCCTAGGTAGCCAAACCTCCTTTTCTGGCTATTTAGGGTCTCTGCTTTGGGGAATTCTTCAGATACCGAATGCAAAAGCTCACCAGAGTTCCTCTGCATCTCCCTCTTCACCTTCTGCCAAAGGATCGACCGCTGACTGCTCAGGACGCCTGCAAAACCGCAACAAAGTAGCAAAGACGACTACTGCAACCTTGTATCGCTTCGTCCTGCCGGCTTTCTCGCCTGTTCCCAGGTGGTGCATGCTCTGGGGGTAGCCTGCCTCCTTCTTGCACCAGGAGCTCTGAAGAAATATCCCGTGGGTCGACGGAATCTTCAACCCTGCAACAGCAGGCAACAAAAGACTGCATCACCGGTCCTCTGGGTGCCCTCTCAGCACGACGAGCGTGGTCCCTGGAACTCAGCAACTCTGTCCAAGTGACTCCCATAGTCCAGTGACTCTTCAGTCCAAGTTTGGTGGAGGTAAGTCCTTGCCTCCCCACGCTAGACTGCATTGCTGGGTACCGTGTGATTTGCAGCTGCTCCGGCTCCTGTGCACTCTTCCAGGATTTCCTTTGTGCACAGCCAAGCCTGGGTCCCCGACACTCTAACCTGTAGTGCACAACCTTCTGAGTTGTCGTCCGGCATCGTGGGACTCCCTTGTGTGACTTCAGGTGGACTCCAGTTCACTCCTCTTCTAAGTGCCTGTTCCTATACTTCTGCATGTGCTGCCTGCTTCTGTGAGGGCTCCCTGACTTGCTGGGCGCCCCCTCTGTCTCCTCATCCAAGTGGCAACATCCTGGTCCCTCCTGGGCCACAGCAGCATCCAAAAACCCTATTTGCAACCCTTGCAGCTAGCAAGGCTTGTTTGCGGTCTTTCTGCATGGGGACACCTCTGCAAGCTTCTTCACGACGTGGGACATCCATCTTCCAAAGGGGAAGTTCCTAGTCCTCTTCGTTCTTGCAAAACACCAAGCTTCTTCCATCCAGTGGCAGCTTCCTTGCACCCTCAGCTGGCATTTCCTGCGCTCCTGCCCACTCTCGACACTGTCACGACTCTTGACTTGGTCCCCTTGTCTTACAGGTACCTCAGGTCCGGAAATCCACTGTTGTTGCATTGCTGGTGTTGGTTTTCCTTGCAGAATCCCCCTATCATGACTTCTGTGCTCTCTGGGGGTTGTAGGTGCACTTTACACCTACCTTACAGGGTCTTGGGGTGGGCTATTTTTCTAACCCTCACTGCTTTCTTACAGTCCCAGCGACCCTCTACAAGCTCACATAGGTTTGGGGTCCATTCGTGGTTCGCATTCCACTTTTGGAGTATATGGTTTGTGTTGCCCCCATACCTATGTGCTCCTATTGCAATCTATTGTAACTTTACACTGCTTGCATTACTTCCTTTTGCTATTACTGCATATTTTTGGTATTGTATACATATATCTTGTGTATATTTGGCATCCTCATACTGAGGGTACTCACTGAGATACTTTTGGCATATTGTCATAAAAATAAAGTACCTTTATTTTTAGTACATCTGTGTATTGTGTTTTCTTATGATATTGTGCATATGACACCAGTGGTATAGTAGGAGCTTTGCATGTCTCCTACTTCAGCCTAAGCTGCTCTGCTATAGCTACCTTCTATCAACCTAAGCTGCTAGAAACACCTCTTCTACACTAATAAGGGACAACTGGACCTGGCACAAGGTGTAAGTACCTCTGGTACCCACTACAAGCCAGGCCAGCCTCCTACATTAAGCACTGAGGTTCTGATTAGCAGAGCCTCAGTGACACAGTTAGGCACCACACAGGGAACACATTCAGGCCACAAGTATGAGCACTGGGGTCCTGCCTAGCAGGATCCCAGTGAGACAGGCAAAAGGAAACTGACACACAAGTAAAAATGGGGGTAACATGCCAAGCAAGATGGTACTTTCCTACACAATGCCCCCCCCCCCCCCAAACGAAGGACAATAAGGCTAACCTTGCCCAGATGAGTCTTCATTGTCTAAGAGGAAATATCTGGAGAATCCATCTGCATTGGAGTGGGTACTCCCAGGTCTATGGTCCACTGTATAGTCCATTCCCTGTAGGGAGATGGACCACCTCAACATTTTAGGGCTTTCACCTTTCATTTGTTTAAACCATTTTAGAGGTTTGTGGTCTGTCTGAACAATAAAGTGAGTACCAAACAGGTATGGCCTCAACTTTTTCAGTACCCAGACCACAGCAAAGGCCTCCCTCTCTATGGCAGACCAACGCTTTTCTCTAGGGGTCAATCTCCTGCTGATGAAAGTAACAGTTTGATCCTGGCCCTCAGTGTTAAGCTGTGATAGCACTGCCCCCACCCCTAATTCAGAACCATTAGTCTGGACTATGAACTTCTTGGAGTAGCAAGGGCTTTTTAGGACAGGTGTAGAGCACATGGCCTGTTTTAGCTCATCAAAAGCCTTTTGACAGGTAGCTGTCTCCAATACCGTTTTAGGCATCTTCTTACTAGTGAGGTCATTAAGAGGAGCTGCAATGGAGCCATAGTTCCTAATGAACCTCCTATAGTAACCTGTGAGGCCTAAGAAGGCTCTCACCTGGGTTTGAGTTGTAGGGGGAGCCCATTCCATAATTTTCAGGATCTTCCCCTGCAGTGGTGCAATCTGTTCCCCACCTACCAGGTGACCCAGATAAACCTCTTTTCCCTGCCCTATCTGGCACTGTGAAGCCTTGATAGTGAGGCCTGCCTTTTGCAGGGCCTCCAAAACTTTCCATGGGTGGACCAGGTGCTCATCCCAGGTGGAGTTAAAGACAGCTATATCATCTAGATATGCTGCACTAAAAGCTTCCAAACCTTGCAGGACTGTGTTCACCAACCTCTGAAAAGTGGCAGGTGCATTCTTCAAACCAAAGGGCATAACAGTGAACTGATAGTGCCCACCAATGGTGGAAATGCAGTTTTAGGTTTAGCATCTTCTGATAATGTAATCTGCCAATACCATGCAGTTAAATCAAAAGTGCTTAGATACTTGGCAGAAGCCAGTGTATCTATTAGCTCATCTGCCCTGGGTATAGGGTGAGCATCAGTTTTGGTTACTTGATTGAGTCCTCTGTAGTCAATACAAAACCTAATTTCTCTTTTACCATCCTTACTGTGAGGTTTTGGGACAAGCACCATTGGGCTAGCCCATGGGCTTTCTGAAGGCTCAATTACTCCTACGCCCAGCATTTTCTGTACCTCTTGTTTAATGCAAACTCTGACATGGTCAGGCAGCCTATAAATCTTACTTTTGACAGGTAAACTGTCTCCAGTGTTGAGTGTGTGCTAGCACCAGGTAGTGGTACCTGGTATCAGTGAGAAGAGGTCAGAAAATTGGCCTACTGGATTTCTACAGTTGTCCTTCTGCTCAGCAGTGAGGCAATCTGCATATCCCACTCCCTCCACTAAGCCATCAGCTTCAGTGGTGGAGAAGAGGTCAGGGAGAGGGTCACTCCCTTCTTCCTGCCCCTCATCATTTGCCATGAGCAGGGTTAAGTCAGCCCTGTCATAGTAGGGTTTTAGGCGATTGACATGGAGCACCCTAAGGGGACTCCTGGCAGTGCCCAGGTCTACCAAATAGGTAACCTCACCCTTCTTTTCAACAATGAGATGGGGTCCACTCCATTTGTCCTGGAGTGCTATTGTGGCCACAGGCTCCAATACCCACACCTTCTGTCCTGGGTGGTACTCGGTCAGGACAGCCTTCTAGTCATGCCATTCCTTCTGGAGCTCTTGGCTGGCCTGAAGGTTGTCATTGGCCTTTTTCATGTACTCAGCCATTCTGAATCTTAGGCCAAGTACATAGTCCACAATGTATAGCTTTGGAGTTTGTAAAGGTTGTTCCCAACCCTCCTTCACAAGTGCCAGGGGACCACTTACTGGGTGGGTGCTCAAAGAGGAGTTTAAAGGGGCTAAAGCCCACTCCTTTTTGGGGTACCTCCCTATAAGCAAAAAGGAGGCATGGCAACAGGACATCCTATCTCCTTCTGAGTTTTCCAGGGAGTCCCATAACCATACCTTTGAGAGTTTTATTAAACCTCTCAACCAAACCATTTGTCTGTGGATGATAAGGAGTAGTGAACTTATAAGTTACACCACACTCCTTCCACATAGCTTTGAGGTATGCAGACATGAAGTTACTACACTTGTCTGACACACTTCCTTAGAGAAGCCCACTGTGAAAAGATTCCCAGGAGGGCCTTTGCCACTGCAGGAACTGAAGTGGTCCTGAAGGGAATTGCTTCAGGATACTACCACAAGGATGAATCTATTGGCTGAAGCTGTTGGAGGGTCAAGGGGGCCCACTATGTCAACCCCTACACTTTCAAAGGGCACCCCAACCACTGGGAGTGGAATTAAGGGGGGCTTAGGTGTGCCACCAGCATTGCCACTGGCTTGGCAGGTCACACAGGAGCGACAAAACTCCTTAGTGTCCTCTGACATGTGAGGCCAGTGAAACAATGGAACAAGTCTGTCCCAAGTTTTGCTCTGGGCCAAATGCCCAGCCAAAGGAATGTCATGTGCCAGGATCAGATGAAACTCCCTATACTGCAAATGGATAACCAATCTCCTGGCAGCTCCAGGTTTAGGGTCCCTTGACTCAGTAGAAAGGAGGTTGTCTTCCCAATACACCTTATGGCTATCAGTAACATCCCCATTCTGCTGTTTGACAGCTTGCTGTCTTAAACCCTCTAGTGTGGGACAGGTCTGCTGTGCAACACTCAGCTCTTACCTAGCAGCCTCCCCTGCACCCAAAAGCTCAGCAGTGTCTGATGCCAGCTCATCTGGTGTAGGTTCTGCACAGGGAGAGGGTTCTGCACAGGGAGATGATTCCTCTTCCTCAAAAGGGGAATCTTCTGGAGAGGGAGGGATAGTGGGCAAGGATTTACCCTTTCTACTCCTAGCTTTTGGGAGCACTTGGTCCATTGTTCCAGGATCCAAGCTTCCCTGTCCTCTTTGCTTCTTGGCCTGAGTCCTTGTCAAAGCAAATATATGCCCAGGAATTCCCAGTATTGCTGCATGAGCCTCCAACTTCACTTCAGCCCAAGCTGATGTCTCCAAATCATTGTCTAGTAAGCAGTCTACAGGTGTTTAAGCGTCCTTTTGTATCTGCCCTCAGGAACAAACCAGAGACCAGCCAGCCTTAAGGTACAAGCAGAAATATTTAATAATACGTGCACGGAGACTGTGGCTTGAAAGGCCAAGGCCAAGCAGTCTGAATTGCGGAACTCCAATACAATCTTTTATGCATGAAAACCACAAAAGGGTGAAAATACATAATCCAATCAGAACAACTGAAATATAATTTCTTCATCAAGTACATGGCGTGATGTTGATCAGGAGATGCATGGTATTACACATATATTAGGCATCTATCCAGTCACAGTAGAATAACATTTCATGGTGGCAGAGTGATGCAAGATGACCACAAGCTTGACCTACACATTTCTCAGACGGTTGGGACTTTCCAAGGCGTCACCAAACCAGCTTCCTCATAACCTCTCCTCAGACCTATGTGGACATCGAGATGTTTGTCTGTTGCTGGGCAGATGAAGCCATGCATGTCACATGAGCTGTCTCTTTTAGGCAAGCCTTGGATTACAAGCTGCCTGTCAGGGTTAATGTACTAAAGGTCATCCAACCTTCTGCATATGTTTTTCAGGCCTGTACATCATTGAGTATCACAGGATGAGGTCAGGCCTGGGGGATAATAAAATGGATTTTTTAGCCAGTTTCCACACAGGTAAATCAATGGCTACCACAACTTTCTTTGAACCAGTAACCCCCCAAACACCAGTTGAGATTCACAACAGCCATGGGGTGGCTAAGAGTTTTGTTATGAGCATCAGTCACTTGGTACTACTGACCAAATAGGTGTTGATCAGGGTGAACCAGTTTCTCACTCACTATAGTGACACAGGCTCCTGTATCCCTGTAGGCCTCAACCTCTTCACCATTTATTACGGGAAGTTACTTGTTGTAGGAGGCTGGCCTGGCTTGTAGTGGGTACCAAGGGGTACTTACACTCTGTACCAGGTCCAGTTATCCCTTATTAGTGTAGAAGAGGTGTTTCTAGCAGCTTAGGCTGATAGAAGGTAGCTATAGCAGAGCAGCTTAGGCTGAACTAGGAGACATGCAAAGCTCCTACTATACCACTGGTGTCATATGCACAATATCATAAGAAAACACAATACACAGATATACTAAAAATAAAGGTACTTTATTTTTATGACAATATGCCAAAAGTATCTCAGTGAGTACCCTCAGTATGAGGATGCCAAATATACCCAAGATATATGTACAGAATACCAAAAATATGCAGTAATAGCAAAAGGAAGCAATGCAAGCAATGTAAAGTTACAGTAGATTGCAATAGGAGCACATAGGTATAGGGGCAACACAAACCATATACTCCAAAAGTGGAATGTGAACCACGAATGAACCCCAAACCTATGTGAGCTTGTAGAGGGTCGCTGGGGCTGTAAGAAAACAGTGAGGGTTAGACCCCAAGACCCTGAAAAGTAGGTGTAAAGTGCACCTATATTCCCCAGAGAGCACAGAAGTCGTGATAGGGGAATTCTGCAAGGAAGACCAACACCAGCAAAGCAATCAAAGTGGATTTCTGTACGAGATTACCTGTGGAACAAGGGGACCAAGTCCAAGAGTCGCGACAATGTCGAGAGAGGGCAGATGCCCAGGAAATGCCAGCTGAGGGTGCAAAGGAGCTGCCACCACATAGTAGAAGCTGTGGATTCTGCAAGAACGAAGAGGGCTAGAAACTTCCCCTTTGGAGGATTGATGTCCCACGTTGTGTAGAAGCTTGCAGAGGTGTTCCCACACAGAAAGACCGCAAACAAGCCTTGCTAGCTGCAAGGGTTGCAGTTAGGGTTTTTGGATGCTGCTGTGGCCCAAGAGGGACCAGGATGTCGCCATTTGGATGAGGAGACAGAGGGGTGCGCCCAGCAAGTCAGGGAGCCCTCACAGAAGCAGGCAGCACCCACAGAAGTACCAGAATAGGCACTTCGAAGAGGAGTGAACCGGAGCTCAAAAGGGAGTCCCACGACGCCGGAGGACAATTCAGGAGGTTGTGCACTGCAGGTTAGAGTGTTGGGGACCCAGGCTTGGCTGTGCATGAAGGAACTCCTGGAAGAGTGCACAGGAGCCGGAGCAGCTGCAAATCACGCGGTACCCAGAAATGCAGTCTAGGACTTACCTCCACCAAACTTGGACTGAAGAGTCACTGGACTGTGGGAGTCACTTGGACAGAGTTGCTGAGCTCCAGAGACCACGCTCGTTGTGCTGAGAGGGGACCCAGAGGACCGGTGATGCAGTCTTTTGTGGCCTGCGGTTGCAGGGGGGTGATTCCGTCGACCCACAGGAGATTTCTTCAGAGCTCCTAGTGCAGAGAGGAGGCAGGCTACCCCCAGAGCATGCACCACCAGGAAACAGTCGAGAAGGCGGCAGTATCAGCGATACAAGGTTGCAGTAGTCGTCTTTGCTCTTTGTTGCGGTTTTGCAGGCGTCCTGAGCAGTCAGCGGTCAATCCTTTGGCAGAAGGTGAAGAGAGAGATGCAGAGGAACTCTGATGAGCACTTGCATTCGTTATCTAAAGAATTCCCCAAAGCAGAGACCCTAAATAGCCAGAAAAGGAGGTTTGGCTACCTAGGAAGGAGGATGGGCTACTAAGAGAGGTAAGAGCCTATCAGAAGGAGTCTCTGACGTCACCTGCTGGCACTGGCCACACAGAGCAGTCCAGTGTGCCAGCAACACCTCTGTTTCCAAGATGGCAGAGGTCTGGGGCACACTGGAGGAGCTCTGGGCACCTCCCCTGGAAGCTGCAGGTCAGGGGAGTGGTCACTCCCCTTTCATTTGTCCAGTTTTGTGCCAGAGCAGGGCTGGGGGATCCCTAAACCGGTGTAGACTGGCTTATGCAGAGAAGGGCACCATCTGTGCCCATCAAAGCATTTCCAGAGGCTGGGGGAGGCTACTCCTCCCCAGCCATCACACCTATTTCCAAAGGGAGAGGGTGTCACACCCTCTCTCAGAGGAAATCCTTTGTTCTGCCTTCCTGGGCCAGGGCTGCCTGGACCCCAGGAGGGCAGAAACCTGTCTGAGGGGTTGGCAGCAGCAGCAGCTGCAGTGGAGACCGCAGAAAGCCAGTTTGGCAGTACCCGGGTTCTGTGCTAGAGACCCGGGGGATCATGGAATTGTCTCCCCAATGCCAGAATGGCATTGGGGTGACAATTCCATGATCTTAGACATGTTACATGGCCATGTTCGGAAAGGAGGTTTGGCTACCTAGGAAGGAGGATAGGCTAGCAACACACGTAAGAGCCTATCAGGAGGAGTCTCTGACGTCACCTGCTGGCACTGGCCACTCAGAGCAGTCCAGTGTGCCAGCAGCACCTCTGTTTCCAAGATGGCAGAGGTCTGGAGCACACTGGAGGAGCTCTGGGCACCTCCCCTGGGAGGTGCAGGTCAGGGGAGTGGTCACTCCCCTTTCCTTTGTCCAGTTTCCTGCCAGAGCAGGGCTGGGGGATCCCTGAACCGGTGTAGACTGCTTATGCAGAGATGGGCACCATATTTCCAGAGGCTGGGGGAGGCTACTCCTCCGCAGCCCTGACACCTTTCTCCAAAGGGAAAGGGTGTAACAACCTCTCTCTGAGGAAGTCCTTTGTTCTGCCTTCCTGGGCCAGGCCTGGCTGGACCCCAGGAGGGCAAAAACCTGTCTGAGGGGTTGGCAACAGCAGCAGCTGCATTGAAACCCCGGGAAAGGTAGTTTGGCAGTACCCGGGTCTGTGCTAGAGACTCAGGGGATCATGGAATTGTCTCCCCAATGCCAGAATGGCATTGGGGTGACAATTCCATGATCTGAGACATGTTACATGGCCATGTTCGGAGTTACCATTGTGACGCTGTACATAGGTAGTGACCTATGTACAGTGCACGCGTGTAATGGTGTCCCCGCACTCACAAAGTCCAGGGAATTTGCCCTGAACGATGTGGGGGCACCTTGGCTAGTGCCAGGGGGCCCACACACTAAGTAACTTAGCACCCAACCTTCACCAGGTGAAGGCTAGACATATAGGTGACTTTTAAGTTACTTAAGAGCAGTGGTAAATGGCTGTGAAATAACGTGGACGTTATTTCACTCAGGCTGCAGTGGCAGGCCTGTGTAAGAATTGTCAGAGCTCCCTATGGGTGGCAAAAGAAATGCTGCAGCCCATAGGGATCTCCTGGAACCCCAATACCCTGGGTACCTCAGTACCATATACTAGGGAATTATAAGGGTGTTCCAGTATGCCAATATGAATTGGTGAAATTGGTCACTAGCCTGTTAGTGACAATGTAGAAAGCAGAGAGAGCATAACCACTGAGGTTCTGGTTAGCAGAGCCTCAGTGAGACAGTTAGTCATCACACAGGGAACACAGACAGGGCACACTTATGAGCACTGGGGCCCTGGCTGGCAGGGTCCCAGTGACACATACACTAAAACAACATATATACAGTGAAATATGGGGGTAACATGCCAGGCAAGATGGTACTTTCCTACACTTGTACTTACCCATATTAAGGGGACAAGCAACTAAGGTGGCAAAGTCAATACTACCATCAGAGACTAAAACAGCCTCTGTGGTCTCCCTAACAATACCAAACCCAACTACACTACAAATGGTAAGCCCAGCTACACCCATTGATTGGCTATTTGTAGTAGACTTCCCACCACCACTGCTATTACTAGGGGCACTAGAGGACGCAGTTGTGGTTGTGGTTGTGGTAGTGGGATCCTTGGTGTTTTTCTTTGGGCAGATGGAATCACTTGCCCAATGGCCTTTACTTTTACATAAATAACTTATAAATAATATATTTTGATTGTTGGAAGAGGATTTGGACCCACCACCCCCAAAGGATTTTTGTTGGCCTGATGAAGTCTCAGAATGTTTTTAATCTTTGTCCCCACCCTTGTCAGAAGACTTACCATCCTTCTTCTTGCCATCCTTGTCATTACCTTTATGAACTTTTCTGTTCACTCTTGTTCTGACCCATGTGTCTGCCTTCTTTCCCAATTCTTGGGGAGAGGTCAGACCTGAGTCTACCAAGTACTGATGCAACAAATCAGACACACAATGATTCAAAATATGCTCTCTCTTGATTAGATTATACAGGCTTTCATAGTCAGTCACCTTACTGCCATGTAACCATCCCTCCAAGGCCTTCACGGAACAGTGTACAAAGTCTGTCCAGTCTTGAGAGGACTCCTTTCTGGTATCTCTGAACTTTATCCTGTATTGTTCAGTGGTTAAGCCATATCCATCTAAGTGTGCAACCTTCAAAACTTTGTAATTATTAGCATCACTTTCTCTGACAGTAAGGAGCCTATACCTACCCTTACCAGTGAAAGATAGCCACACAATAGCAGCCCACTGCCTTTGAGGGACCAACTGTACCATACAGGCCCTCTCAAGTGCAGCAAACCACTTGTTAATGTCATCCCCCTCCTTGTAAGGGGGGACTATCTTATGCAGGTTTCCAGAATGTTATTCTCTTACAGGATTACTATCAAAAACACTGCTGCTGCCACCATGGGGAACTAACCCCAACCTCTGCCTTTCCCTCTCTACATCTAGAGATTCCCTGTCTAAGGCCAACTGCTGTTGTCTCAGCTTCAGTCTGGCCTCTTCCAACCTCAGCTTTCTGAGTTTCCCTTCTAGGGTGCTATCCTCAGGGTGAGAGGCTTGGGAATTCTGAAACACAGAGGAAATGTCGTAATTGGCAGAAGTAGACCTGTCTCTAACTGACTGGACTCTAGTTACCTGGCCTTTTGGAGTGAATGGTGCCCTACTAGTGTGTGACCCCCTCCCACTACCAGTATCACTAGGTGGCCTGTTAGCTGGCAGGTCTTTGGATGAACCCTCCACAGAGTCCTCAGGGCCCTCCCCTGATTCTTGCTGGGTACCCCCCTCCTATACCTCCTGATCCTGGGATGGGCCATACTGGTTCTGGTCACTTTCTAGGAGAAGGCTAAGGAGAAGAACTTTGGTAGGGTTCTTACCAATGCTTAAACCTCTTTCTCTGCAGACCCCTCAAACTTTTAAAGTTTAAACTACCATAGGTTGCCTGGACAACAGTGAGAGTAAGTTCTACTGCAGACATAGTTATTAGAAAGGGTTTAGGACAGAGAGAAAAACGTTTTTAGAAACTTTTAAAGAAAAGAGAAAAACTTTTCAAACTTTTCAGAACTTTTGAAAAGTTTTTTGAAAGTTTTTAGAAAGAGAGTTAAACTGTTAAGGTTAACTGTGTATATTGTTAAGTATTTGGAATATGTTTTTCTTATGAAAAACACCAATGACAAAGTGGTAAAGCAGTTACAAGTACTTATCCCACCGCTGCACCACCAATGTAGGAGGCTGGCCTGGCTTATAGTGGGTACCTGATGGTACTTACACCTTGTGCCAGGTCCAGTTATCCCTTATTAGTAGATTAGTAGTGTTCTAGCAGCTTAGGCTGATAGAGTTAGCTATAGCAGAGCAGCATAGGCTGAACTAGGAGACATGCAAAGCTCCTACTATACCACTTATATCATATAGCACTATATCATTAGAATCACTATGCTCAGAGTTACTAAAAATAAAGGTACTTTATTTTAGTGACAATGTGTCAAAAATATCTCAGAGGATATACTCCCTTAGGAGGTAAGTAAAATACACAAAATATATACACAAACAAAAATCAGGTCAGTTAGAAAAAAGTAGTGGAAACACTGTAGAATACAATAGGATGCAATAGGCCTAGGGGCAACACAAACCATATACTAAGAAAGTGGAATGAGAACCACTTAGGGAGCCCAGGCCTAGTGTAGTGTGTAGAGGGTCACTGGGAGTGTAAGAAAACACTAAGGGTGTCCAAGATACCCCAAACCCAAGACCCTGCAAAGTAGAAGTAAAGTCACCCTACTTCCCCAGAAACACACTAGAGTTGTGATAGGAGATTCTGCAGAGTACAACTGACTGCAAAGCACTGAAGATGGGTTCCTGGACCTGAGGACCTGCAAAGGAAGGGGACCAAGCCCAAGAGTCACGAAAGTGTCCAAGGGGGGCAGGAGCCCACTAAACCCGTGCAAATGTGCAAAATGGCTGCCTCCAGGTGGAAGAAGCTGAAGATTCTGCAACAACGGAAGATGTCAGGAACTTTTCACAGAAGATGTCCCACAGCGTGCTGGAGAACGCACAGTTGTTTTCAAGCAGAAAGACCGCAAACAAGGCTTGCTAGCTGCAAAGGTCATGGTTGAAGAAAATGGATGCTCCCTGGGCCCAGGAAGCAGGCAGCACCCGCAGAAGTACTTGAACACGGGTTCAAGAAAACTGAGCAAGTCAGTCATCTTAACACTACAAAGGAGGGTCCCACAAAGCCGATGGTCAACTCAGCGAGTTGAGCATTGCAGGACAGAGTGGTGGGGACCTGGGCTCTGCTGTGCACAAAGGATTCCTTGCAAAAGTGCACAAAAGCCCTAGCAGCTGCAGTTCATGCAGTACGCAGGATTACTGTCTGGCGTGGGGAGGCAAGGACTTACCTCACCAAATTTGGACAGAAGGGCCACTGGATTGTCAGGGACACTTGGATCCAGCTCCTGTGTTCCAGGGACCAAGCTCATCAAGATGAGAGGGGACCCAGAGGACCGGTGATGCAGAAGTTAGGTGCCTGCATTGGCAGGGGGAAGATTCCATCGACCCACGGGAGATTTGTTCCTGTCTTCCAGTGCAGGGTGAAGGCAGACAGCCCTCAGACCATGCACCACCATGAAACAGTTGAGAAAACAGGCAGGATGAGGTGCGACAATGTTGCTGGTAGTCTTCTTGCTAGTTTGTTGCGGTTTTGCAGGCGTCCTGGAGCAGTCAGCGGTTGATCCTTGGCAGAAGTCGAAGAGAGAAGTGCAGAGGAATTCTGGTGAGCTCTAACATTCGTTATATGATGAGAAACCCACAGGAGAGACCCTAAATAGCCCTCAGAGGACGATTGGCTACCTAACCAGGTAAGAGCCTATCAGGAGAGGTCTCTGACATCACCTGCTGGCAATGGCCACTCAGAGGTCTCCATTGTGCCGCCCTCACACCTCTGCATTCAAGATGGCAGAGGTCTGGGACACACTGGAGGAGCTCTGGGCACCACCCCTGGGGTGGTGATGGACAGGGGAGTGGTCACTCCCCTTTCCTTTGTACAGTTTCGTGCCAGAGCAGGTGCTGGGGCTCCCTGAACCAGTGTAGACTGGCTCATGCAAGGAGGGCACCATCTGTGCCCTTCAAAGCATTTCCAGAGGCTGGGGGAGGCTACTCCTCCCCAGCCCTTAACACCTATTTCCAAAGGGAGAGGGTGTGACACCCTCTCTCAGAGGAAATCCTTTGTTCTTCATTCCTGGGACTGGGCTGCCCAGACCCCAGGAGGGCAGAAACCTGTCTGAGGGTTGGCAGCAGCGGTGGCTGCAGAGAAAACCCAGAGAGCTAGTTTGGCAGTACCCGGGGTCCATGCTGGAGCCTCGGGGATTCATGGAATTGTCACCCCAATACCAGAATGGTATTGGGGTGACAATTCCATGATCCTAGACATGTTACATGGCCATGTTCGGAGTTACCATTGTGAAGTTACACATAGGTATTGACCTATATGTAGTTAACGTGTGTAATGGTGTCCCCGCACTCACAAAGTCCGGGGAATTTGCCCTGAACAATGTGGGGGCACCTTGACTAGTGCCAGGGTGCCCTCACACTAAGTAACTTTGCACCTAACCTTCACTAAGTGAGAGTTAGACGTATAGGTTACTTATAATTTACTTAAGTGCAGTGTAAAATGGCTGTGAAATAACGTGGACGTTATTTCACTCAGGCTTCAGTTGCAGTCCTGTGTAAGAATGTCTGAGCTCCCTATGGGTGGCAAAAGAAATGCTGCAGCCCATAGGGATCTCCTGGAACCCCAATTCCCTGGGTACCTAGGTACCATATACTAGGGAATTATAAGGGTGTTCCAGTGTGCCAATCAGAATTGGTAAAATTGGTTACTAGCCTGTAGTGAAAATTTTATAAGCAGAGAGAGCATAAACACTGAGTTTCTGGTTGGCAGAGCCTCAGTGTTACAGTTAGGCACCACACAGGGAATACTTACACGGCACACTTTATGAGCACTGGGGTCCTGGCTGGCAGGATCCCAGTGACACAGGCAAAAACAAATATACATAAAAGTAAAAATGGGGGTAACATGCCAGGCAAGATGGTACTTACCTACACAACCCTGCCCCCCAAATGAGGGACAATAAGGCTAACCTTGCCCAGATGAGTTTCATTTTCTAAGTGGAAATATCTGGAAAGTCCATCTGCATTGGAGTGGGTACTCCCAGGTTTATGTTCCACTGTATAGTCCATTCCCTGTAGGGATATGGACCACCTCAACAATTTAGGGTTTTCACCTTTCATTTGTTTCAGCCAAAGTAGAGGTTTGTGGTCTGTCTGAACAATAAAGTGAGTGCCAAACAGGTATGGTTTCAACTTTTTCAGTGCCCAGAACATAGCAAAGGCCTCCATCTCTATGGCAGACCAACGCTTTTCTCTAGGGGTCAACCTCCTGCTGATGAAAGCAACAGGTTGATCCTGGCCCTCAATATTAAGCTGTGATAGCACTGCCCCAACCCCCAATTCAGAAGCATCAGTCTCGACTATGAACTTTTCGGAGTAGCAAGGGCTTTTTAGGACAGGTGCAGAGCACATGGCCTCTTTGAGCTCATAAAAGGCTTTTTGACAGCTAGCTGTCCACAATACCTGTAAGGAAATGCCTCCTTGGCATGGTTACCCCCTGACTTTTTGCCTTTGCTGATGCTATGTTTTGAATTGAAAGTGTGCTGAGGCCTGCTAACCAGGCCCCAGCACCAGTGTTCTTTCCCTAACCTGTACTTTTGATTCCACAATTGGCACACCCTGGCATCCAGATAAGTCCCTTGTAACTGGTACCTCTGGTACCAAGGGCCCTGATGCCAGGGAAGGTCTCTAAGGGCTGCAGCATGTATTATGCCACCCTAAGAGACCCCTCACTCAGCACAGACACACTGCTTACCAGCTTGTGTGTGCTAGTGAGAACAAAATGAGTAAGTCGACATGGCACTCCCCTCAGGGTGCCATGCCAGCCTCTCACTGCCTATGCAGTATAGGTAAGACACCCCTCTAGCAGGCCTTACAGCCCTAAGGCAGGGTGCACTATACCATAGGTGAGGGTACCAGTGCATGAGCAATGTGCCCCTACAGTGTCTAAGCAAAACCTTAGACATTGTAAGTGCAGGGTAGCCATAAGAGTATATGGTCTGGGAGTCTGTTTTACACGGACTCCACAGCACCATAATGGCTACACTGAAAACTGGGAAGTTTGGTATCAAACTTCTCAGCACAATAAATGCACACTGATGCCAGTGTACATTTTATTGTAAAATACACCACAGAGGGCACCTTAGAGGTGCCCCCTGAAACTTAACCGACTATCTGTGTAGGCTGACTGGTTCCAGCAGCCTGCCACACTAGAGACATGTTGCTGGCCCCATGGGGAGAGTGCCTTTGTCACTCTGAGGCCAGTAACAAAGCCTGCACTGGGTGGGGATGCTAACACCTCCCCCAGGCAGGAGCTGTAACACCTGGCGGTGAGCCTCAAAGGCTCACCCCTTTGTCACAGCCCCGCAGGACACTCCAGCTAGTGGAGTTGCCCGCCCCCTCCGGCCCCGGCCCCCCACTTTTGGCGGCAAGGCCGGAGAAAATAATGAGAATACAAGGAGGAGTCACTGGCCAGTCAGGACAGCCCCTAAGGTGTCCTGAGCTGAGGTGACTCTAACTTTTAGAAATCCTCCATCTTGCAGATGGAGGATTCCCCCAATAGGATTAGGGATGTGACCCCCTCCCCTTGGGAGGAGGCACAAAGAGGGTGTACCCACCCTCAGGGCTAGTAGCCATTGGCTACTAACCCCCCAGACCTAAACACGCCCTTAAATTTAGTATTTAAGGGGTTCCCTGAACCTAAAGATTTAGATTCCTGCAACTACAAGAAGAAGGACTGCCGAGCTGAAAGACCCCTGCAGAGGAAGACCAGAAGACACCAACTGCCTTGGCCCCAGACTTACCGGCCTGTCTCCTGCCTTCCAAAGAACCTGCTCCAGCGACGCTTTCCAAGGGACCAGCGACCTCTGAATCCTCTGAGGACTGCCCTGCTTCGAAAAAGACAAGAAACTCCCGAGGACAGCGGCATTGCTCCAAAAGAACTGCAACTTTGTTACAAGGAGCAGATTTAAAGACCCCTGCAATTCCCCGCAAGAAGCGTGAGACTTGCAACACTGCACCCGGCGACGCCGACTCGACTGGTGGAGAACAACCAACTCAGGGAGGACCCTCCGGCGACTCTACGACTGTGAGTAACCAAAGTTGTCCCCCCTGAGCCCCCACAGCGAAGCCTGCAGAGGGAATCCCCAGGCTCCCCCTGACCGCGACTGTCTGAACTCCATTTCCCGACGCCTGGAAAAGACCCTGCACCCGCAGCCCCCAGCGCCTAAAGAAACGGAACTTCTGTGCAGGAGTGACCCCCAGGAGGCCCTCTCCCTTGTCCAGGTGGTGGCTACCCCGAGGAGCCCCCCCTTGCCTGCCTGCGACGCTGAAGAGATCCCTTGATCTCTCATTGACTTCCATTGAAAACCCGACGCGTGTTTGCACACTGCACCCGGCCGCCCCCGCGCTGCTGAGGGTGTACTTTTTTGTGCTGACTTGTGTCCCCCCCGGTGCCCTACAAAACCCCCCTGGTCTGCCCTCCGAAGACGCGGGTACTTACCTGCAAGCAGACTTGAACCGGGGCACCCCCTTCTCTCCATTGAAGCCTATGTGTTTTGGGCACCTCTTTGACCTTTGCACCTGACCGGCCCTGAGCTGCTGGTGTGATAACTTTGGGGTTGCTCTGAACCCCCAACGGTGGGCTACCTTGGACCAAAAACTGAAACCTGTAAGTGACTTACTTACCTGTTAAAAATAACAATAACTTACCTCCCCCAGGAACTGTGAAAATTGCACTGTGTCCACTTTTAAAACAGCTTATTGTGTGTTATGACAAAAGTATACATGCTAATGTAATGATACAAAGTTCCTAGAGTACTTACCTGCAATACCTTTCAAACAAGCTATTACATGTGAAATTTGAACCTGTGGTTCTTAAAATAAACTAAGAAAAGATATTTTTCTATTACAAAACCTATTGGCTGGATTTGTCTCTGAGTGTGTGTACCTCATTTATTGTCTATGTGTATGTACAACAAATGCTTAACACTACTCCTTGGATAAGCCTACTGCTCGACCACACTACCACAAAATAGAGCATTAGTATTATCTCTTTTTACCACTATCTTACCTCTAAGGGGAACCCTTGGACTCTGTGCATGCTATTCCTTACTTTGAAATAGCACATACAGAGCCAACTTCCTACAATACCTTTTTAGGCATCTTTTTACTAGTGAGGTCATTAAGAGGAGCTGCAATGGAGCCATAATTCCTAATAAACCTCCTATAGTACCCTGTGAGGCCTAAAAAGGCTCCCCCTGCACCCAAAAGCTCAGCAGTTTCTGCTGCCAGCTCATCTGGTGTAGGTCCTGTAAAGGGAAAGGATTCCTCATCCTCAAAAGGGGAATCTTCTGTAGAGGGAGGGATAGTGTTCAAGTATTTAACCTTCCTACCCCTAGCTTTTGGGAGCACTTGGTCCATTGTTCCAGGATCCAAGTTTCCCTGTCCTTTTAGCTTTTTGGCCTGAGCCCTTTTGAAGCGAAAATATGCCCAGGAATGCCCAGCATTGCTGCATGAGCCTCCAACTCCACATCAGCCCAAGCTGATGTCTCCAAATCATTGCCTATTGAGCAATCTACAGTGGCCACCACAACTTTCTTTGGACCAGTAACATCCCTCCCCCCCAGTTGAGATTCACAACAGCCATGGGGTGGCTAAGTGTGTTATTGTGATCATCAGTCACTTGGTACTGCTGACCAAGTAGGTGTTGATCAGGGTGAACCAGTTTCTGTATAACTATAGTTACACTGGCTCCTGTGTCCCTGTAGGCCACAACCTCAACACCATTAATTAGGGGTAGTTGCTTGTACTTACCCATATTAAGGGGGCACGCAACCAAGGTGGCAAAGTCAATGCCACCATCAGAGACTAAAACAGCCTCTGTTGTCTCCCTAACAAGACCAAACCCAACTACCTTGCCAATAGTGAGCCCAGCTACACCCTTGGTTTGGCTATTTGTAGTAGACTTCCCACCACCACTACTATTACTAGGGGCACTAGTGGATGCAGTTGGGGTTGTGGTGGTGGGAGCCTTGGTGTTTTTCTTTGGACAAGTGGCATCACTTGCCCAATGGCCTTTTACTTTACATAAATAACACCATGGCTTTTTCTGATTATTGGAAGATGATTTGGACTCACCACCCCCAGAGGATTTTTGTGGGCCTGACGAAGACTCAGAATGTTTTTTATCTTTGTCCCCACCCTTGTCAGAAGACTTCCCATCCTTCTTCTTTCCATCCTTGTCACCCCCTGTATGAACTTTTCTGTTCACTCTTGTTCTGACCCATTTGTCTGCCTTCTTTCCCAATTCTTGCAGAGAGGTCAGATCTGAGTCTACCAAGTACTGATGCAACAAATCAGACACACAATTGTTCAAAATATGCTCTCTCAGGATTAGATTATACAGGCTTTCATAGTCAGTCACCTTACTGCCATGTAACCAACCCTTTAAGGCCTTCACTGAACAGTCTACAAAGTCTGTCCAGTCTTGAGAGGACTCTTTTCTGGCGTCTCTGAACTTAATCCTGTATTGTTCAGTGGTTAAGCCAAATCCATCCAAGAGTGCATCCTTCAAAACTTTGTAATTATTAGCATCACTTTCTCTGACAGTAAGGAGCCTATCCCTACCCTTTCCATTGAAAGATAGCCATAGGATAGCAGCCCACTGCCTTTGAGGGACCAGCTGTACCATACAGGCCCTCTCAAGTGCAGCAAATCACTTGTTAATGTCATCCCCCTCCTTGTAAGGGGGAACTATCTTATACAGATTTCTGGAATCTTGTTCTCTAACAGGATTGCAATCAAAACACTGCTGCTGCCACCATGGGAAACTAACCCCAACCTCTGCCTTTCCCTTTCCACCTCCAGAGATTCCTTGTCTAAGGCCAGCTGCTGCTGTTTAAGCTTCAGCCTGGCCTCTTCCAACCTCAGCTTTCTGAGTTCCCTTTCCATTAAGTTATCCTCAGGGTGGGAGGCTTGGGAATTGTGAGACACAGAAGAAATGTGGGAATTGGCAGAGAGAGACCTGTCCCTAACTGGCTGGACCCTAGTAACCTGGCCTTTAGGAGTGAAAAGTGCCCTACTAATGTGTGACCTCCTCCCGCTACCAGTGTCTCTAGGTGGCCTGCTAGGTGGCAGGTCTTTGTAAGAACCCTCCCCAATCTCTTCAGGGAACTCCTCTGAGTCTGACTGGGCACCTTCCCCTTCTACCTCATGCTCCTGAGATGGGCCAGACTGGTTCTGGACACTTTCCAGGAGAAGGCTAAGGAGAAGATCTTTTGTAGGATTCTTACCAATTGCTAAACCTCTTTCTATGCAGAGACCCCTCAGACTTTTAAAGTTTAGATTCCCATATGTTGCATGGACAATTGTGGGAGCAAGCTCTACTGCAGACATGACAGAAAAGGTTTAGGACAGAGAGAGAAAAAAGGTTTTGGGGCTTTTTAAAGAACAGAGAAAAAACTTTTGAAAACTTTTGAAAACTTTTAAAAATTTTCAGAAAGTTTTCAGAAACATTTTAGGAAGTTTTAGAGAAGGAAAGTTAAACTGTTTAGGTTACTGTGTATATTCTGAAGTATTTGGCATATGTTTTTCTTATGAAAAGCACCAATAACAAAGTGGTAAAGCAGTTACAAGTACTTATCATACCACTGCACCACCAATGTAGGAGACTGAACTGGCTTATAGTGGGTACCTACTGGTACTTACACATTGTGCCAGGTCCAGTTATACCTTATTAGTAGATTAGAGGTGTTCTAGCAGCTTAGGCTGATAGAGGTAGCTATAGCAGAGAAGCTTAGGCTGAACTAGGAGACATGCAAAGCTCCTACTATACCACTTATATCACATAGCACTATATCATAAGAAAACACAATACTCAGAGTTACTAAAAATAAAGGTACTTTATTTTAGTGACAATATGCCAAAAGTATCTCAGAGGATATACTCCCTTAGGAGGTAAGTAATATACACAAAATATACACACAAACCAAAATCAGGTAATTAAACAGTTAGAAAACTAGTGCAAACACTGTGGAACACAATACAATAGAATGCAATAGGACACAACAGGCCTAGGTGCAACACAAAACCATATACTCCAAAAGTGAAATGCGAACCACGAATGGACCCCACACCTAGTGTAGTGTGTAGAGGGTTGCTGGGAGTGTAAGAAAACACTAAGGGTGTCCAAGATACCCCACACCAAGACCCTGAAAAGTAGGAGTAAAGTTACCCTACTACCCCAGAAAGACAGTAAAGTCGAGATAGGGGATTCTGCAAAAACAACTGACTGCAAAGCACTGAAGACGGATTCCTGGACCTGAGGACCTGTAAAGGAAGGGGACCAAGTCCAAGAGTCACACAAGTGTCCAGGGGGGGCAGGAGCCCACTAGACCCCGGATGAAAGTGCAAAAGGGCTGCCTCTGGGTGGAAGAAGCCAAAGATTCTGCAACAACGGAAGGTGCCAGGAACTTCTCCTTTGGTCAGAATATGTCCCACGGTGTGCTGGAGGACACAGAGTTGTTTCCACGCAAAAAGACCGCAAACAAGCCTTGCTAGCTGCAAGAGTTGTGATTGAGGGTTTTGGGTGCTGCCAGGGCCCAGCAAGGACCAGGAGGTCGCCCCTTGGAGGAGGAGACAGAGGGGCCGCTCAGCAACACAGAGCACCCATGCAAAAGCAGGCAGCACCTGCAGAAGCACCTGAACAGGCGTTCAGAAGATCTGAGTATGGCGGTCATCTCAGCACAACAAAAGAGGGTCCCACGAAGTCGTAGGTCAACTCAGCGAGTTGGGCAGTGCAGGACAGAGTGCTGGGGACCTGGGCTATGCTATGCATTAAGGACTCCTTGCAAAAGTGCACAGAAGCCCTAGCAGCTGCAGTTCACGCAGTACACAGGATTACTGTCCAGCGTGGGGAGGCAAGGACTTACCTCCACCAAATTTGGACAGAAGGGCCACTGGACTGTCTGGGTCACTTGTATCCAGCTCCTGTGTTCCAGGGACCACGCTCGTCAAGATGAGAGGGGACACAGAGGACCGGTGATGCAGAAGTTTGGTGCCTTTGTTGGCAGGGGGAAGATTCCGTCGACCCACGGGAGATTTCTTCTTGGTTTCCAGTGCAGGGTGAAGGCAGACAGCCCTCAGAGCAGGCACCACCAGGAAACAGTCGAGAAAGCTGGCAGGATGAGGCGCTACAATGTCGCTGGTAGTCTTCTTGCTACTTTGTTGCGGTTTTGCAGACGTCCTGGAGCAGTCAGCGGTCGATCCTTGGCAGAAGTCAAAGAGGGAGATGCAGAGGAACTCTGGTGAGCTCTTGCATTCGTTATCTGAAGAGAAGCCCACAGGAGAGACCCTAAATAGTCCTCAGAAGAGGATTGGCCACCTAGTTAGGTAAGCACCTATCAGGAGGGGTCTCTGACGTCACCTGCTGGCACTGGCCATTCAGAGGCCTCCATTGTGCCCTCACACCTCTGCATTCAAGATGGCAGATGTCTGGGACACACTGGAGGATCTCTGGGCACCACCCCTGGGGTGGTGATGGACAGGGGAGTGGTCACTCCCCTTTACTTTGTCCAGTTTTGCACAGATGTAGACTGGCTTATGCAAGGACGGCACCATCTGTGCCCTTCAAAGCATTTCCAGAGGCCAGGAGAGGCTACTCCCCCCAGGCCCTTCACACCTATTTGCAAAGGGAGAGGGTGTAACTTCTCTGAGGAACTACTTTGTTCTGCCTTCCTGGGACCAGGCTGCCCAGTCCCCAGGGAGGCAAAAACCTGTCTGAGGGGTTGGTAGCAGCAGTAGCTGCAGAGGAGACCCCAGGAAGTTAGTTTGGCAGTACCCGGGCTCTATGCTGGAACCCCGGGGATGCATGGAATTGTCCCCCTAATACCAGAATGGTATTGGGGTGACAATTCCATGATCCTAGACATGTTACATGGCCATGTTCGGAGTTACCATTGTGAGGCTACATATAGGTATTGACCTATATGTAGTGCACGTGTGTAATGGTGTCCCCGCACTCACAAAGTCCGGGGAAATTGCCCTGAACTATGTGGGGACACCTTGGCTAGAGCCAGAGTGCCCACACACTGAGTAACTTTGCACCTAACCTTCACCAAGTGAGGGTTAGACATATAGGCGACTTATAAGTTACTTAAGTGCAGTGTAAAATGGCTGTGAAATAACGTGGACGTTATTTCTCTCAGGCTGCAGTGGCAGTCCTGTGTAAGAATTGTCTGAGCTCCCTATGGGTGGCAAAAGAAATGTTGCAGCACATAGGGATCTCCTGGAACCCCAATACCCTGGGTACCTAGGTACCATATACTAGGGAATTATAAGGCTGTTCCAGTGTTCCAAGGAGAATTGGTAAAATTAGTCACTAGCCTGCAGTGACAATTTTAAAAGCAGAGAGAGCATAAACACTGAGGTTCTGGTTAGTAGAGCCTCAGTGATACAATTAGGCACCACACAGGGAACACATACAGGGCATAGTTTAAGAGCACTGGGGTCCTGACTAGCAGGATCCCAGTGACACATAGGCAAAAACAAACATACATACAGTAAAAATGGGGGTAACCTGCCAGGCAAGATGGTACTTTCCTACACAGGCACAGTGGGATACACCAACACCTAGAACATG
Organism: Pleurodeles waltl; assembly: GCF_031143425.1. Taxonomy (NCBI): domain Eukaryota; kingdom Metazoa; phylum Chordata; class Amphibia; order Caudata; family Salamandridae; genus Pleurodeles; species Pleurodeles waltl. The sequence goes on along the minus strand of NC_090448.1, from coordinate 3,401,953 downwards.
GGGAGTTCGATGATGGATATTTATTAGGTACTGTGTAGTACACACCAGTGTCATAAATATCTGTCACTGCTTAACCATGTGAAGCCATGCTCATATTTGCTGTTTTGTCACACAGGTGGCAGTGCATATGCTCTGAGGCCATGAATACTCACCCCTTACCTAACACCTGCTAATCAGAATGAGACACGCTACAACATTGGACATCGGCGCACCAGAACCGTCATTGAGAGGACCTTTGGCATGGTGAAGTCACATTTTAGATGCCTGCACAAAAGTGGAGGTGTACTCCAGTATGCCCCAGAGACTGCATGCATGATTGTGGCGACATGTGCCATCCTACACAACATAGCTACCAGACGTGGGCTACGTCTCACCCTAGATGACACAGATTCGGAGGATGAGGAGCAGGAGCCACCACTACGACAGCCTGGGGATGGTAGCATCACAATGGGGGGCGGACGGAGATGGGATCACATAGCAACTCGTTACTTTGGCAGGTAAGTGCCACCCGTAACAGCACTCACAAATGTAAGACACACATAGCCAGATTGTGCAAAACAAAAATGTCCTTTAATGTCAGGAGTGCGTAATGTAAATAGTGGTGTATAGTCAGCAGTAAACAAGTCTTATGTAACAAAACCTAACACATTTCACTCATGTTCCTTAGGCTAAACCTGGGTAGACAACATCACACCCTCCTACGGCTATGACCACCATGGCCTGTCCCTGGTTGGTCCACAGATGTCTGGCGGACACTGCTACTACGCAGGATGCGGGCATCAGAGGCAAAAATGCTGCTTACACTTAATGTGTCCTCGCAGTCCTGAGGGGTGTCACCAGTACCTCTTGCTGCCTGGCAGGTATGAATGAGGTGGGGTTATAAACACTTTTTCTGACTCCTCTGGTGCAAGTGGAGGAGCGAGTGACAATGAGCAACCAAGTACAAGTATCGCCTCCAGGGAGCAGGATTTTCAATATCCAGATCTGGCATCTGTTCCTTTTTTAAGGACCAGTCAGTGGACTTCACACAGGGGAGGGGGACACCCATGGTCCAGGGGTCAACCCAGAGATCAGGGTTGGGGCAGAGGGTGATTCAGAGGCAGGAAACAGGTTTGTTTTCAACAGGAAGACCATGGGGAGATACAGACACGGAGACAACATTACAGGTGGTGAATTGGAAACAACCTAATCCAGTGGTCAATTTGTCATCTTGCCGCCTCACTGTGGTGAAAGAACAGGCCTTGTCAAAAGAACTCAACTTTGTCCCTACTAATTTCCCTATTCTTTTAATCTAAAAATGGAATTACATCATTTTTTCAGGAAGCTGAGATTAAGATATCATTTTAATAGAACTTCGTCCCTTCCATCACCCTCTGTTACCTGTTTGAGAACCCCCTCTACTTTTACCCCTTTGACTCATTTGATGTCACAGAGGATCTTAGCCTTTGAGCAGGTAATTATGAGGGACATTACAAAGGCTGAGAAAGATGCATTGATGGGTTTGAAGTCAAATAAAGAAATAGTCATTAAGATGGCAGATAAAGGTGGGGCTATAGTGCTGCAAAATACAATGGATTATAAGAATGAGATTCTTTTGCAGCTCTCTGATGTAGGAAGTTATAGTAAACTTGATGTGGATCCGACTAATGAGGTGGCAGTGTTGATTAAAAGAGTGACTGATGATGGTCTAAGGTTGGGTTTTCTTACTGATTTGGAATATGATTTTCTGAATAGGAACCCACGTATTCCTACTATCTACACACTATCTAAGATACACAAAAATCCTTTGAAACCTCCTAGTCACCCTATTATATTTGGGTGTGGCTCGATTTTAGAGCCAGCTTGTAAATATGTGGATTTTTTCTTGAAAGCACTAGTTGAGGGATACTTAAGGGATACTATGGAGACTATTAAGTTAATTGACAATCTAGAGTTTGTTCCCACTAACCATATTTTGGTAACAATGGATATTGTTTCACTATATACTAATATTCCCCAAGGACATGCCCTACTGGTCATTAGAGAAGTACTTAATGGAAGATCACAGCCTACACAAGTACCTACGGGTTTTATAGTGGATCTTTTAGAAATAGCAATGACCAAGATTTTTTTCTTTTTTCAGGGTGACTTCTATGTGCAAATAAAAGGAGTTGCCATGGGTGCTACCTTTGCACCGATGTAGTAATTCCATACATGGATAATTACGAGCAACACTTTATATATGATAAATCATTGCCATATTGCGAACATATAACTTTATGGAAACGATATATTAATGATGTATTAATAATTTGGACAGGTACACAACATGACTTGCTGGATTTCCATAAATGGTTGAATGAAAGATCAGATGTTATACAATTTACTATACAGTATAGTTCACGAAAAAATTAATTTTTTGGACATGATTGTTAAGGTGCAAGAAAATCGATTATATACCACCTTGTGTTGCAATATGAGTCATCAACCTCGGAATTTAAGGGATAATCTCCCATATGGACAATTCCTCCGTCTCCGGGGGAACTGCTCTCGCAAGCAGGACTACTTCGAAGAATCAGAGGATCGGATTAGACGTTTGGTGTTGAGGGGTTACCCTTAGACTTTGGTGAGGAGATCACAGAAAAGAGCTTTGTTTTGTCATAGGGAGGACCTACTTGAATGTAAGAAGCGGATAAATACAGGGAACAACAGGATGATATGTGTCACTACATGCTGCACAAGGAGTACTGAAATAAAAAAGATCATTAATAAATATTGGTCCCTAATCTCGGATGAGCTTTATACACAAGATACCCTGATGTATGCTTTCAAGAGGGGGAAGAATATTAAAGATTGGGTGGTGAGCTCTGTTTTAGATGTACCCCCAAACCTTCCTTGCTCACAATGTGGAATTTACCAAAGATTTTGGGTCACTATAAATGTGGAACATGTAAAGTTTATCCACTTTGCATGGAAATTAAAACATTTCTGTGTCATTCTGTGACACTTAAAGTACATACTAATTGTAATAGTATGAATGTAATTTATGTGATTAAATGCCCATGTGATTTGGTAAATGTGGGTCAGATCAGACAGAAAGTAAAGGTGCGCATTTTACAACATTGTAGTATAAGATGTAAGGTACAGGGTGCACCTTTGGTTGACCATTTTGTGACAGTGAACCACTCGGAAGAATATCTGAGATGGCTGGTGATTGACAAAGTTACTGTAAACCGATGTGGAGGTGATATAGCTGGTATTTTGAATCTGCGCGAATGTAAATGGATTCCCCTCTTGGTCTCTGTGACACAGGGTTTGAATATGAATATGAAGAGATAGCTAGGCAAACAGCAAGTCCATTGAATGACTAAGACATATGGTACCTATAATGAGATGGTGGTTTCATGAGTGTGAAGAGACTGGGATGGCTAGGATGATTGATATATAGAACTTATCATGACCACCCACTTTATCTGGCGGGTTGAGTAATTAAATGTCTAAAGGTGAATTAAACTTTGCAATTTGTTATGTATTACCCTGTTGGCATGTGTACATCTATGTGCTGGTTGAGTTAATATTAATATGGGGTGCGACTCTGTGGTTATAGAATCACATGTTGTGAAAATAAGGGGAAGTAGCGGGATGTGTATTTTGCTACTTATTGAGTGGATATGATGTAATTCTAACAATTGCTGGATAATAGTGAAGGTCGGATTTAATAAATTAGTGTGTTATTTTGACTTTTGTGAGTAATATCGATGAGTAATCGGGCGATATGAGGTTGGACATTTTGTTGGTCTTTGTTTGAGAGGAGAAAGTATGTTGATTTATAAAGCTGCTGGAATGCACTCTGTGCGCTACTTTGTAGCGAACTCATTTGTGGCCGATGAGGTTGAAACAAGTTTTCAGCACAAGCTCGTATGAAAGCCGAATTCATTCTATTATGTTGGTTTTGAAGCGGAAATGAGGAACGAGCGTTGTGACGTCCGGATTCTTCACATATTTTTCGGCGTCATACATAAAGACGCAGCTGGATGAGATTTAAACGCTGAGTTTAGTCCGGGCTGGTTTCTCCGGACTTTAGAGACGTGCACCACGATATGAAGGTGTTCGAGTAATGACCTGAGTCTGCAGGCATTGTGGGCTTCGTCCATTGTGATTCCAAATTACGAGAGGGAGATTTGTTTGCGTTTCTCTTCAGCTGAGATGATATATTAGTAACTAATAGGAGGCCTGGCACATTGTGAGATTAGTGGTGTGCCTTATAACCGACTTTTTTGCTTAAATGCGCTTGGAATATGAATGTTTTTCTAGCCAGAGATTTTTGAAATGTTGTGTGGCGGTTAAAATAAGGGCAATCGATTGAAAAAATTATTTGGATGTATTTGTTTTTTAAGGGACCCGATGGGAGAAAAGCATTTCTGGAAGGAAGGATATATCATCGGATTTGATATTGTCCAAAGGAGAGGATAATAAGAAGGATTAAGAATATATAATCTAGGTAAGAGTGTAGTTAGTAGTGACTTTCCTCGGCCACGTAGAGGGTGAGGAAGGATTAATTAACTGGGTAAGTTTACTATTATCTCTTCTAGATCTGAGGATTGTGAAAGATTGAGTGGAGAAGATGTGTGAGTTTGGAGGTTAAGTAAGTTGGAGGTGAGTAATGATGGGTTTTGTATTACAGCATAGAATAAAATTGATTTTATAGAAACTGGGGAATAAGTTACCTAATTTTGATCTTTTGGAATTGATTAGATGTTTCCTACCTCTCAGTCCTGAGGAAGACCCGTGTTGGAGCCTGGAACTGGCCCAAGATGTACCAGTGGGTCGAAACATTGACGATATTCTTATTGCCTGGATTGGTTTTGTCTTTGCCTTTATTTGGAATGGAGTGAAGGACTAAAATGGGGAGATGTACCCAGATATAAATAAGAGGTGATTCATTGACAAGAATGGTCAACCAACAAGCTCCTTTTTAATTGTGGATATTAATTAATATGTGGGTGATTTATTCTTGGTTTCTGTGGTTCTAAATCACGAGCACTTTTTCTTTGGCACTTGTTTGTCCTTCTGTTCTTGTATGTGTGAGGGTAGGATTTTTTAGTAATATTGAGTAATGGTTACAAAATAATTTTGTATAAGTTATAATAAAGAAGTTATTGTGAATGTGATTCACATCTACGCTGAATTTTCTTTGTAAAATTATTGTTTTGTTATTTTAAATTATATGATCAATGAAAATAATTGTCACCGGATGGATCAGTGTTGTTCGGTACTCATGGTGCAGTCAGCACTCCTCAGTGAGGACCTCCAACTCTTTGTCAGATAATTTTAAGCTTTCTCTTCCTCCCTGCCGTGTTTGCGTCCTTAGTTTGGCTTGCCATGGCTTCAGTTGCTCCTCTCAGCTGGGTGTGCCTCTGTGTCTGTCCTGGCTAAACCCCTCCCACTTCCATGGGAGGTACTTCCTCATTCTGAGGACATCATCCAGCACAAAGAAGTGTAATTTCTCTTTTCTATTGCACCCGTTCGCTAATTGAGTACTTGTTACTGCTTTACCACTTTGTCATTGGTGCTTTTCATAAGAAAACCATATTCAAAGTATTTAGAAATATACACAAGTAACCTTAACAGTCTTACTTTCACTCTAAAAACTTTCTAAAAAGTTTGAAAATGTTTTTCTCTTTTCTTTAAACGTTTTCTAAACTTTTTCTCCCACCCCTAACCTCTTTCTTGTCACCATGTCTGTGGCAGAGGCCACTCCCAAAGTTGTGCAGACATCTTATGATAATCTAAACTTTAAAAGTTTGAGGGGTCTCTGTATAGAAAGAATTTTGGGGATTGGTAAGAACCCTACTAAAGATCTCATTCTTAGCCTTCTCCTTGAAAGTGACCAGATTCAGACTAGTCAAACCCAGGAGCAGGAGGTAGAGTAGGGGGGTACCCAGGTAGAATCAGGGGAGGGCCCTGAGGACTCTGGGGAGGATACTTCCAAATACCTTTCAGTTATCAGGCCACCTAGTGAAGCTGGTAGTGGGAGGGGGGTCACACATCAGTAGGGACACATTTCACTCCAAAAGGCCAGGTCACTAGGGTTCAGGTAGTTAGAGAAAGGTCCACTTCTGCCCACTCTCGCATTACCTCTGTGTCAGAGAATTCCCAAACCTCCTACCCTGGGGACAACACCCTAGACAGGGAGCTGAGGTTGGAAGAGGCCAGACTGAATCTAAGACAGCAGCAGTTGGCCTCAGATAGGGAATCTTAAGATGTATAGAGCAAGAGACAGAAGTTGGGCTTAATTCCCCATGGTGACAGCAACAGCAGCAATCTTGATAGTCATCCTGTTAGAGAAACAGATCAATGAAACCTGCACAAGATTGTCCCCCCTTACAAGGAGGGGGGTGACATAAACAAGTGTTTTTCTGCACTTGAGAGGGCCTGTGTGGTACAGTTGGTTCTTCAAAGGCAGTGGGCTGCTATCTGGTGGCTATCTTTCACTGCAAAGGTAAGGACAGACTCCTTACTGTCAGGAAGAGTGATGCCAACAATTACAAAGTTTTGACAAATGCACTCTTAGCTGGATTTGGCTTAACCACTGAACAATACAGGATAAAGTTCAGCGATCCTGGAAAAGAGTCCTCTCAAGACTGGACAGACTTTGTAGACCGTTCAGTGAAGGCCTTGGAGGGATGGTTACATGGCAGTAAGGTGATTGATTATGAAAGCCTGTATAATCTAATGTTGAGAGAGCATATCTTGAATAATTGTGTGTCAGACTTGTTCTTGTTGCATCAGTACTTGGTAGACTCAGATCTGACCTCGCCCCAAGAATTGGGAAAGAAGGCAGACAAATGGGTCAGAACAAGAGGGAACAGAAAAGCTCATACAGGTGTTGATAAGGATGGCAAGAAGTAGGATGGTAAGTCTCATGACAAGGGTGGAGACAAAGAAAAAAAGAATTCTGAGTCTTCATCAGGCCCAAAAAAATAATCTGGGGGAGGTGGGTCCAAATCCTCTTCACACAATCAAAAGAAACCATAGTGTAATTTATGTAAAAGTAAAGGCCATTGGGCAAGTGATTCCCCTTGTCCAAAGAAAAACACCAAGGATCCCACTACCACAACCCCAACTGCGTCCACTAGTGCCCCTAGTAATAGCAGTGGTGGTGGGAAGAACACTACAAATAGCCAGACAAAGGGTGTAGCTGGGCTCACCATTAGTGATGTAGTGGGGGTTGGTCTAGTCAGGGAGACCACAGAGGCTGTTTTAGTCTCTGAGGGGACTATTGATTTTGCCACCTTGGTTGCTTGTCCCCTTAATATGGGTAAGTACAAGCAACTACCCCTAATAAATAGTGTTGAGGTTGAGGCCTACAGGGACACAGGTGCCAGTGCCACCATGGTGCTAGAGAAACTTGTTGCCCCTGAACAACACCTACTTGGTCAGCAGTACCAAGTGACAGATGCTCATAACAGCACTCTTAGCCACCCCATGGCTGTTGTGAATCTCAACTGGGAGGGGGGGGGGTGAAGTGGAGTTGGAGGCTCATGCAGCAAGGCTGGGCATTCCAGAGCATATCTTTCCTCTCACAAGGGCTCAGGCCCAGAAGCAAGGAGGACAGGGAAACTTGGATCTTGGAAAAAGTGGACTAAATGCTCCCAAAAGCTTGGTGTAGAAATGGTAAATCCTTGCCCACTATCCCTCCCTCTCCAGAAGATTCCCCTTTTGAGGAAGAGGAATCCTCTCCCTGTGAAAAACCTACACCAGATGAGCTGGCAGAAGACACTGCTGAGCTTTTGGGTGCAGGGGGGCCTGCTAGGGAAGAGCTATATGTGGCACAGCAGACCTGTCCCACACTAGAGGGTTTCAGACAGCAAGCTGTCAAACAGCAGAATGGGGATGTCTCTGATACACACTACATCTATTGGGAAGACAACCTTCTCTATACTGAGTCAAGGAACCCTAAACCTGGAGCTGCCAGGAGATTGGTCACCCATTTACAGTATAGGGAGTTTCTTCTGACTTTGGCTGGGCATTTGGGCCAAAGTAAGACATGGGACAGACTTGTTGGATTGTTTCACTGGCCTCAAATGTCAGAGGACACTAAAGAGTTCTGTCGCTCCTGTGTGACCTTCCAAGCCAGTGGCAAGACTGGTGGCACACCTAAGGCCCCCTAAATTCCACTTCCAGTGGTTGGGGTGCACTTTGAGAGGGTAGGGGTTGACATTGTTGGCCCCCTTGACCCTCCAACAGCTTCAGGAAATAAATTCATCCTTGTGGTAGTGGACCATGCCACTAGGTATCCTGAAGCTATACCCTTCAGGACCACTACAGCTCCTGCAGTGGCAAAAGCCCTCCTGGGAATATTTTCCAGAGTGGTTTTCCCTAAGGAAGTGGTATCAGACAGAGATAGTAACTTCATGTCTGCATAGATCAAAGCAATGTGGAAGTAGTGTGGTGTTACCTACAAGTTCACCACCCCTTATCATCCACAAACAAATGGATTGGTTGAGAGGTTTGATAAAACTCTCAAAGGCATGATCATGGGACTCCCTGAAAAACTCAGGAGGAGATGGGATGTCCTGTTGCCGGGCGTCCTTTTTGCTTATAGGGAGGTCCCCCAGAAAGGATTGGGCTTCAGCCCCTTTGAACTCCTCTTTTGACACCCTGTAAGAGGTCCTCTTGCGAAAGAGGGTTGGGAACAACCTTTAAACATTCCAAAGCAAGACATTGTGGACTATGGGCCTCATTACAACATTGGTGGGCGGCGTTAGCCGCCTGCCAAGGTTGAACAGCCATGCCCATTTCGACATCCCCGTTGGGCCGGCGGGCATGTGGGCCGCAACATGGGAGCCAGCTCCAAATGGAGTCAGCGGTGTTGCGGGCATGCGACGGGTGCAGTTGCACCTGTCGAGCTTTTCACTGTCTGCACAGCAGTGCGGGGCTGTGCCAGGGGGCCCGACTCCCCTGCCCACCAGCCTTTCCATGGCGGTTCCTACTGCCATGGACAGGCTGGCGGGAAGGGGACTCGTAATCCCCTGGGCAGCGCTGCCTGGCGGATTAAAACCGTCGGGACGACCGTGGCGGGAAACCTCCGGTCCCGGCGGTGTGACCGGGGTGCTTCCGCCACGGTCATAATCCGCGAGTTTGTACCGCCAGCCTGTTAGCGGTACAACCTCCAAAACAGCCCTGGCGGTCTTTGACCGCCGGGGTTGTAATGATGGCCTATGTACTTGGCCTCAGATCAAGGATGGCTGAGTATATGAAAAAGGCCAGTAAACACCTTCAGGCCAGCCAAGAGCTCCAAAAGCGATGGCATGACAAGAAGGCTGTCCTGACACAGTACCACCCAGGACAGAAGGTGTGGGTGTTGGAGCCTGTGGCACCAAGAGCACTCCAGGACAAATGGAGTGGACCCCATCTCATTGTGGAAAAGAAAGGTGAGGTCACCTACTTGGTGGACCTGGGCACTGCCAGAAGCCCCCTTAGGGTGCGTCATGTCAATCGCCTGAAACCTTACTATGACAGGGCTGACCTAACCCTGCTCATTGCCACAGATGAGGGGCAGGAGGAAGAGAGTGACCCTCTCCCTGACCTCTTCTCCACCACTGAAGTTGATGGCTTAGTGGAGGGAGTTGTATTGGCAGACATAGACTGGATTATGCAAGGAGGACACCATCTGTGCCCTTCAAAGCATTTCAAGAGGCTGGGAGAGGCTACTGCTCCCCAGCTCTTAACACCTATTTCCAAAGGGAGAGGGTGTAACACCCTCTTTCAGAGGAAATGCTTTGTTCTGCCTTCCTGGGACTGGGCTGCCCAGACCCCAGGAGGGCAGAACCCTGTCTGTGGGGGTGGCAGCAGCAGTAGCTGCAGAGAAAACCAGAGAGCTGGTTTGGCAGTACCGGGGGTCCATAGTGGAGCCCCCGGGATGCATGGAATTGTCTCCCCAATACCAGATTTGACATGTGGGACAATTCCATGATCTTAGACATGTTACATGGCCATATTTGGAGTTACCATTGTGAAGCCCCATATATGTATTGACCTATGTGTAGTGCACCTGTGTAATGGTGTCCCCGCACTCACAAAGTCTGGGGAAATGGCCCTAAACTATGTGAGGGCACCTATGCTAGTGCAGGGGTGCCCTCACACTTAGGGGGTCATTACAACATTGGCGGTAAAAGCCTCTTACCGCTGTGCAGAAGACCGCCAACACACCGCCGCGGCCACAGAATTCCGCCACGGTCATTATGACCCAAAGCCCGGAATCCACCAAAATCTAAACACCCACACAAGTCCGCCACACCAAAGGTCAGTGATAAACTGGCGATAACAAAACATCCACCGTCACGCCAACAGGAATACGCCAACACTATCACGACCCATGAATCCACGCGGCGGTCTTTCAACCGCGGTATTCCATTGGTGGTACACACCGCTGTGCTCAAAATACACACCCATTTACAAAACACTACCACATTGGACAAATCGAAATACACACACCAGATACACATACACACCCCACTACCACACACCCAATACAATATAAAACACACACCCACATCACCCACAAACCCCTATGACCACAATTGTGACTGAAGGCCAGAGAGAGACACCACCATCTGCAAACGAGCATCCACAGGCACTCAATACCATCACTCACATAACATCCACGCACCTCACACAACACACCTCTAAATATCACCTCACACATCACAACACACACCACCCCACACATCACCCACACCACCCCATGGCACCGCAAAGACACCCCAGGTTCTCTGGGGAGACGCTCAGGGTCATGGTGGAGGAAATCATCACAGCGATTCGGATCACAGGTGCAGCACACCTCCATGTCTAGGAAGATGGAGCTATGGCGAAGAATCGTGGACAGGGTCAACGCAGTGGGACAGCACCCAAGAACACGGGATGACATCAGGAAGAGGTGGAACGACCTAATGGGGAAGGTGCATTCTGTGGTCTCAAGACACCACATCGTGGTTCAGCGGATTGGCGGCAGACCCCCACCTCCTCCCCCACAACTGACAACATGGGAGGAGGAGGTCTTGGCTTTCCTGCATCCTGAGGGCCTCGCAGGAATAGCTGGTGGAATGGACTCTGGTAAGTCAAATCTTTACTACTTCATCCCCCACCCAACCTGCATGCCATCACATACCCCCACCCTCACCCTCACCCCATCACTCCAACTCCTCACACATGTCCCAATATCACAAACCACACATCCCAAATTCAAGCCCCGCATGCAACACCAAAGCATGGACACCCATCACCAAAGCATGGCCACTGCACATACTCATCACACCCCCCTCAACCATCATCACACAAGGTCCTACACATGAATGCAAGCACTGGGGTACACGGTCACCCACCCATTGCACACCATGACACACACAGATGCAATAATCATGCTTTTACACCCCTGCAGGACCCCTAGCCAACGTCACCGGACAGTAGGGTCCTGATATGTCCACTCCACCCACAGAAGAGGCCCACAGTGATGACAGAAGCTCTGTCCAATTGGATCTAGATGACCAGCCCGGCCCATCTGGGACCTCGGGACAGTCGGTTCCCCTCACATTGGCACAAGCCACTACAGAGCTTCCCCCCCCTCTGGAAACACCAGCACAGCACCCACCCAGCAGACCCATACCTCTGTCCCCAGGACATGTCAAGCAGCAGTGTGTCCACCACTACAGGGAACCCAGGCTAACCCACCACCCCAACAACAACAGGGACCTGGGGGCAGTGGCAGTGGGCACACAGTTCAGGGGACAGAGGCCCAGGAACACAGGGGAACTGGGAGGGCTGCTGTGCGACAGAGGGCGGACAGGCCAAGGGGATCCACTCTCCACGAGGCCCTCTCCAACATCATGGGAGCATACCACCATTCCCAGGAGACAATGGCAACGGTACTGGCCAAGTTTCAGGAGACCCAGCGGTTGCAGGAGGGACAGTATTTGGGGTTCAGGGAGGAACTCAAATCCATCAATTCCATCCTTGGCACCATTGTAGGGGTGCTGAAGGAACTTATGAACACCAAGAGGGACACTGTGGCACAACAATGGGCCCCTGACACTAGCCTAGACTTGGAACTGCCCACCACCTCCGCCGGCGCTAGTGGACAGGAGGCACCGCCACAGGACCACCACACAAGCACCCCACCCCCTGCAGAGGGAGAACCAACCCGCAAATGGTCCCTGAGATCCAGGACAAAGACAGAGAACGATGCCAAGACCCCCGCCAAGAAATTAGACCACCCTGATTGTCATCCTTTTGTTCCACCTTGTCACCCTGTCCATCCTTAAACTGCCCACAGTTCCACTTCCTATGCCCCTTTGGACAATGCAGCTGTGAGACTAATAGACTGGACTCTGCCATGGACATTCCTCCACCATCACCCCTCACCATTTTACAACCCCCTCCAATATTGAGCACTTAAATAAACACCCTTAAAGCACAAAACAATCAGGAGTCTGTGATTTCGAAAAAAGTGTATTAGCAATTACAGTGGCAAAATGCTCTTTCAAATGTAATGTCAACATACCTATGTCACACAGCTCTAGTCCATGAGGAAACAAAGCAGATGTCACACAGTGGGACCCTCATCTGTGAAATCGTAAGGGAAAGTGACAACTCAGTGACCATACACTGGGTGAAAGTGACAGACAGTAGAGAGGTAGTAGATTAAAATCAGATGTGGCAGGCAGTGTTGTCTTCTTACCTGTGTCTCACTGGAAGTATTGCAGGATCACTGTGTTCCTGTTGTCGATGTCCTCTTCTTCTGCTTCCTCGTCTTCACTGTCCACAGGGTCCACAGCTGCCACAAGACCTCCATCTGGACCATCCTCCTGCAGAAAAGGCACCTGTCATTGCAAAGCCAAGTTGTGAAGCATTCAGCAGGCCATGATGATCTGGCATACCTTCTTTGGTGAGTAGAATAGGGAACCACCTGTCATATGGAGGCACCGGAACCTGGCCTTCAGGAGGCCGAAGGTCCGCTCTATAATCCTCTTAGTTCACCCATGTGCCTCATTGTAGCGTTCCTCTGCCCTTGTCCTGGGATTCCTCACTGGGGTCAGTAGCCATGACAGGTTGGGGTAACCAGAGTCACCTGCAAATGTCGAGGGACAACTGTTAGTCACACACTAACTCATAGGGAGATCAACAGACCCAGACAACTATTCCCACTGTATTGGGTCCATGCCCTCACCTAATAGCCACACCCGGTGCCTCTGGAGTTGCCCCATCACATAAGGGATGCTGCTATTCCGCAGGATGTAAGCGTCATGCACTGAGCCAGGGAATTTTGCATTAACATGGGAGATGTACTGGTCTGCCAAACACACCATCTGCACATTCATGGAATGGTAACTCTTCCGGTTTCTGTACACCTGTTCACTCCTGCGGGGGGGGGGGTACCAAGGCCACATGTGTCCCATTAATGGCACCTATGATGTTGGGGATATGTCCCAGGGCATAGAAATCTCCTTTCACTGCAGGCAAATCCTCCACCTGAGGGAAAACGATGTAGCTCCTCATGTGTTTCAGCAGGGCAGACAACACTCTGAACAAATCGTTGGAAAACATAGGCTGGGACATCCCTGATGCTAAGGCCACTATTGTTTGAAAAGACCCACTTGTTAGGAAATGGAGTACTGACAGCACCTGCACCTGAGTGGGGATTCCCGTCGGATGGCGGATAGCTGACATCAGGTCTGCCTCAACTGGGCACACAGTTCCTGGACTGTGGCACGATCAAGCCTGTAGGTGATGATGACATGGCGCTCCTCCATTGTCGACAGGTCCACCAGTGGTCTGTACACCGGAGGATGCCGCCATCTCCTCACATGCCCCAGCGGACGGTGCCTATGGAGGAGAACAACGAGCAGAGAGTCAACCAACTCTGAGGTACGTAAACACAGCTTACTCTGAAAATATTAGCAAATCAAAATATGCCTGTATGAGTGTTTACGCAAGGCCTAGATATGTGTGACGCAGTCCAAAATAATGCCATGTAGGCCCATGAAATGGCAGCTGCCAGACCGGTAAAGTGGGACAGGGGGATATGAGGTAACTGTGCTGCTGTTGTACACCATTGTGGTAGGCGGTCGAAGACCTCGGCGCAATCCTGCATTGGTTTACATTGGACCCTATGGGTCCCTGGAGCCAATGACGATGTACGCCGGCGGTGACGGTACGCACCGCCGCAGACGTGACCACCATTTTCTATCTGTTCAATCACTTGATACCTGATCTTCGACAGGAGAGGACCTACAGTGCAAGTGCTGTTGTGACCTCAGTCTGGAAGAGACAATGGCTCGTGTGTCTGGGGAAAGGGCCCCTGCCTTCAGCATGGAGGAGTTGGAGAAACTCATGGATGGGGACCTCCCCCAGCACACGCTACTCTACGGTCCTCCAGACAAACAGGTAAGTACACTGTTAGCATGCTCTATGGGCTATGCCTGTGTGGAGTGGTGTGGATGAAAGACAGGGGGGGTGAGAATGAGACTTGCCTGAAACGACGGTGAGTGCATGTGCGTCATGGCAAGGGTAGGGATTCAGCCAATGCCTGTGATGGTGCAGTTGGTAATTACTTCTCTTTTTCCCCTGTACAATTCCTGTAGGTCAGTGCCCACCAGAAGAAGGATATTTGAAGTGCCATCGCCAAGGAAGTCCGGACCCTGGGGGTCCACCACAGATGCAGCACCCACTGCCGGAAAAGATGGGAGGGCATTTGATGCTGGAGCAAGAAGTCGGCGGAGGCCCAGAAGGGGGTGGCCTCCCAACGTGGGAGGGGTGCCCGTCGCACCATGACCCCCCTGATGTTCAGGATCCTGGCGGTGGCGTATCCGGAGTTGGATGGGCGCTTGAGGGAATCACAGCAGCCACCAGGGGGTGAGTACACTCTCATTCTGCTGATTCAGTACGCAGAGGTGGGCTGTGGGTTCCCCTAGGCCAGGGTGAGTTTAGTAGGCAAGGACCTTTCTTAAGGCAGGCCCTGTGGCACCCCACCCCACCTGTGTACAGTGCCAACTACACCTAGTCAGGCTCCTGTGACATCCATGTGTGCAGAAATCGGGCTTAGGCCTTGTACCCCATGTCCCTGGGATTGAACAGTGGACCCCAAGTGCGCGGCGTAGTGTCTGTCGTGTTCGCCAACGGTAGCGGTATTGCATGCACTCAACATGTCTTTCTTCTGTCTCCCCCCCCCCTTTTTTGTAGTCTCCATGTTCTTGTGTGCATTAGCATCATCAGGCAGAGGAGCAGTGGCACCGGAGCAGGAGGGAGCTGCATCTCACATGGCCCTGGAGGGTGACACTACGGAGTCTGAATTCACCAGTGGGACAGAGGGCGAGGGGAGCTCCACGCCGGGGACAGGAGCTGACACCAGCGATAAGGACTCCTCCTCTGATGGGAGCTCCCTTGCGGTGGCGGGGCCATCTGTGCCCCCCGCATATACAGGTACAGCTGCCACCCCCCTACAAGCACCGCCCTCCCAGCAGCCCGTTTAGGTGACTTATAAGTTACTTACGGGTACAGTGAAAATGGCTGTGAAATGACGTGTCGGTTATTTCACTCAGGCTGCAGTGGCAGTTCTGTGTAAAGGTTTTTTCTGAGCTCCCTATGGGTGGCAAAAGAAATGCTGAGGCCCATAGGGATCTCCTGGAACCCCAATACCCTGGGTACTATAGGAACTATATACTAGGGAATTATGAGGGTGTTCCAGTATGCCACTTGAAATTGGTAAAAGTGGTCACTAGTCTATAGTGACAATTTTAAAGGCAGAGAGAGCATAAGCACTGAGGTTCTGATTAGCAGAGCAACAGTGAAACAGTTAGTTTCTACACAGGTTGACACATTCAGGCCAAAAACAATGAGCACTGGGGTCCTGGCTAGCAGGATCCCAGTGAGATAGGCAAAAACAAACTGACATACATGTAAAAATGGGGGTAACATGCCAGACAAGAAGGTACTTTCCTACACAACCCCTCCCCCCCCAAACGAGGGACAATAAGGCTAATCTTCCCCAGATGAGTCTTCATTGTCTAAGTGGAAATATCTGGAGAGTCCATCTGCATTGGAGTGCGTACTCCCAGGGCTATATTCCACTGTATAGTCCATACCCTCTAGGGAGATGGACCACCTCAACAATTTAGGGTTTTCACCTTTCATTTGTTTAAGCCATAATAGAGGTTTGTGGTCTGTTTGAACAATAAAGGGAGTACCAAAGAGGTATGGTCTCAACTTTTTCAAGGCCCAGCCCACAGCAAAGGCCTCCCTCTCTATGGCAGACAAATGCTTTTCTCTAGGGGTCAACCTCCTGCTGATAAAAGCAACAGGTTGATCCTTGCCCTCAGTCTTTAGCTGTGATAGGACTGCCCCTACCCCTAATTCAGAAGCATCAGTTTGAACTATGAATTTTTTTGAGTAACAAGGGCTTTTTAGGACAGGTGCAGAGCACATGGGCTGTTGGAGCTCATCAAAAGCCTTTTGACAGCTAGCTGTCCATAATACCTTTTTAGGCATCTTCTTTGATGTGAGGTCATTAGGAGGGGCAGCTATAGTGCCATAATTCTTTACCCTAAGAGTACCCTGTGAGGCCTAGGAAGGTTCTCGCTTAGGTTTGAGATGTAGGGGGAGCCCCTTCCATAATGGTTGGGATCTTCCCCTACAGTGGTGCAATCTGTTCCCCACCTACCAGGTGGCCCAGATAAACCACTTTCCCCTGCCCTAGCTGGCACTTTGAGGCCTTGACAGTGAGGCCTGCCTCCTTTTGCAGGGCCTCCAAAACCTTCCATAGGTGGACCAGGTGATCATCCCAGGTGGAGTTAAAGACAGCTATATCGTCTACACATGCTGCACTAAAGGCTTCCAATCCTTGGATGACTGTGTTCACCAACATCTGAAAAGTGCCACTTGTTATGTCACCCCCTCCTTGTAAGGGGGGACAATCTTGTGCAGGTTTCTTGAATCTGTTTCTCTAACAGGATGACTATCAAGATTGCTGCTGTTGCTGCCACCATTGGGGAATTATCTCCAACTTCTGTCTCTCTCTCTCTCTCTACATCTAAAGATTCCCTATCTGAGGACAACTGCTGCTGTCTTAGATTCAGTCTGGCCTCTTCCAACCTCAGCTTTCTGAGTTCCCTGTCCAGGTGTAGAAAGGGTAAATCCTTGCCCACTATCCCTCCCTCTCCAGAAGATTCCCCTTTGAGGAAGATGAATCCTCTCCCTGTGCAGAACCTACACCAGATGAGCTGGCAGAAGACACTGCTGAGCTTTTGGGTGCAGGGGGGCCTGCTAGGGAAGAGCTGGATGTGCCACGCAGGGTGGGAGGTTTGGGAATTCTTTGACACAGAGGTAATGCGAGAGTGGGCAGAAGTGGACCTTTCTCTAACTTCCTGAACTCTAGTGACCTGGCCTTTTGGAGTGAAAGGTGTCCCTACTGATGTGTGACCCCTCCCACTACCAGCTGCACTAGGTGGTCTGATAACTGAAAGGTCTTTGGAAGTACCCTCCCCAGAGTCCTCAGGGCCCTCCCCTGATTCTACCTGGGTACCCCCCTCCTCTATCTCCTGATCCTGGGTTTGACCAGTCTGACTTTCAAGGAGAAGGCTAAGAATGAGATCGTTAGTAGGGTTCTTACCAATCCCCAAACTTCTTTCTATACAGAGACCCCTCAAACTTTTAAAGTTTAGATTATCATAAGTTGTCTGCACAACTTTGGGAGCGGCCTCTACCACAGACATGGTGAAAAGAAAGAGGTTAGGGGTGGAAGAAAACGTTTAGAAAACTTTTAAAGAAAAGAGAAAAACTTTTTCAAACTTTTCAGAAAGTGTTTAGAGTGAAAGTAAGACTGTTAAGGTTACTTGTGTATATTTCTAAGTATTTCGAATATGGTTTTCTTATGAAAAGCACCAATGACAAAGTGGTAAAGCAGTTACAAGTACTTATCCCACCACTGCACCATCAATGTAGGAGGCTGGCCTGGCTTATAGTGGGTACCAATGGTACTTACACCTTGTGCCAGGTCCAGTTATCCCTTATTAGTAGAGTGTATTAGTGTTTTAGCAGCTTAGGCTGATAGAGGTAGCTATAGCAGAGCAGCCAAGGCTGAACTAGGAGACATGCAAAGCTCATGCAATACTACTTATATCATATAGGTACCATATTATAAGAAAGACAATACTCAGTGTTAATAAGAATAAAGGTATTTTATTTTAGTGACAAAGTGCCAAAAATATCTCAGAGGATATACTCCCTTAGGAGATGTGTACCATACAGAAAATATACACAACAAACCGAATCAGGTAAGTAAAACAGTCCGAAAGTATTGCAAACACTGCAGAATACAATAGGATGCAATAGGCCTAGGGGCAACACAAACCATATACTAAGAAAGTGGAATGCGAACCATGAATGGACCCCTATGCTAATGTAGTGTGTAGAGGGTCGCTAAGAGTGTAAGAAAACACTAAAAGTGTAAAAGATTCCCCACCCCAAGACCCTGGAAAGTAGGAGTAAAGTACTACCATTTCCCCAGAAACACATTAAAGTCGTGATAAAGGATTTTGCAAAAACCACACCAGACTGCAAAGCACTGAAGACGGATTCCTGGACCTGAGGACCTGCAAAGGAAGGGGGCCAAGTCCAAGAGTCGCTGAAGTGCCTGGGGGGACAGGAGCCCACTAAACCCCACGTGAAGGTGCAAAATGGCTGCCTCTGGTTGGAAGAAGCTGAGGATTCTGCAACAACGAAAGGAGGTTCTTCTTTGTGCAGAAGATCTCCCACGGAGTGCTGGAGGATGTAGAGTTGTTCCCTTCGCAAAATACTGCAAATAAGCCTTGCTAGCTGCAAGAGTCGCGGTTGAAGAAAACGGGTGCTGCCTGGGCCCAGGAAGGACCAGGATGTCGTCACTTGGGAGAGGAGACAGAGGAGAACCTCAGCAATGTAGAGAGCCCATGCACAAGCAGGAAGCACCCGCAGAAGTCCTTGAAAATGGGTTAAAGAAGTCTGAACACAGCAGTTGTCTCAACACTGTAAAAGGAGGTCCCACGACACCGGAGATCAACTCAGGGAGCTGAGCATCACAGGACAGAGTGCTGGGGACCTAGGCTCAGATGTGCATGCAGGATTTCTTGGAAATGTTCACAGAAGCCCTTGTAGCTGTAGTTCATGCGGTGCACCGGATTACCGTCTAGAGAGGGGAGGCAAGGACTTACCTTCTCCAAATTTGGACAGTTTGACCACTGGACAGTCTGGGGCACTTGGGTCCACCATCAGTGTTCCAGGGGCCACAGTCATCAGGATGTGAGGGGTCACAGAGTACGGGTGACGCTGAAGTTTGGTGCCTGCTGAAGCAGGGGGAAGATTCCTTCGACCCACAGGAGATTTGTTCGTGGCTTCCAGTGCAGGATGAGTCAGGCAGCCCAAAAGCAAGCACCACCAGGAAACAGTCGAGAAAGCCGGCAGGATTAGGCGCTACAATGTCGCTGGTAGTCTTCTTGCTACTTTGTTGCAGTTTTGCAGGAGTCCTGGAGCAGTCAGCGGTCGATCCTTGGCAGAAGTCGAAGAGAGAGGTGCAGAGGAACTCTGGTGAATTCTTGCAAGTTGTTATCTGAGGAAAAGCCCACTGGAGAGACCCTAAATAGCCCTCAGAGGAGGATTGGTCACCTAGTCAGGTAAGCACCTATCAGGAGGGGTCTCTGACGTCACCTGCTGGCACTGGCCACTCAGAGGCCTCCAGAGTGCCCTCACACCTCTGGATTCAAGATGGCAGAGGTCTGGGTCACACTGGAGGAGCTCTGGGCACCACCCCTGGCGTGGTGATGGACAGGGGAGTGGTCACTCCCCTTTCCTTTGTCCAGTTTCACTCCAGAGCAGGGACTGGGGGTTTCCTAAACCGGTGTAGACTGGCTTATGCAAGGAGGACACCATCTGTGCCCTTCAAAGCATTTCCAGAGGCTGGGAGAGGCTACCCCTCCCCAGCCTTTAACACCTATTCCCAAAGAGAGAGGAGATTATTTGTTCTGCCTTCCTGGGACTGGGCTGCCCAGACCCCAGGGGGGGCAGAACCCTGTCTGTGGGTTGCCAGCAGCTGTAGCTGCAGAGAAAACCCCAGAGAGCTGGTTTAGCAGCACCCGGGGGTCCATAGTGGAGCCGCCGGGATGCATGGAATTGGCTCCCCAAAACCAGATTTGGCATGGGAGGACAATGCCATGATCTTAGACATGTTACATGGCCATATTACGAGTTACCATTGTGAAGCCACATATAGGTATTGACCTATATGTAGTGCACCTGTGTAATGGTGGCCCTGAACTATGTGAGGACACCTTGGCTAGTGCCTGGGAGCCCTCACATTTAGTCACTTTGCACCTAACCTTCAGCAAGTGAAGGTTAGACATATAGGTGGCTTATAAGTTACTTAAGTGCAGTGAAAATGGCTGTGAAATAACGTGTGTGTTATTTCACTCAGGCTACAATGGCAGTCCTGTGTAAGATTTGTCTGAGCTCCCTATGGGTGGCAAAAGAAATGCTGCAGCCCATAGGGATCTCCTGGAACCCCAATACCCAGGGTACCTAGGTACCATATACCAGGGAATTACAAGGGTGTTCCAGTGTGCCAATTAGAATTGGTGAAAATGGTCACTAGCCTGCAGTGACAATTTTAAAGGCAAAGAGAGCATAAACACTGAGGTTCTGGTTAGCAGAGCCTCAGTGGTACAGTTAATCACTACACAGGTGATACATTAAGGCCACAAACTATGAGCACTGGGGTCCTGGCTAGTAGGATCCCACTGAGACAAGCAAAAACAAGCTTAAATACATGTGAAAAATGGGGGTAACATGCCAGGCAAGATGGTACATTCTTACACTGTTGTATTGCTACATACACTACGTGCATGCGGCAGCACTACGTGCAAGGTAAACAGTGGTGCAGAGTGTGGACCATTGGCCTCTGCTTTCATTGACCTTCGCTTCCATTTTGGTTCACAACTCCATTTTGTCGAGTCTGGTTCGGTGCGTAAGGCACTGTTCTGTGTTTTTCCACAAGCTTCGGCAAGCTGAAGGGTGGGGTGTTTTTCTGCTCAACTTCGCTCCATCTGCCTGGTACGAAGGGCGCTATTTACATTCCACGAGCTATCAGTTAGAACAACAGGGGGATGCGCCTGTACACAAGGAGGAATGCAAGCTTCACCTTGGAGTCCTCTCCTGGGAACTTGGCCCGTTCTGAGGAGACGTCTCGAAGGGTGAACAAGGTACCGCCGATTGCACAATTTGTAAAGGAGGGGGTCTTTTTCTAGAAAAGACTCCTGGGCGTTAGTAAATACTATAAAAGTTGGGGGCCTGGATGGGCTGGTTTAGGAACTCTCTTCTGGGTTGGACGCAACGCCAGGAGGACTGATTGTCCCGAACAGAGGCTCCCTGTGTCAGCTGATTTGGGTTCCCCAGCTTTGTGTACGGCGGAGGGATGCAGACGCTCTTTTCGGTGAAGCTTTTCAATTTATTAAGTGTATTGTGTGTGCGCGCGTAATATGCACTTATTCTTGCAGTCATTTTCATGCTATTGAGCATTGAGGTATATTGTGTGTGCTTGTATTATATGCACTTACTCTTGCAATTATTCACAGAGTGCTTATATCTTTATCATTATTCTCATGTTATTCTCCTGATGTATATATATATATATATTAGTGTGGTTTAGTTTTGCTAGCTGAGAACTTGCCCCTTAAATAAACTTGATTATTCTACCTACGAAGGTGTTTGAGAGTGATTGCTTTACATTGTGCCTTAAAATATCCTGAAGTGCATAGTTTTGATATTCTGAAGAGTAAAGCAGCACAAATTGGCGTAGTCGTTTGCAGGATTCGAAAAAAAAAAAAAGGGAAAATGCTTAATAAGATCAAAGCGAGCTCAAAAGCAGGTTCTCATGTAGCAAATCCAGACATAGAAATACCGGGGTGGGAAACCGCTCCGTATAAACTTTTAGCTCAGGAATGGTCACGTTGTGCTGGTTTGTGTGAAAATTGGAATGCGTGTATGTTAAATGTGGAACCTGAAGACCTTCTCATATGTCTACGGAAAGTTTCAATTGACAAGGGAAGGGAGGTTTGTGCGTTGGGGAGGCGAGGCTGGATCTTGCTTTCTGCGTACCGAAAGTTGTATGAAAAATGTTTACAGTTACAAAAAGACCACGAGCAGCTGGAGAAGGAGTTAGTGGAAGCCCGAAATTCCTCTACCATGCTAGCTTGTCAAAATAAATTATTAAGTGATAAGTTGGAAATGTACCAACTGGTTGCAGAGAGAACGGCTGTTAGCGTAGCTAAATATAAACACAATAAACGAAGAGGGAAAGTTAATAAAAAGAAGGTGCATTTAGCTATCTCTCAGGCAGGATTAGCCTTTGACCCTGAGTTTTGGGATGGAAACATCTGGGATACATCTGATTTTTCAGATGGGTCCGGGGGCGATGACTGCCAAGATGTTAGACAGGAGAAGACAGAGCGCAGGAATGTTGTCCGTGCGCAGCCCATATATCGGCGAAAGTTACAGCATAGCCCAGCTAATCCTGGAGGGGTGATGTTGGATGCCCTGGAGGATTATACACAGCAAGAACTAAGTGATGTGATAGACAGATTTCGACAGAGGTCTGGGGAAACATTGCTTACGTGGTTGGTGCGGGTGCACGATATGGGGGGCCAGGGGGTCCAATTGGATCACGGCGACGCCCCGAGGCTTTGTATGTTAAGTACAGACCCGGTTATTCAAAATGAGTTTAGAACCTATCCAGGGAATGGTCCCATGACCAATTTGTTAGAGCTAGCTGCGCAAGGGTGTGCTCAGAAGTATCCGACAGAGTCAGACTGGCCGCCTAATGATAAACCTTGGTATACTTTGAGAGATGCAGTACAGAGATTGAAGGAAGAAGGGATGAAAACAGCTATCTTTATGGGTAATGCCCATGATTTGATGAATGGAATTTTAAGTGTGTCTGTGCGAAACCGGCTGATTAGGGCCGCTCCTCCTGCATATAAGCATGTCATCATGACTTTGTTAATTAATCAGACAGGTAACCCATTGTCTCAGGTGGTAGAAGCGGTGCGTGAGTTAAGTGATTTAGGAGAATGGGCTAAGCCAGAGAGGAATTCACGGTCTGAGAATCGTACTGATAACAACAGGGTGACAAGGCGAGACATGTTTCAGGCCTTGATGTGAGATGGGGTGACCAGGAATGAAATTGATGGGATAAGCACCAAGGACATGTGGGAAATGTACCGCAAACGCGGTTTGGATAAAAAGGAGGGGAGTAGGAAAGGGAACAAGAAGGATAACAAAGTGGTGAACCAGAGAAAGGCAGGAGGGGAGGAGCGTGAGAGTGAAAAGGGGGAGAGAGGGAGAAAACCCCACAGTAGAGAGAGATCCCCAGAGGACGGAAATTGGGAGGAAGAGCACCGAAGCGCAGAGGGAACCCGGAGCAGAGAGAGAGACCGGGAACTGACAGGGTCTGGGAAAACTCGAGGAAGAGAGTGGGAGAGGGAGCTGGTAAGCTCAGAGAGGTTGCGAAGCAGAGACAGGGAGGAGGAGTTCCCTGAGAATTACCGCAAACTGTATCCAGATTTAACTTGGGCAGACTCTGATGTGCGCAGAGTGAAAATAGATTAGGAAGCAGGCCAAACTCCGGTGCAGGGATGGGCTCGCAAAGATAACAGACCTCATGTCAAAGTAGAAATTTATTGGAAACGTGGAAATGTTCAAAAAGTTCGAGCCCTCGTTGACACCGGAGCGGAGGCCACTTTGATTCATGGCAATCCAAGAAAATTCAGGGGACAGTACTTCACCATTATGGGATTGGGCGGAAAAGAAACCCCGGCAGTGCAGATAGTGGTTCCCATGAAAATAGGGGCACTTCCAAAGAGAGAATACACTGTCCTGATTGTGCCCATTCCCGAATACATTATTGGAATTGACATTTTGAAAGGGATGACCCTACATTTGGAAGATGGATGTTATCAATTTGGTTCCAAAAGATTTATATCAATAGCCGCCGCAAGGGTGGGGCTGTTGAAGATTCCTCCGGTAACACTTCCCCAAGCTACTAAAGTGATTCAAATGAAACAGTACAGAATACCGGGAGGACATGAGGAGATTAGCCAGACTATACATGATTTACTAGAGGCAGGGGTAATAGTTCCCATCACCACTGCGTGGAATAATGCCCTCTGGCCTGTTCGTAAAAGTGATAACAGTTGGAGGATTTGCATTGATTATCGCCAATTGAATAAACATACACCTCCTCTGACTGCAGCGGTCCCAGACACCATTACCTTGATTGAGAACATACAGAAACACAGTGGGACTTGGTATGTAACCATTGACATTGCCAATGCCTTCTTTACGATACCAATAGCTACTGAGAGCCAGCCTCAGCTGGCATTCCAATGGGCGGGGCGTCAGTACACCTTCTGTAGATTACCCATGGGGTATTTACATAGCCCCACTATCTGCCACCGGCTGGTGGCAGAGCATTTGGATGAAGTACCAGTGGTTCCTGGAGTGCAAATTTCCCACTATATAGATGACGTGATGATGCAGGGAGAGACGCAAGAACAGGTGCAAATTCAGCTAGACAGGGTGGTGGAACATTTGCAGAATCAAGGGTGGGAGATTAACCCCGAGAAAGTGCAGGGACCGTCTCAGAGCGTGAAATTTTTGGGCATTCAGTGGAATCAGGGACACAGAGAAGTGTTGCCAAAAGTGAAACAAAAGATTAAGGAATTCGCAGTACCGCGAAATCGGAAGGAAGCCCAGAGTTTTATTGGACTATTCGGGTATTGGAGACAACATATACCCCATTTGTCTCAGATTTTGGCCCCATTGTACAAAGTTACACAAAAGAAAAATGCGTTTGAATGGGGAGAGCAGGAGCAGCGCGCGTTTGAATTGGCGAAAGACGCCATTCAGCATGCTTTGGATTTGTGGCCGATTCGAGAGGGAGACATTGAATTGAATGTGACGGTCCAGGGGCAGTATGCCAATTGGAGTTTATGGCAAAAACAAGGAAGAAAGAGGGTGCCCCTGGGATTTTGGACAAAGAAGTTACCTGAGGCAGGAGAGCGGTATACTCCCTTTGAGAAGCAGCTGCTGGCCTGCTATTGGGTCCTGGTTGATACTGAGCAAATTACACTGGGACACAATGTGATTTTAAGGCCTGAAATTCCCATCATGCAGTGGGTGATGAGTTCCCCAAAAACTCATAGAATTGGACATGCGCAAGAAGCCAGCATTATAAAATGGAAATGGTATGTCCAGGACAGGGCACGAGCGGGTCCAAAAGGGACTGCCGTTTTGCATGAGCAGGTAGCGCAGGATCCAGTGGAGAATTCCGAAATGTTGCATGATGTACCTTCAGTGTGTGAATCCCCAGTAGGGTGGGGCCAGCCGTTCGCAGACTTGTCTGCAGATGACAAAAAACATGTGTGGTTCACAGATGGTTCAGCAAAATATGTTGGAGCGAAAAGGCACTGGAAGGCAGTGTCCTATAATCCTGTTACCAAGAAGCTTTTGACAACTACAGGACAGGGAAAAAGTAGCCAGTATGCAGAGCTTTATGCCGTGTATCAGGCTTTAAAACAGGAGCTACCCGGAAAATGTCACATTTATACAGATTCCTGGTCTACCGCCAATGGGTTAGCTACTTGGCTTCCCACGTGGCATGCACATCAGTACAAAATCCATAACAAAGAGGTATGGGGGAAGGAGTTATGGCAGGAGATCTGGGAAATGTTACCTCAAAGCACCGTGACTGTCTATCATGTGGACGCTCACTGTCCAACTGATTCATTAGACCGATGGTTCAATTGTCTTGCAGACGATCGAGCCAAGATTCAAGAGGCTGAAGTGGAGGCGCAGAGTTCTGATTTGGTGGGAATGGCTAAATGGGCACACCAGAAATGCGGACATCTTGGAGAAAAGGCTACTCACAGGTGGGCTGAGATTAGAGGGATGCATCTTCCCCTAGATTTGATTAAAACAGCGATCATTGAATGTCCCATTTGTCAGCATGCACTGCACAGACCAGTCCCACAGGTGGTGAGAGGCCAGCTAGGTAGAGGTAAATTGCCAGGACAGATTTGGCAGATTGATTACATTGGACCAATGCCAGTGAGCAGAGGGTGTCAGTATGCCTGCACTGTGGTAGACACTTACTCTGGTTATCTCATAGCCTTTCCCTGCAAGCGCGCAACTCAGCAGAGCACCCTGAAAACACTAGATCTGTTGATTCTGTACTATGGAGTGCCACTCCAGATTCAAAGTGATAACGCCAGCCACTTCAAGGGCAGACTAGTGCAGGACTATTGTGCACAACGTAATATTGAGTGGATTTTTCACATACCTTACTATCCACAAGCAGCGGGACTGATTGAGAGAATGAATGGGTTGCTGAAAGAACAATTGCGTAAACTGAATGATGGGACACTGAAGGGGTGGAGGGATAATTTGTATGATGCTTTGCAAATTTTGAACAACCGACCCCTTACAAATGCTGAGACACCTCTCATGAGAATGCTCACACCTGCTTTACAGATTAATCCGTTTACAACGAGCAATACCATTGTGTATTGGGAAACAGCTCCAGGAGCCTTGGCCCCATATCGAGCTACACCAGAATCTGCAGGACTTGACTTACATGCTTTACACATGCATCGATTGAAACCTAGAGACATCACTCTGATTGAGACTGGGGTGGGAATTCAGATTCCCCCTGAGCATTACGGTCTGATCGCCCCTCGATCTGGGCTTGCCTTGAGGGGCATCCAAGTTTTAGGAGGCGTGATAGATGCAGACTACCAAGGCGAGTTGAAAGTCATTCTCTTGAACAGTGGTGACACAGACCTAGTGGTGCAACCTGGTGATCGCGTTGCCCAAATTGTCATCATGCCGGTTTATGGAGGTGTTGTTAAGAAGGGGAGCGCCCCAGCTCTTCTCACTGTGAGAGGCAAAGGAGGGTTCGGATCTACTGACAAGAACCCAGGGGCCAAAGTGTGGATTGAATCCCCAAATAACCCTCCTCAACCCGCTGATGTCATCGCCACTGGACCAGACAATGTCCTGGTAGTTATGCGACCTGGTCAAGACAAATGGGAACATGTTCCCGCTGACAAATGCTATCTGCGAGAATGATAATACGTGTTTTGTCCTTTGTTCTTTTCAGATCATCCTGTGGAGTGCCTGTGCCATAAGTGTGGTGTATGGAGCCCGTTCGGGAGACTCCACCGGGGAGCGGGAGGGGCTCATAGCCCAAAAATTCAACCGTCAGCCGCAGATGCCAACGCTGCTGCATCAACCGAACAATGTTTGGATTCATCTAGCGCAGGAAGTGCTGAATATATCTCACTTCTGTATGAGTAACATGCAAAGCGTTCAAGATTTGATTACCACTTGTCTAGTGGCAGTGCCCACTCCTGCTGCTGTATTATTACACATCTTTAACAATACAAACCAGGATGGAATGGTGGATGTGAGTGACGTTCGCTCCCATCTGTCACTCTATGAGTACTGCCGTCATTGCCCGGAGGTGGGCAGGCGGTTGTGGAGGAACATGACATCTATACTCACGTTTAACATCTCAAATGGGGATGTGTGCTATTCATTGACCTGTGATCCTATGAAAATAGGTAAATGTGCTCAGCTCAAATTGGAGAAAAGAGACAAAAACTTAACTGCTGCACAACGGACGTTGTGCCACTCACGGACTGACCTAACCTGTTTGAATGTAAATAATTCAATGTTTTGCCAACATGTGGTACCTGCTGCCAGCCACATTCAAAATGTTAAGTTGCCTAAAGGTTGGCTCTTTTCTTGTGGTAATCTTTCTTTTACTTATATTCCAGCCAATCTAACCGGAGGGCCTTGTGCCTGGTCACGCTTAGGCTTTCTCATGTTTCCTATGGATACTGCTCTACACCCTCGCTATACCAGAGACACTATTCAATTACCTACGGACTGTGATTCTGAAATTTCATTGCTGTCCAAAACAGAATATGTTAGTTTAGCTAGTTCTATCGTAGGGGTGCCAGGACTTGCAGTATATAATACCAGAGTTATTAATAAACTTGCATGTTTAGTAGTCAAGAATATTAACTATACATCAGCTGCCTTAGCTGAGCTGTTATTAGATGTACAGGGAATTAGAAGAGCTGCTTTGCAGAATCGCGCTGCTATTGATTATTTACTGCTTAAACACAACCATGGCTGCAGTGATTTTGAAGGATTATGTTGCTTCAATTTATCCGACCACTCCATACCAATCAACTCCCACATAGAGGCCCTGCATAAGTTGGTGAAGGGGGTGCAGCAGGATATTGACAAGGGGTGGTGGGATTGGGCTTTTGGATGGCTGCCTAATTTAGGCCAACTGCGTTATATCTTTGGTGTAATCATTATTCTAACAGTTATTTTAATTTCATTATGTTGTTGTATTCAGTGTGTGCCTAACCTTCTGTCTCAGTTTCGCCCAAGAGCATTGCCATTTCAGCTTATAGGATATACTTAGTTGTAAGTTGGCCAAATGGTCCAAGGGTGGAAATGTATTGCTACATACACTACGTGCATGCGGCAGCACTACGTGCAAGGTAAACAGTGGTGCAGAGTGTGGACCATTGGCCTCTGCTTTCATTGACCTTCGCTTCCATTTTGGTTCACAACTCCATTTTGTCGAGTCTGGTTCGGTGCGTAAGGCACTGTTCTGTGTTTTTCCACAAGCTTCGGCAAGCTGAAGGGTGGGGTGTTTTTCTGCTCAACTTCGCTCCATCTGCCTGGTACGAAGGGCGCTATTTACATTCCACGAGCTATCAGTTAGAACAACAGGGGGATGCGCCTGTACACAAGGAGGAATGCAAGCTTCACCTTGGAGTCCTCTCCTGGGAACTTGGCCCGTTCTGAGGAGACGTCTCGAAGGGTGAACAAGGTACCGCCGATTGCACAATTTGTAAAGGAGGGGGTCTTTTTCTAGAAAAGACTCCTGGGCGTTAGTAAATACTATAAAAGTTGGGGGCCTGGATGGGCTGGTTTAGGAACTCTCTTCTGGGTTGGACGCAACGCCAGGAGGACTGATTGTCCCGAACAGAGGCTCCCTGTGTCAGCTGATTTGGGTTCCCCAGCTTTGTGTACGGCGGAGGGATGCAGACGCTCTTTTCGGTGAAGCTTTTCAATTTATTAAGTGTATTGTGTGTGCGCGCGTAATGTGTACTTATTCTTGCAGTCATTTTCAGGCTATTGAGCATTGAAGTATATTGTGTGTGCGCGCGTAATATGCACTTATTCTTGCAGTCATTTTCATGCTATTGAGCATTGAGGTATATTGTGTGTGCTTGTATTATATGCACTTACTCTTGCAATTATTCACAGAGTGCTTATATCTTTATCATTATTCTCATGTTATTCTCCTGATGTGTATATATATATATATATATTAGTGTGGTTTAGTTTTGCTAGCTGAGAACTTGCCCCTTAAATAAACTTGATTATTCTACCTACGAAGGTGTTTGAGAGTGATTGCTTTACATTGTGCCTTAAAATATCCTGAAGTGCATAGTTTTGATATTCTGAAGAGTAAAGCAGCACAACTGTCAAAACCTGTTTAAGGGTCTCGTAACTGTGAGGGTCATTCCGACACCCGCCCGCCAAGGTCTGACCGCTGGGCGGCCGTCAATGCAGCCGCACGCGCGCCACGGCCATTAAGAGATCCCTGCTAGGCCGGCAGGTGGAAACCTGGTTTCTGCCCTCCGGCCCAATGGGGATCTCGACTGCAACACAGGAGCCGGCTCCAAATGGAGCCGGCGGTGTTGCAGCTGTGCGACGAGTGCAGTTGCACCCGTCATGCTTTTCACTGTCTGCACGGGCCGTGGCAGGGGGCCCCTGCACAGCCCATGCCAGTGGCATGGGCAGTGCAGGGGCCCACAGGGGCCCCCGACTCCCCTTTCCGCCAGCCTTTTCATGGTGTGCAAACCGCCATGAAAAGGCTGGTGGGAGGGGGACTCGTAATCCCCTGGGCAGCGCTGCAAGCAGCACTGCCCTGGCGGATTACTCCCGCCGGGACAAAAGTGACGGGAAACCGCCGGTCCCAGCAGTGGGACCATGGTGCGACCGCGGATCCCCAGAATTTCACCGCCACCCTGTTGGTGGTGAAATCCGCCAAAACAACCCTGGCGGTCGAACCCCAGGATTGTAATGACCCCCTATGTATCTGTTTTGGAGTTAAAACCTTGATCTTGGTTGGTTGATCCTTTTTTAGATGATCAGTTAGGGGGGCTGTGATGGTGGACTAACTAGGGATAAAGCGATGGTAGTACCCTACCAATCCTAAAAAAGACCTTACTTCTTTCTTAGTTGTGGGTGGTGGTATTTTGAGGATTGCCTCAACTTTGTTTAACCGTGGTCGTATTTGGTCTTTCTCTATGTGGTAACCGAGATAAGCAATGGCACTTTGGGCCAGTTTGCACTTCTCAGAATTAGCGGTCAATCCGGCCTCAACTAGGGTAATAAAGACCTTAGAGAGATGGAGTAGGTGTTCTTCCCAGGTTTCGCTATGTATAACAATGTCGTCGAGATAAGCTGCAGCATATCCAATATGGTTACGTAACAACTTATCCATTAGCCGCAGAAAAGGGGTTTCTTCACTGTCTCTCGCAGGTTGGACCACTTCTTTTCCGATGGTCGTCTCTCTCCGATGGTTCCCCATCATGCCTCTGCCCTCCGCATCCTCCTTCTCTGTCCATTCCTCGCTCGTCGTCTCTTCCGCTGTTCTTTGATGTTTCCTTTTCGTCTCTCTCTCTGCTCCTCCTGATAACCTCTGGTTTTCCCATCTCACCTCTCCTCCGCTATCTCCATCCTTAGACCCAGCCCACACCGTGCTCACACCCCGAATATCCGTGTCCGTATGCAAGTTCACCTGCGTTTAACCTTCTGAAGTGCCCCCGGGGTACTCTGTTGTCGGCCCGCTTCTGTTGGCACTGTAGCAGTCGGAGCAACTCTGTTACAGTAATACAGGAGGTTTATTAAGAATTATGGCCCCATTGCAGCCCCTCTTAATGACCTCACATCCAAGAAGATGCCTAAAAAAGGTATTCTGGACAGCTATCTGTCAGAAAGCTTTTGAGGAGCTTAAGAAGGCTATGTGTACTGCACATGCCTTAAAAACCCAAATAACTCAAAGAAGTTTATTGTCCAGACAGATGCTTCAGAGGTAGGGGTTGGGGCTGTGCTATCACAAATCAGTTCAGAGGGCCAGGATCAACCTGTTGCTTTTATTAGTAGAAGGTTGACCCCTAGAGAAAGGCGTTGGTCAGCCATAGAGAGGGAGGCCTTTGCTGTGGACTTGGCCCTGACAAAGTTGAGACCGTACCTCTTTAGTACTCACTTCATAGTTCAGACACACCACAAACCTCTCTTTTGGTTAAAAAAAATGAAAGGGGAAACCCCTAAATTGTTGAGGTGGTCCATTTCCCTAGAGGGGATGGACTTTACAGTGGAACATAGACCTGGGAGTACCCACTCCAATGCAGATGGACTCTCCAGATATTTCCACTTAGACAATTGTAGGAAAGTACCATCTTGCCTGGCATGTTACCCCCATTTTTACTGTATGTATGTTTGTTTTTGCCCATGTGTCACTGGGCTCCTGCCAGGCAAGTCCCCAGTGCTTATAATGTATGGCCTGTATGTGTTCCCTGTGCAGTGCCTAACTGTATCACTGAGGCTCTGCTAACCAGAACCTCAGTGTTTATGCCCTCTCTGCTTTCACAATTGTTACTGCAGGCTAGTGACCATCTTCACCAATTCTCATTGGCACACTGGAACGCCCTTATAATTCCCTTGTATATTGTACCCAGGGTATTGGGGTTCCAGGAGATCCTTATGGGCTGCAGCATTTCTTTTGCCACCCATAGGGAGCTCAGACAAATCTTACACAGGCCTGCCACTGCAGCCTGAGTGAAATAACGTCCACGCTATTTCACAGCCATTTGTCACTGCACATAAGGAACTTCTAAGTCACCTATATGTCTAACCCTCACTTGATGAAGGTTAGGTGCCAAGTTACTTAGTGTGTGGGCACCCTGGCATTAGCCAAGGTGCCCCCATATTGTTCAGGGCAAATTCCCT
Organism: Pleurodeles waltl; assembly: GCF_031143425.1. Classification (NCBI taxonomy): domain Eukaryota; kingdom Metazoa; phylum Chordata; class Amphibia; order Caudata; family Salamandridae; genus Pleurodeles; species Pleurodeles waltl. The sequence goes on along the minus strand of NC_090448.1, from coordinate 3,369,790 downwards.
GGACTTTGTGAGTGCGGGGACACCATTACACGCGTGCACTACACATAGGTCACTACCTATATGTAGCGTCACAATGGTAACTCCGAACATGGCCATGTAACATGTCTAGGATGATGGAATTGTCCCCTCAATACCACTGGGGGGGACAATTCCATGCATCCCCGGGTCTCTAGCACAGAACCTGGGTACAGCCAAACTGCCTTTCCAAGGTCTCCACTGCAGCTGCTGCTGCTTCCAACCCCTCAGACAGGTTTCTGCCCCCTGGGGCCTGGGCCCAGTCCCAGGAAAGCAGAACAATTGATTTCCTTTGAGGGAGGGTGCTACACCCTCTCCCTTTGGAAATAGGTGTGAAGGGCCCGGGAGGAGTAGCCTCCCCCAGCCTATGGAAATGCTTTGATGGGCACAGATGGTGCCCATCTCTGCATAAGCCAGTCTACACTGGTTCAGGGATCCCCCAGCCCTACTCTGGCGTGAAACTGGACAAAGGAAAGGGGAGTGACCACTCCCCTGACCAGTACCTCCCCTGGGAGGCGCCCAGAGCTCCTCCAGTGTGTCCCAGACCTCTGCCATCTTGGATTCAGATGTGTTGGGGCACAATGGACTGCTCTGAGTGGCCAGTGCCAGCAGGTGACGTCAGAGACCCCTCCTGATAGGTGCTTAACTCTTTCAGTAGCCAAGCCTGCTTTCTTAGAAGCCAAACCTCCTTTTCTGGCTATTTAGGGTCTCTCCTCTGGGCTATTCCAGAGATAACGAATGCAAGAGCTCACAAGAGTTCCTATGCACTTCCCTCTTCGACTTCTGCCAAGGATCGACCGCTGACTGCTTCAGGACGCCTGCAAAAGCGCAACAAAGTAGCAAGAAGACTACCAGCAACATTGTAGCGCCTCATCCTGCAGGCTTTCTCAACTGTTTCTTGGTGGTGCATGCTCTGAGGGCTGTCTACCTTCACCCTGCACTGGAAGCCAAGAAGAAATCTCCAGTGGGTCGACAGAATCTTCCCCCTGCCAACGCAGGCACCAAACTTCTGCATCACTGGTCCTCTGGGTCCCCTCTCATCCTGACGAGCGTGGCCCCTGGAATACAGGAGCTGGGTCCAAGTGTCTCCCACAGTCCAGTGGCCCTTCTGTCCAAATTTGGTAGAGGTAAGTCCTTGCCTCCCAACGCCAGACAGCAAACCTCTGTATTGCGTGATTGGCAGCTGCTCCGGCTTCTGTACACTTTTCCAGGTCTTCCTTTGTGCACAGCCTAGCCTGGGTCCCCAGCACTCCGTCCTGCATTGCCCAACTTGCTGAGTTGGACTCTGACGTCGTGTGATCCTCCTTTGTGACTCTGAGTTGACTACTGACCTCAGATCTTCTAAGTGCCTGTTCTGGTCCTTCTGTGGGTGCTGCCTACTTCTGTGGGGGCTCTCTGAGTTGCTGAGCGCCCCCTCTGTCTCCTCCTCCAAGGGGCGACATCCTGGTCCTTCCTGGTCCCCAGCAGCACCAAAAATCCTCAACCACAACTCTTGCAGCTATCAAGCCTTGTTTGCAGTATTTCTGCCTGGAAACACTTCTGCAGCCTGCAGCATGCCGTAGGACATCTTCCATCTAAAGGAGAAGTTCCTGGCCCTTTTCGTTGTTGCAGAATCTTTTGCTTCTTCCACCCAGAGGCAGCCCTTTTGCACCTTCATCCGGGGTTTAGTGGGCTCCTGCCCCCTCTGGACATTTTCGTGACTCTTGGACTTGGTCCCCCTCCTTTACAGGTCCTCAGGTCCAGGAATAGTCTTCAGTGTTTTGCTGGTGCTTGTGGTTCTTACAGAATCCCCTATCACAACTATTCTGTCTTTCTGGGGTAGTAGGGTAACTTTACTCCTACTTTTCAGGGTCTTGGGGTGGGGTATTTTGGACACCCTTACTGCTTTCTCACAGTCCCAGCGACCCTCTACAATCTCCCATAGGCCTGGGGTCCATTCGTGATTTGCATTCCATTTTTGGAGTATATGGTATGTGTTGCTCCTAGGCCAATGTCTACCTATTGCATCCTATTGTGATTCTACATTGTTTGCACTACTTTTCTTACTGTTACTCTCCTGCTTTGGGTTTGCGTACATATAATTTGTGTATATTACTTACCTCCTAAGTGAGGGTATCCTCTGAGATACTTTTGGCACATTGTCACTAAAATAAAGTACCTTTATTTTTAGAAACTCTGAGTATTGTGTTTCTTATGATATTGTGCTAAATGATATGAGTGGTATAGTAGGAGCTTTGCTTGTCTCCTACTTCAGCCTAAGCTGCTTTGCCATAGCTACCTTCTATCAGCCTAAGCTTGCTATAAACACCTCTATTCTACTAATAAGGGATAACTGGACCTGGCACAAGGTGTAAGTACCACAAGGTGCTCACTATAAGCCAGGTCAGCCTCCTACACCAATGACGACTCATCTGGGCAAGGTTAGCCTTATTGTTCCTCGTTTGGGGGAGGGGAGGTTGTCTAGGAAAGTACCCTCTTTTTGGCATGTTACCCCCAATTTCTGCCTGAAGTCAGTGTGTTTGACTGTGTCACTGGGATCCTGCTAACCAGGAGCCCAGTGATTATGCTCTCTCTCCTCTAAATGTTGTCACTGCATACTGGTAACCCAGTATTTCATCCCAATTTGGCATACCGGTGCTGCTTATAAGTCCAAAGTATATGGTACCTAAGTACCCAGGGCATTGGGGTTCCAGGGGATCCCTATGGGCTGCAGCATTACTTTTGCCACCCATAGGGAGCCCATTCAAAGGCTTCTTCAGGACTGCCATTGCAGCCTGCGTGAAAAGGTGAATGCACCCTTTCACTGCCATTTACACTGCACCCGGTCACTTATAAGTCACCCACATACCAGGCATTCCAACCCTGAAGGCTGGGTGCAGAGTACCTGTGAGTGAGGGCGTCCTCGGCACTAGCAGAGGTGCCTCACATCGTCCAGGACCATTTTCCCAGACTCCGTGAGTGCAGGGACGCCATTTTACACGTGCACAGGACATAGGTCAATACCTATGTCCAGCTTCACAATGGTAACTCTGAATATGGCCATTTAAGGGGTCTAACATCTTGCAATAATACCCCAATGCTGATGCTAGCATTGGTTGTATAATTCCATGCACTCTGGGGGCTGCACTGTGGACCCCCAGTACTGCCATACCAATCTTCTGAGGTTTTCTGGGCAGCCCCAGCTGCTGCCACCTCACAGACAGATTTCGGCCCTCCTTGAACCCAGGAAGCAGAAGAAAGAATTTTGTTTGGGAGAGGGGTGTTACAGTTTCTCCCTTTGGAAATAGGTGTTACAGGCTCTGGAAATGCTGTGAAGGACACAGGTGGTGCCCCCCTTGCATAAGCCAGTCTACAGCTCTTCAGGGACCCCCAGTCCCTGCTCTGCTGCGAAATTGAAGAAAGGAAAAGTGCTGCGTGGGAACAGTAACATGTCAATAGCTCTATTGCCACAAACCAAAAGATACAGTAGCACATAAACAGCTCTACTGCCATAAAGCACAGGATACAGCAACTTACACAGCTCTACTGCCTCAAATCACAGGATACAGTAACATATAAACAGCTCTACTGCCACAAAGAACAGGGTACATGTAGGAAAGTACCATCTTGCCTGGCATGTTACACCCCTTTTTACTTGTGTGTCAGTTTATTTTTGCCTGTGTCACTGGGATCCTGCAAGCCAGGACCCCAGTGCTCATAAGGTGTGCCCCGTATGTGTTCCCTGTGTGGTACCTAACTCTATCACTGAGGCTCTGCTAACCAGAACCTCAGTGTTTATGCTCTCTCTGCTTTTAAAATTGTCACTGCAGGCTAGTGACTAATTTTACAAATTCTGTTTTCCACACTGGAAGACCCTTATAATTCCCTAGTATATGGTACCTGGGTACCCAGGGTATTGGAGTTCCAGGAGATCCCTATGGGCTGCAGCATTTCTTTTGCCACCCATAGGGAACTCAGACAATTCTTACACAGGATTGTCACTGCAGCCTGAGTGAAATAACGTCCACGTTATTTCACAGCCATTTACCACTGCACATAAGTAACTTATAAGTCACCTATATGTCTAACCTTCACTTAGTGAAGGTTGGGTGCCAAGTTACTTAGTGTGTGGGAACCCTGGCACTAGCCAAGGGGCCCCCACATCGTTCAGGGCAAATTCCCCGGACTTTGTGAGTGCGAGGACACCATTACACGGGTTCACTACATATAGGTCAATACCTATATGTAGCATCACCATGGTAACTCCTAACATGGCCATGTAACATGTCTAGGATTATGGACTTGTCACCCCAATACCATTCTTGTACTGGGGGGACAATTCCATGCATCCCCGGGTCTCCAGCATAGAGCCCGGGTACTGCCAAACTAACTTTCCGGGGTTTTCTCTGCAGCTACCGCTGCTGCCAACCCTCAGACAGGTTTCTGCCCCCCTGGGGCCTGGGCAGCCTGATCCGAGGATGGCAGAACAAAGGGTTTCCTCTGAGAGAGGGTGTTACACCCTCTCCCTTTGGAATAGGAGCGAAGGGCCCGGGAGGAGTAGCCTCTCCTGGCCTCTGGAAATGCTTTGAAGGGCACAGATGGTGCCCTCCTTGCATAAGCCAGTCTACACCGGTTCAGGGATCCGCCCAGCCCTGCTCTGGCACGAAACTGGACAAAGGAAAGGGGACCGACCACTCCCCTGACCAGCACCTCCCAAGGGAGGTGCCCA